>NW_016814433.1:1299384-1402785 GCF_001698545.2 Rhinopithecus bieti | reverse complement strand
TCTCAGCTCACTGCAAGCTCCGCCTCCCGGGTTCACGCCATTCTCCTGTCTCAGCCTCCCGAGTAGCTGGGACTACAGGCGCCCGCCTCGTCGCCCGGCTAGTTTTTTGTATTTTTTAGTAGAGACGGGGTTTCACCGTATTAGCCAGGATGGTCTCGATCTCCTGACCTCATGATCCGCCCGTCTCGGCCTCCCAAAGTGCTGGGATTACAGGCTTGAGCCACCGCGCCCGGCCTTGTGCCCACTTTTTAATGGGGTTGTTTTTTCTTGTTTTTGTTTAAGTTCCTTAAAGATTCTGGTATTAGTCCTTTCTCAGGTGCATAGTTGTGAATATTTTCTCCCACTCTGTAGGTTGTCTGTTTACTCTGTTAATAGTTTCTTTTGCTGTGCAGAAGTTCTCTGGTTTAATTAGGTCTCACTTACCAATGTTTGTGTTTTTTGCAATTGTCATTGCTACTTCTAAAAAATCAGAAAGAAACAGATGACATTAATTTTAATAATTTAGTTTATTTGCCCCAATAGATCCAAAATATTATCATTTCAACATGGAATCAATATAAAATATCAACGAGATGTTTTGCATTCCTATTTTCTAACTAATGAGTATGTTATATTTTCAGCACATCTCAATTTCTAATTAGCCACTTTCAAGTACTCAGCAACCACATGTAGCTCCCGGCTACCCTATTAAGCAAAGTAGATAGGCATCAAAAGATAATTCATGGAATCTAGCAGATTTTGACAGGGAACTGCATGAGACAAGCTTGAGCAGGGCTCAAGACTCAGTTTCATCCTGAATGTCAGCTACAGTGAGGAGAACCCAGGAGTACCCAGTCTGAGAACAGAGTCAAAGATCACCTGTGGTCCAGAGGGAAAAAAAAATACTGAGTGAGGGGCTATACGTTTGAGACCTGGGTTTTCCATAGACTAGTTGTGAAATCATAAGCCAGGCACTTACCTTCTTTGATCCTTGAGTAAAATGAATAGTGGGGGTACCTGCTCTAAACAAAGTTGCTATCAGAAGAATGTGAGTGTATCCGTATGCTAGGGCTACCATAACAAAATGCCACAGATTGGGTGGTTTAAATAACAGGAATTTATTTTCTCACAGTTCTGGAGGCTGGAAGTCCAAAATCAAGATGCTGGCAGGGTCGGCTTCTCTGGAGGCCTCTCTCCTTGGCTTGCAGACAGCCACCCTCTTATTGCCTCTTCATGTAACCATCCCTCTGAGTTATTTCCTAGTGCCTCCTGTGTCCAAATTTCCTCTTCTTATAAGGACATCAGTCAGATTGGATTGGGACCTACCCTAATGCTCTCTCTTTAACTTAAGCACCTCTTCAAAGTTTCTGTCTCCAAATACAGCCTCCAAAGGAGGTTAGGACTTTAACATGTGAATTTTGGGGGAATACAACTCAGTCTATATCAGAGTTAAAAGAAAATAGATGTCCTTTGGGTTGTACTAAAGAAGGGAGGAGATATTATTATGGGTTGAAGGCACGGCCAAATAGAAGGCTATTGCAGTGACCTGACCATGGGGTTCCCCATCAGAGGCCTGAAGGGGCTCAGGGGACAGTCACTGAATCCCTGTCTCGGACATTGACTTCCAGCAAACTGCTATAGGGATACTGTCTCATTATATCTTTTCATTTCAGTATCCAGGGATTTAAGAAAACAAGAAAGCAAAGAAATAAAATAAGACCAAAGAAACAGCAACAAATTTCCCTTCCAACCTCATCTCCACTAAAACTTTCTTTAGCCTTATACTCCAGAGACTTGGGCTATCTCCCAGGCTAGTGGTTCTCAAACTTGTTGTTCTCAGGATTACTTTATACATTGAAGAATGTTTTCATTATATAGATTATATTTATTAATATTCACTTATTAGAAATTAAAGCAGAAATCATAAAAGCATTCACTTAAAATCATGTCATCACATGCTAACATAACATGTTTTAAATAAAAGATAACTATACTCTAAAAAGAAACTAGTTAGAAAAGTGACATTATCATTTGCCTTTGCAAATTTCCTTCATGTCTAGCTTAATAGGAGATGGCTAGATCCTTCTATCTGCTTCAGCATTCATTCTGTTCCGTTGTAATATGTGGTTTTGGTTAAAAACATGAAGAAAATTGAGCCTCATACAGATATGAAGTTGGAAAAAGGGAGAATGTTTTAGTAATATTTAATAAAGATAATTATGGGTATTCTCCTTTGATACAATCATCTTTATTAAATGAGGAACCTGAAATCATATCAACAAACATTTTTGTACTTCATTGTATTAATGTCATCAGTCTATCTTGAACTTTGAAAGAACCTTACACCATGCATTACTTTGTAACAGCATGCATTGGTCATTTGGAAAATATTGGTCCACTGAGCTACACAGATATTTCAAATGTTGACACATTTCATTATCCAGTACCAAAAATTCACGTGTTTTAAAATCACCACAGAGCTCATCATGTAAGTCTTCAAATATTGAGAGCCGCTAGGCTCAATTGTGGATGTTACAAGATCTTCAAAATTCTAATTTTAATTTGAAAACTTGATTTTTATCATTGGCAACAAATATTGTCAGTTGTTTCTCTTGTAAGTAACAGGTTTGCTTTGTTTATTTTCAAGAAGTGTCTGAAAAATACCTAAGTTTGAATATCCATAGCTTGACTCCATTCTTTCAAGTAAAAATGGCATTCATTTCATGAGAAAGAGGCTAATTGAGCTCACAACTGAATCAAGCACATGAGAAGTTTACCTTGAGACAACCAGTGTACTCTGCTAAGTAGCAGCAGTGCTTTATTCATCATACTGAATATTAAAAAGATGTGTACTCAACCGGGCGCGGTGGCTCACACCTGTAATCCCAGCACTTTGGGAGGCCGAGGAGGACGGATCACAAGGTCAGGAGATCGAGACCACCCTGGCTAACACGGTGAAACCCCGTCTTTGCTAAAAGTACAAACAATTATCTGGGCATGGTGGCAGGTACCCGTAGTCCCAGCTACTCGGGAGGCTGAGGCAGGAGAATGGCATAAACCCAGGAGGCAGAGCTTGCAGTAAGCCGAGATCACACCACTGCACTTCTCCAGCCTGGGCAACAGAGTGAGATTCTGTCTCAAAATAAAATAAAATAAAAATTACAAAAAGATGTATACTCAAGACTTGAGAGTTAATAAAATTAATAACATTTGCTGCTCTATTCAAAACATTCTTAAGTGGCATTGATGCTTTGTTACTGCCTGTATCTGGCAGTGAAGAATACAGTGGCTACTAGTAATTTGTTGCCATTGCCTTGATTTATGCTAAACAATTTTACCCACCATTGTTTTGGCAATGTCGGTGCAAACATCTCATGGTGGAAAAGGCAAATAACATATCATTGTTATTATGAAAAACGTTTTGACCTTATGAATCTCCTGAAATGTCTCAGAGACTCCCCAAAACTCCAGACCACATTGAAATTTGCTCTTCCAAAGTTTGAAATCTGAAACTTGGCTTATTTTCTGCCTGAAATACCCATCTGAACTTCTCTTCCAGTGAAAATCAAACCCTTCTCTCTGACCCTGTTGGAATCACATGGTACCGATCATCCACATTTCACACCCTTCCTCCCTCCTGGGCCAGGGTTGGAGTTGACAGCAAAGAGCTGTTCAGGAAGCTGTCTATGGTGAGGAGGAGGCAAGTGGGAAGGGCTCAGAAGGAGTCCTCATGATGGTTTGTGCCAAAGCACAGGTACGTAGGTATGTGTTTCTGAGGCCCATAACCTGAAAGCAGATAACTTAGATTTGGAAAATTAAAGTTCAAAAGGGACAGGAGCAAGATTGCAACCAGAGGACAGAGCCAAAGGTCAGGGCAAAATGGTTGGGATCAAGTGAGTGGAACTGACCAGAAGAAAAGTTGTAAGGAGTAGTTAGTAGAAAGACAGTCTATGCAATCAATGAACCCTCGAGAACATGGGCAGATCTCTAAAACATTGTGGAGAAACATAGAGCCAGGAGATAAAAAGTGCAGAATATTTATATTCTTTGGACCAAAAACATGAGCTGAGCCAAGAGTCCAGTGTTTGGCAGAGATTTCACAAAGCCCAGCATTATTTCTCTACCACTTCCTGATGGCCTTGCAGGTGGAACCTCTCTCCAGGGAAAATAACATTATAATAAGAAAAACACATACACATACGAAGCTAACAATAAATGTTGTGTGGTTGATTCCATCTTGGGGAAAGTCGGGGAATAATTGCAATGGAGAGAGTGAAACTATGCATAGATAAATAACAGTCCAGGTGTGGTGGCTCACACCTGTCATCCCAGCACTTTGGGAGGCCGAACGTGGTGGATCACTTGAGGTCAGGAGTTCAAGACCAGCCTGGCCAACATGGTGAAACCCCATCTCTACTAAAAATACAAAAAAAACCAACAACAACAACAACAACAACAAATAGCCAGGCATGGTGGCACGTGCCTGTAGCCCCAGCTACTAGGAGGCTGAGGCAGGAGAGTTGCTTGAACCCAGGAGGCGGAGGTTGCAACGAGCTGAGATTGCGCCACTGCACTCCAGCCTGAACAACAGAGCAAGGTTCTGTCTCAAAAAAGAAAAAAGAAAGAAAGAAAAGATAGATAACAAACTTATGAAGAAAAAAAGTATGAGTTCCACAGAAAGGTTAATTGAGCCGAAATCATTAACAAAGGGTTTCTGGGTGTGCCTATGGTGTCTGTCCCTGACATTTGTTAAAGTCAGTGTAAGTTGGACACCATGTGGTCGCACAACTGTATTCCTGTGCCCTTCTACTCATGAGCAGTGCTGCCTGGATGAAACCTTGAAGGGAGTCAAGCATTTAACTGAGCCAGCTGCCTCCATCATGTTCTTCATGCTTCCTAAGGCCCGAGGGGGGTTCATGAGGGTAGACCTGTGAGCCAACAATTGAGGGAGGGCTTGAGGGTTTTAGACAGCTGCTTTGAACACTGATTAGCAAACAAATATCTGTGCACAGGGGCAATGCAGGGACCCTCCTTAACATAGAACAAGCCTCTGAGGATGGACCTCCTGCATATGTCAGTTTAGGTCAGGGCAGTATAATCTGGAGTTCACTGTGGGGGCTCAGCACCTAGAAGAGGAAAAAAAAAAAAACCCTGAGGCTGGACCAATTTCATTGGAAATTGGTAAGGAAGAGGCAGAGCCAGTAGGAGGCAATGGGAAGGAATTTAAACATGGCAGAACATGGTGACCCAGGAACATGGGTGATAGAAATCAGAAGCTTATGAGGAGCAGTGGCGGGCATATGCGTCCTGCATTAGCTTCCTAGGTGGCTTAAAACAACGTAAATGTCTTCGTGGACAGGTCTGGAGGTTAGAAGTCCAGAAGCAAGGTGTCAGCAAGGTTTGTTCCTGCTGGGACGCTCTGAGGAAGAGTCCGTTCCATGCCTGTCTCCTAGTTTCTGGTGTTGCCTGCAATTCTTGTTTGTTTGTTTGTTTTTTGAGATGGAGTTTCCCTCTTGTTGCTCAGGCTGGAGTGCAAAGGCATGATCTCGGCTCACTTCAACCTCTGCCTCCTGGATTCAAGTGATTTTCCTTCCTCAGCCTCCCCAGTAGCTGGGATTACAGGTGCACGCCACCACGCCTGGCTAATTTTTTGTAGTTTTAGTAGTGACGGGGTTTCACTATGTTGGCCATGTTGCCTGCAATTCTTGATGCACCTTGACCTGTAGATGCATCTCTCTAATCTCTGCCTCCATCATCCCATGGTGAACTCTCTGGGTGTGTCTCTTCTCCTCTTCTTATGAGGGCACCAGTCCTGTTGGTTTAGGGCCCACTCTAATGGCCTTATCTCCATTTAATTGTATCTGCAAAGATCCTATTTCTAAATAAGGTCACATTCACACATAAAGAGTATCAGGGCTTTAATACATCTTTGGGGGTGAGAAGACACAGTTCAACCTATAATAGGCCCCAACCTTAAGAGGCTGGTGAATTCACAAGCAAATAGAGCGGGAATGATATTCAGAAATCCAAACTGGTGTCAGCCCCAACGATGACGATCACCCCAACCTTGTGGGTTGTGGGTTCTGTTGAGCAAAGCTGGCAAGACCAAAACAGAGGAATCCTAGACCTCTGTGCCAGAGTATGCAGTAAACCATCAAGATCGGGCACTCAGGAACAAGGCAGGGGTTCTAGGTCAGGATGGGACCAGCATCAGGGTTCCTTCTGGGCTGAGTCCCTTCCTCCAGGCTACTGAAACCCCACTTGTCTGGGTCTGTCTAATCTTGCAGGTGTCAAGGAAGAGGGCCCTGCTATGAAGAGAGGAGAGCTGGGGGCCAGGGACTGGAGCAGGAAGGGACCCAGTCAAGGCTGACGCTGACCCCAGAGGATGAGCCCTTGGGGGGAAATCGTCTCTTCATGATATAGCCTCCTGCGCCCAAGTTCTGCCTGTAAAACTAGAACAGGTTCCATCCATGCTGAACTGCTCGCCCTTTCTCTTCTTGGTTTCCCTCTGCAATGACTCACTGGTCTGAGCACATTTCTCCCCACATCAGGGATGGGAAGCACGGAGAAGACCGCAGTCCGGTGCCCTCTGAAGTCATTGGCGACCGCGATGGAAGTAGCTGGGGGTCGACAGTAAAGTTGGAGACTGAAATTATTTGAGCTCTTAAAATGGGATAACAAGGTAACTTTCCTCCTCCTGGTATGAGCTCATTTAATTGTAAAGATCTTAATAAATTCAGCCTGATTAACTCCAACCTTGTGGGGGAAGGTTATTCAGTGTTGTGGAATTAATTTTAAACAGAAGCAAAAAAAAAAAAAAATTGGAGCGAGAAGAAAAAATATTTAGTGCAGGATAAGGTGGGAGGGAGGTGCGTGTGCAGGAAGCCACGGCTGGGGAGCACCCACTGAGCCTGTTCCGGAAACCACACCAGGGCCCTTGAATGATCAGTTGCTTTCTCAAACATGGTAGAGCCTCGGGTAACCCCCAGGCTGGGGCCAGCTTGATTTGCACACACCCCAGTGCTGAAGGTAAAGTGTGACCCCCTCAGGGGTCCGCAGGAGTGTCCAGGACCTCCTGTGCTTAGGAGCCAGGCAACCACGGCTTTGCTTTCAGGCTCTTTTTACCAGTTGCCTAAACGTAGGTAAGTTTCTCTTTGGATGTCAGTTTGCTAATGCGGGCAATAATCCTCACTGCAAGGATTAGGTACACATGGAGTACTTAGCCCAGTTCCAGGAGCATACCAGCTGTAACTACTACTGCTGCCCTGTCGTTGGTCTTGCTGTGTACTTTCTGTGGCTTTCCGCCCCTTTTGTCCCCATGGACTCTGGCTGAGATGCAGCCCCTGGCTTTCCCCATATCAGACCTCTCTGTTCAGCTGCTTGAGTGCCCAGTATTGGCATGGACCTACAGGCCAGCCTGAGCAATCTGGAAAAGGAAGTCCATTCATCAAAATACCATTCACCCAAGCCGGGCAGTGCACTCGATGTATGATAGGCATTATAGCTAAGCCTCAGGGCAGTCTTAGAATCCTATTGTAGAAAATGGGGCTAGGGGAGTTTAGAGAGGTTTAATGGCATGTGTTTGAAGCTGAGGAAGCCTAGTTCATTACCTACGCCCACACCCATAGTCCCTGTGGTTTCTAAACAATTTGAGAAATTGAAATAAGCACTATTCAAACAGCCTCTGCTCTATTGCCCAAAGTTCGGGACTGCCTTGTAAAATTGGATTGGAGAACATGGCTCTGACCAGAGGCAGAAAGAGGACTTTCTACTCCTTTTCCTTGAATTTCATTGACCCTGGTCTAGGTAGAGCTGCTGGGCAACACTAGACCTCCCTGTTTAGGGCTGGGAGGGACCAATATGGGGACAGAGTTCTGCCGGATAAGCTCTACCCATGGAAGAAAAAAAAAGCCCAGTGCAGGATGGGTGAGGCTCAGGTTAAGCCAAATGGAGCAAAAACACACAGCTGGGACCACTTGGGTTTACTGCAGAGTCCCACCTCGGTGAGAGACAAACATGAGACACAGGTGTCATTCTCCAGCCACCGTCCAGCTTGTGCCTTGCCTCTTTCTCTTTGCTGAGCAACAGAGCCCCTGACTAGCTGGCCCCTTTCTGCATCTGAAAGTCAGCCAGGTTTAAAACACACAATTCAGATCTGATTCAAAGTTCTCATCATGAAGTAGGAAGAGAGCTCCTTTTGCTCCCTTGCTCCTCCCACTCCCTTCTTTGGAACAAGAAGAGGTAGGTTCTGCCTCTAAGACCTTGCCTCCCCTCTGTGGCCCAGGCTGCAGACATCTTTCCCTAAGCACCCTCCCCTATACCACCTCTCAACGTTAGTTCAGCCCTTGACAAGTCACAGCTGTAGGTATCTATGCTACTCAACAAGGATGAAACAAGAGCCCAGGACACTGAGGATGGTGGGCAGAGGTGGATGAGGATCCCAGAGTCTGGTGGCCAGAAGAAACCCTCGAGGGCACTCAGCTCGCCTTCCCATCATAATTATTTCTTGCATATCCCATGTTCTTTCCTACCATCATCCCCACTATCGTTGTCTATTTCCTGAACCTTTACTGTTACCTCCAAACGAGTAGGGTTGCCACCCACAGTCACTTGGGTCATGCCCTGTAGGAGAACACCAGGCCTGAGGGTGAATGGGGCTGAAATCCAGCCACACAAGTCTGGCCTGGACAAGCCCTGTATCTGTCGAGGAAAGGCTCTTTTCATGCCTCGGTCTCCCCACAGGGAGTACCTAGTTCTAATTCACATCACGCGTGCACACAATGGCTCGGCCAACTGATCTCCCTGCATCCAGCCTTGCCTTCACTGCCCTCCCCATCCTGTCTTCCACACCCCAAATCCATCCTCCACGCGGCAGAGTGATCTTTCAGAAAGCACTCATCTGACCATATCACTCATCTGCTTAAAATCCTTTAAGAACCCCTCATTGCCCTCAGCATCCATTCCAAACTCTTCGTCTGGTTTTGTGAAGCCCTCTGTGATGGACCACCTGAATCTCAGCCCCTCCCTCACCCTCTCCCACAACACTTGTGCCCCAGCTGAGCTGAACTTTCCACTTCTCCATATGGCAGATTTGGCTCTCTCAGTCGCCCCTCCCCACATTTGCACCTGCTGCCTTCTCTACCTGAAAATGCTTTCTCCTCCCCATCCCTTTGCTTGGCTAACTATTGTCCATCCTGTGTCTCAGCTTATACGAGCCCTCCTCAGGAGGTCTTGCCCTAACAAGGTTAATGTGGATATTTTAAAAGCACCATTTAGTCAGAGTTGTTGTTTAACCAAGGGTCATGACCCATAAACAATCAGGGAAATTCATTTGTTGGTTCCAACCAGCATTTTTCAAAAGAGGAAATTGAGTAGAAGAAAATAGAATAAAGAATACCGGAGTGAATGTCACCGTCTTTGGTAAAATTGTTGAAAATGCATATGTGTACACACGTGTGCACTGGGTTGTGATATACTACGTTTCTCACTGTGGATAATGGTCCAAATCTTTGGAAGTCACAGCTGCAGGCGTCTCACTGCCCAGCCCAGGCTGAGAATGATTGCTTTAGTTTTTTCAGGGCTCCTAGAGTCGTGGAATTGTTGACTGAAGTAAATGATCAGGACAGGAAGGAAGGCAGCTGCTCGCGCTCTTTCTGGTTCCAAATGGCAGCTGCTGCTGAAGTGCTCTGGCTATGCCCACGTTTTGTGTTTCTGAGGCTTCGGCCTCCCTTGATAACTACCACCCCCAGGTTCTCAGCCTTCCCCCTACATACCCAGCCTATAGAATTTGCTTAGTAGATGTTCGTGGCCCAGATGTGTGTCTGTGGGCTCATGAGTATGTTGTAAGTACATCATAGGGCAACTACTTTCAAAAACAGGTTGACTCTCAGATGGCGATGATAGAAGCTGTCTTCAGCTGCCAAATTTCATTGTACCCCAACCATGAAGCTCTTGTGGGATCTACTCATGGCAGGTAGCTCGTACTTGGCCTTCATGTCCCCACTGTAGCCTCTGACTGAGAGGCCCTGCTAGGTAGCCAACGTGATGTATACCGTGCTTCAGATCCAGGTCCACTGGCTCCCTGAGAACAACACTTAGCAGACTCCCACAAACAAGGACATTCATCTTTGTCAGCCCTAATGAACCAGATTTGTCAAACAGGAACCAGAGAGCAGCTGTGTTGGAGGGAGACAAATCACTTAATCCAAGCCTCCTGATGTGGCAGCCCCTGGCGCGAAGGAGATCATGGCATTTAACTGCAGAGGGGCCTGGAGGACTCACGTGGGGGGAGGGCTGGTTGCCCTCAACTCTTGCTATCAGGAGTGCTTCTCTCCTGGATGCTTCACTTGGCTCTGGGGATGTGCACCCTGCAGATGCCTGGGCAGGAAGAGAGAGATAGGAGGTGGCAGCCTCTGTTCCCAGCCTGATGCAGGCCCTAGAAAAATGACTGCGTTTAGAGTCAACTCTTCTGGTCCCACCAAGTTGCTCACACTGAAGTGTTTATGAAAGACTCTTGGATGCAAGGGACAGAAACCCATCTCCAATGAGCTTAGGCCAAAGGGGATGGATTGACTCATGGACTCTGAGGTTGAACAGCTATGCTGCAACCAAAGTAGGGGTGCAGCTGGGCTCATGAACAAGTGCATCCAGGAACTCACACATGACCTGGCACCTCTGCTGTCTCTCCATGCTTCTCTTGGCATGCCAGCTTTGTTCTCGCTCCCTGTAGACAAGCTTCCTCCATCACAGGGAAATTTTGACATTGACAGCTCTCAGATTTTACCTCTTAGGGCTCCTACCACCGAAAAGGCTGATAGATGCTTTCTTTGGCCCCAAACTGAAGAGAGAGGGAGGGAAAAAAAACAGTCCCAGGAAAGGGCTCTGAACTCTGATTTGCCATTTCGGGGCAAGTGCCAACACAGTCATATATGGCATGAGAGGCAGAGTCACCTAGGGCAGCTCCCATGTGGACCACATGGCTGGAATCAGAGAGGAACAGCTATTGGGAAAAGGTGGGAGTCCTCAGCAGACATGCCCACTTTGATGGTCTTTGTCCTCACTTCCCCCAAATCCATATCCAACTCAGCATCTGCTTCTCTGTAACTACTTTCAGGTCCGGAAAGAGAAAAAACCACTCCCTTCCCTAAAGACACTGCAGGGAGTAAGATCAGGCAGAATGAGTGGGATTTTATAATGCTTCCTTCTACCAATCCAATTTTCAGGGCTACGTGTGACATTCAAAAGTGGCACCAGGACAAACGCTGGGCTTGCCAGGTAGTTCTACTTTGTTGACTTTGACAGTCAAATATCCGTAAGGCCAGGATCCTAGTGGACTTATCATATTTACTAAGCTGCCCCTAATCTCCACCAGCCCTGGGTGCTCAGATACACCCAACAGAATAAGAATTGTACTTTTGAATGACAGTTCACTAACACGGTTGGCAAAAACACTTCACATTCATTTTCTCCGCAGCTTTCAAATGGTTTCAACCATGAACCTCAGTAAAAACGACATCTTAAGAACAAAACCATACATTTTACATCATGATCCAGTACACAAATATTTTTATAAAACTAAAAGAAGTTTCAAAAAATCATACCTACCCTTACGAGAGTGATAAGGCTTGATGTTTTTAAATTATGGTCTTTCTTTTCTATTCTATTTTTACAACGTCACTTAAATTTTTTCATGACTAAACCTACATTTTGATAAACATGTACAATCTCATTTGTTCTTCCCACATGATTATCCTCGTTAAGCAGTCATCTTTACAGCAAGAGCTCCAGGAAGAAGATGTCTTCTGGATGCCAGACCCTAGTCTGGGCTTTTTATATGTGATCTCACTTAATACTCTCAGTACTCTTGTAAGGTAGGAGTTATTGTTTCTATTGCATGGATAAGGAATCTGAGGAACTTATTAAAATCAGGTGTTAAACTGTTAAGTGGCAACACTGAAACCCATCAGACTATGAACCTCTTCCTATCACCACCTGGCTTCCCAAGACTTGGTAAGCCCCTGAGCAGAATCATATGCTAGGTAGAGTAAAGATGACTACAAGGTCTTTGATATTCCTCCCATGACAGGTGGGGTCTAATCTCCCTCCTCTTAAATCTGGGCTGGCCTTAGTGATCTGCTTAACCAACTGAATGACATGGAACGGATGTACTAAGGCTACTGAGGGTATGTCAAAAGAAGCCTTGCATCATCTCCCTGGGTCTCTGGGCCTTCTCTCGAGGTGCTTTGGGCCATCATGTGAGAAGTTCAGCTACCCTGAAACCACTATTCTGGAGACAATGTGTATATCCTCTGGTCGACAGTCCCAGCTCAGTTCAGCCTTCCAGATGTCCCCAGCAAGAAGCCAGACATATAAGCAAAGAATGTCTTGGCCAAGCCAGACTAACCCAGGTGAAGCAGAAGAATCACCCAGCTGAGCTCTGCCCTAATTCCTTACTCACACAATTATGAGACATAGTAAATTAGTTACTTGTCTCAAGCCACTAAGTTTTGGATATTTTGCTTACAGCAATAGATTGCCTGAACGTGAGCTTCAAGAGCTCCAGACTACCATGAGCTTCCAGCAGAAAGGCTCTTGGGAGCTTGTGCCTTTTCCCTCTGCAACTTAAGGTAGATTGAGTGAAGCCTCAACCCCACCATATGAATCCTGCTGAAACTGTGTTAAGGCCACTCCCCACCACCTTCCTTCCTCTTCTCTGTTGCTGAGGCTTCAAGTAAAGATTCTTTATTCTATGAGTCAAGAAGATGCACTCAGTGAGGCCTCTGAAGTCTTCCCCAATCCATCTTGTATATGTTAATCTGCCCCCATGGGTCACTAATCTGAAGCGTGGATGCCTTTCAGACAGCAGGTGTCTGCAAACTGAGAGGGCAAATGTGCCAGGCATGAAAGTGGGCATAAATAATAGAAAAGCATTTTCTTGCATTTCTACATGAGTCTCAGGGTACCCTGACAGACAGCAGAGGGAGGCAGAAAAATAGCCCTGATATCAAAAAGCTTTTCTTCTTGAAAGGAAGCTTTGTAGCAACTGGGCCCAACACTATAAAACGAAGGAAAAAATGAACCCCAGGCAAACCACACCCCCTAGGAGTATGTACTGTATGGGATGGGGTTGGGAAGGTAGAGGGTAGTGGAGGACGAGGTGCAGAAACTGTTTGTTAATATTTACCCAAATTAATAACATGTTGAGCAACAGCTTCTACACAAAAGCCACAGTTAAAATTAGTAAGTAGTTCATCCTGTTCTAACAATATGGAATAATTAATTTCCTCACTTGTTTTTTTTTTCCATAAGCAGTAATTAAAGAGAAATATTATATAGCTGCACCTGTTTTTCACTTCTGGCTTACCACAGTGAGTAAACCCAATCTTTTATTGATGAGAAGAGATGCACATTGGGAACCCACAGGAAAAGCATCAAAATCCCTCCAGCCTTCCCTTGAGACGTGTGAGAAATCTCAAATTATTAAACCATATGGAGGCCGTACTGCGAGCGGGCTGTTCCCACCGCGGGGATGAGGCCTCATTTCTAATTTCCCTCTGACTTTCAGCTCCTCTGAAGGTTTCAGGGTTGTTGAAGGAATAAGGTTTGTCTGCGGAGTAAGGAGACTCCTGTGAATTGGTTACCCCGAAGACAAAGACAGCTGATGTTCTGCATCCTCTTTCTGCTGCCTTCTCACTGGGCCTGGATTCTCTGCCCCCAAGTGAGTGTGTCAGAAGAGATCCCAGGGACGACAGACCAAGTTCAAGTTCAGAGTCTCCTTGTGCCCCTCTGTGGACTCCAGCCATCTCTAACCACCTTATCTGCCCTTGTCCTCAGACAAAGGGCTTCAGCCACACTGTTAAGGGGAGGCCAGAGTTGGAAGAGACAGGAGAGCTAATATTTGCGTAGCACTTCACAGTTTATTCTTTATAGCTCTCACACTCATTATGCAAACTTACTTTGTTCTCCAGCTAAATCCCAGCAGGGATCCTGCCATCACTGCTACTTGGAAATTTTGGTTCCTGCTCTTGGTCTCTGATGCTGCCCTACAACCCAGGGACCCTGGACAAGCACCTGGACAAGCCATGGTGAGGAACACCCTGCCCCGCCTTGAACTCCAGTGGGTTTTGTTCCTGGAAATGGGCTGTGCATCCAAATAATGCCAGTGGCCTCTGGTATATCACTCAGGTGGGAACAAAGGTAATTAGAGGCAATGAGCCCTGATGGAGGACTCGGAATATACCTTTTCTTTTCCCTTTTTTTTTTTTTTTTTTTTTGTTGAGACCAAGTCTTGCTGTGTTACCTAGGCTGGAGTGCAATAGCATGATATCAGCTCACTGCAACCTCTGCCTGCCAAGTTCAAGTGATTCTCCCACCTCAGCCTCCCATGTAGCTGGGATTACAGGCACGCACCACTACCTCCAGCTAATTTTTTGTATTTTTAGTAGAGATGGGGTTTCACCACGTTGGCCAGGCTGGTCTCAAACTCCTGACCTCAAGTGATCTGCCCACCTCGGCTTCCCAGAGTGCTGGGATTACAGGTGTCAGCCAAGCCACTGTGCCCGGCCGAAGTATGCCTTTTCTTAGATGCAAACATGAGCATTGTTTATTCAGCTCCAAATGATACAACTTGGGCTGATGAGTAAACACATTTCCCACAGACTCTACAGTGACTGGTTGTGCAGCACCTGCCACAGCGGCATGTAATTTAACTTACTGCCTATAACCCCCACTCAACTGTGAGCTGTGTGAGGCCAGGAAACCATCTTGCTCACTACCAAATGCCTTATACTGGGGCACAGGAGAGTCGTCCTGTCATGAGTTGGTAAGTTAACAGCAGAGGATTTGAGAACCTTCTTTCTGAGCTGGCACATTCTGTACTAAGACCCTCTTGTGACTTCTACCCCAGTAACTGCAGGGAAAGGGAGAAGGGGCTAAGCCCCAGGGGTTCTGGACTGCCTAGAATGCTTTCTCAGGTCACCAGGAGCATAGCGACCGCTGCTGATGCTTCCCTATTCTGTCTGTGGTCCTGATTCTTGGGATTTCCTTCTAAGCAGCAACGTCAGGAAGGATTACAGAAGAGACAAGGTGGGTAAGCCCCTGCATGGTTTATTACTTCCAGTGACATGACTAGGGTTGGTGGGAGAAGCGCCAGGTCCCTAGAACCCTGAGGGTGTCAGCTAAAGTTACCCCCTATAGATGCACTCTTCTCCTAATGACATCATTCTTTGTGGCACCCTCCCTCCCAAACTCCATCACATCTCACTGTCTTGGCTCAACTGTGGTGGAAGTGCTTTTCATTTGACTGATTGATTGATTGATTGATTTTTGAGATAGAGTTTCACTCTTACGGCACAATCTCCACTCACCACAACTTCTGCCTCCCCGGTTCAAGCAATTCTCCTGCCTCAACCTCCCAAGTAGCTGGGATTACAGGCGCCCACCACCACGCCCAGCTAATTTTGTATTTTTATTAGAGACGGAGTTTACTGTCTTGGCCAGGATGGTCTTGAACTCCTGATCTCAGGTGATCCACCCACTTCGGCTTCCCAAAGTGCAGGGATTACAGGCACAAGCCACCACACCTGGCCCTTTTTTCTTTATTTTATTGTGACTCCTTACTTTATTTTTTATTGGTACATATTAGATGCACATATTTTCAGGGTACATATAATTTAATTCATTCATATAATCAAATTAGGGTAATTGGAATATCCATCAACTTCAGTTATCTTTTCTTTATGCTAAGAATATTTGAACTATTCTCTTCTAGCTATTTTGAAATGTACAACTGATGAATGTTGACTATAGTCACCCTACTGATCTATCAAATACCTTGTCTTATTTCTTCTAAGTGTATATTTGTCTTTTTCTCTTTCCTATGTCTATTAGTCTGTTCTCGCATTGCTATAAAGTCATGCCTGAGACTCAGTACTTTATAAAGAAAAGAGTTTTGGCTCACGGTTTCATAGGCTGTACAGGAAGCACGGCTGGGGAGGTCTCAGGAAACTTTCAATCATGGCAGAAGGTACAGGGGAAGCAGATATGTCCTACATGGCTGGTTCAGGAGGAAAAGAGAGAGTGAGGAGGTGCTACACACTTTAAAAAAATTTTATTATACTTTAAGTTCTGGGATACGTGTGCAAAACGTGCAGGTTTGTTACATAGGCATACACGTGTCATGGTGTTTTGCTGCACCCATCAACCCGTCATCTACATAGGTATTTCGTCCTGATGCTACCCTCCCTATCCCTCCCCACCCCACATCAGCCAGGCCCAGTGTGTGTTGTTCCCCTCACCCTGTGTCCATCGTGTTCTCATTTGTTCAATACTCCCACTTATGAGTGAGGAACACACGGTTTGGTTTATCTATTCTGTGTTTAGTTGCGCTGATGATGAAATGGTTTTCCCAGCTTCATCCATGTCCCGCACATCAACTCATCTTTTTTATGGTACATAGTATTCCGTGTGTATAATGTGCTCACATTTCTTTATCCAGTCTATCATGGATGGCATTTGGGTTGGTTCCAAGTCTTTGTATTAGTGAACAGGTGCGCATAAACATACATGTGCCAGTGTTCTGTGTCTTTACAGTAGAATGATTTATAATTATTTGGGTATATGCAGAACTCTCCACCCCAGATCAACAGAGTACACATTCTTCTCAGTACCACATTGCACTTATTCTAAAAGTGACCACATAATTGGAAGTAAAACACTCCTCAGCAAATGCAAAAGAACGGAAATCATAACAAACGGTCTCTCAGATCACAATACAATCAAATTGGAACTTGGGATTAAGAAACTCACTCAAAACTGCACAACTACATAGAAACTGAACAGCCTGCTCCTGAATGACTACTGGGTAAATAATGAAATTAAGGCAGAAATAAATAAGTTCTTTGAAACCAGTGAGAACAAAGATACAATGTACTAGAATCTCCAGGACACAGCTAAAGCAGTGTTTAGAGATAATCTTTTATTTTATTTATTTATTTTTTATCTTTTTTGAGATGAAGTGTCGCTCTGTCACCAGGGCTGGAGTGCAGTGGCGCAATCTTGGCTCACTGCAACCTCCGCCTCCCAGGTTCAAGTAATTCTCCTGCCTCAGCCTCCCAAGTAGCTGGGATTACAGGCACCTGCCACCAGGCCCCGCTAATTTTTTTGTGTTTTCAGTAGAGACAGGGTTTCACCTGTTGGCCAGGCTGGTCTCGAACTCCTGACCTCAGGTGATCCGCCTGTCTCGGCCTCCCAAATTGCTGGGATTACAGGTGTGGGCCACCATGTCCGGCCAGTGCTACACACTTTTAAACAATCAGATCTCAGGATAACTCACCACCTATTGCAAAAACAGCACCAAAGGGGAAATCTGCGCCCAAGATCCAATCACTTCCTACCAGGCCCCACCCCCAACACTGGGGATTACCGTTTGCTCTGAGATTCGGTCAGGGACACAGACCCAAACCATATCACTATGTAATAGTTACTCTCTGTCCTAGGCAAAGTAATAGCTCCCTAAAGATATCCACAGTTCTAGCTGACCTTAAAATGGGCCGATTACCCTGGATTAGCTGGGTGGGCCTGATCTCAAGGATCTTTAAAGGTGGAAGAGGGAATCAGAAGAGAGAGCCAGAGATGTGGCTGCAAGAGAAGGAAGGGACTCAGCCTGCCAGTGCTGGCCTTGAGGTGGAGGAAGGGCACCAGCAGTGAACAGGGAACGCTTCTACACTGTTGGTGGGAATGTAAACTAGTACAACCACTATGGAAAACAGTGTGGGAATTCCTTAAAGAACTAAAAGTAGAACTACCATTTGATCCAGCAATCCCACTACTGGATATCTACCCAGAGGAAAAGAAGTCATTACACAAAAGATACTTGCACATGCATGTTTATAGCAGCACAATTCATAATTGCAAAGACATGGAACCAACCCAAATGCCCATCAATCAATGAGTGGATAAAGAAACTGTGGTATATACATATATGGTGGAATACTACTCAGCCATAAAAAGAAATGAATTAATGGCATTCACAGTGACCTGGATGAGATTGGAGACAATTATTCTTAGTGAACTAACTCAGGAATGGAAAAATCAAACATCGTATGCTCTCACTTATAAGTGGGAGCTAAGCTATGGGGATGCAAAGGCATAAGAATAACACAGTGGACTTTGGGGACTCGGGGAAAGGGTGGGAAGAAGATGAGGGATAAAAGACTATAAATAGGGTGCAGTGTATACTGCTTGGGTGATGGGTGCACCAAAATCTCACAAATCACCGTTAAAGAACTTACTCATGTAATCAAACACCACCTGTTCCCCAATAACCTATAGAAATAAAAGAAATTAAAATTTTACAAAGAAAATAAGAAAATAATAAAATTAGAGATGAAATTGAAAGCAGGAAGTCTGTTTTTGTACTGGTACCATGCTGTTTTGGTAATGATAGCCTTGAAATATAGTTTGAGGTCAGGTACAATGATGCCTCTGGCTTTGCTCTTTTTACTTAGAATTGCTTTGACTATTGGGACTTGTTTTTTGTTTCCAATAAATTTTAGAATATTTTCTTCTAATTCTGTGAAAAATAACATTGGTAGTTTGATAGGAATGACATTGAATCTGTATATTACTTTGGGCAGTATGGACATTTTAATCATATTGATTCTTCCAATCAATAAACATGGGATGTTTTTACATATGTTTATATTATCTATTATTTCTTTCAGCAGTATTATGTAGTTCTCCTTGTAGAGATCTTTCACCTCCTTGGTTAGATGTATTCCTAGGTATTTTATTTTTACGGCTTTGGAAAGAGAATGGTATTCTTGAATTGTCTCTCTGCTTGAATGTTACTGGTATATATAAATGCTATTCATTTGTGTACATTGATTTAAATCCTAAAACTTTACTGAAGTCATTTATCAGCTGTAGCTCTAGAAGGCTTTTCATGGAGTCTTTATAAAACATTTGTCATAGGTTTTAATAGCAATAATTGAAAAAAATAGGAATTATCATCAAGATTCATAACTGGGCCTTGGACAGGCATTAAGAATTTTCTGGTAGTCCCCTCTAAGACTTATCTTTGTCTTGCCTCATACTTGACCACTGTCCTGATTCTTCATATATTTTTGTATCTTTACCATCTGTTACTTCTAATTCTCCATGCTCTTTTCATTTTGCTCTCTTTGAACATTCTATGAGTACTAGTAAAATTTAAGTGAAAGGGTAAAAAAAAAAAAAAACAAAAAAAAAAACAGGAAATTAATAAAGAAATTCAATGAAACCAAAAGCTTGTTGTTTAAAAGTTCAATAAAATCAATAAGCCTCTAGCCAGGCTAAGAAAAAATGAGAAAGGACACAAATAACTAATATCAGAATTGAATGAAGAGAATCACTACAGATCCTATGGACATTATAAAGATCATAAAGGAGTACTAACAACAACTCTATGCCTACAAATTTGATAATCAAGATGAAATGGAATGATTTCTTGAAAGACATAATCTGCCAAAACTCACACAAAAAGAAATAGACAATCTGAATAGGCCTATGTCTATTAAATAAGTTAAATCAATAATAACTTTCCAAAACAGAAAGCATCAGGCCCCAACTGATTCACTGGTGAACTCTACCAAACATTTGAGGAGGAAGTTATGCCAATTCGCTATAATCTCTTTCACAAGACAAAAGCAAAGAGACTACTTCCCAATGCATTCTATGAGACCAGCATTACACTAATATCAAAATTAAACAGTCATTACCAGAAAAGAAAACTACATACCAATATCTCATGAACATAGATGCCAAAATCGTCAACAAATATTAGCAAGTCAAATCCAACAAGGTATAAAAATAAACATACACCACAACCAAGTGAGGTTTACACACGGCTGGTATGACATTTGAAAAATCAAGAGATACAATCCATAACATCAATAAGCTAATGAAATAGCACATGATCACATCAACAGACGCATAACAACCTCTTGACAAAACCCAACACCCATTCATAATAAAAAAAAATCTCAGTAAGTTAGGAATAGAGGGGAACTTTCTCAACTTAACAGGAAATATTTATTTTTTAAAAAACTACAGGTAACATCATACATAACGGTGAGAAACTCAAAGCCCTGCCATTAAGATCGGGAACAAGTCAAGAATGTCCCCTCTCACCACTACATTTTATCATCATCCGGGAAGGCCTAGCTAATGCAATAAAACAAGAAAATAAAACGTATACAGATTGTTAAAAAAGAAATAAAAGTGTATTTTAACACAGATGATGTGATTATCTATGTAGAAAATCCAAAAGAATGGACAAAAAACGCCCCTGGAACTAATAAGAGATTATAGCAAAGTTGCAGGATACAAGGCTAATGTATAAAAGTCAATCATTTTCCTACATACCAGTTATAAATAAGTGGAACATAAAATTTAAAGCAGCACCATTTACATTAGCATCCCCCAAGTGAAATACTTACGTATACATCTAACAAAATGAGAACAAGATCTAAATAAGGGAAACTCCAAAACTGATTAAAGAAATCAAAGAACTAAGTAAATGGAGAGATGTCTCACGTTCATGGATAGATAGACTCAATATTGTCAAGATGAGCATTCTTCCCAACTTGATCTATAGATTCAATTCCATCCCAATCAAAATCCTGACAAGCATTTTGTGGATAACAACAAATTAATTCTAAGGTTAATATGGAGAGGCAAAAGGACCAGAATAGCCCATACAAGACTGAAAAAGAATAAGGTTAGGGGACTAACACGACTGACTTCAGGATATACTATAAAGCTACAGTAGCAAAACAGTATGGTATTAGTGAAATAATAGACAAATAGATCAATGGAACAGAATAGAGAGCCCAAAAATAGACCCATGTAAATATAGCCAACTCATCTTTGATAAAAGGGCAAAGGCAGTACAATGGAGGAAGGAGTCTTTCCAACAAATGGTGCAGAAACAACTGAATATCCACATGCAAAAAAACAAAAAAATGAATCTAGCTACAGACCTTACATCTTTTATGAAAATTAACTAAAATGAATCATAGATCTAAACATAAAACACAAAACTAAAACATTCTTAGAAAATACCATCGGAAAAATCTAGATGATCTTGGGTTGGGGATGACATTTTTAGATACATCAAAGGCAGAAACCATGAAAGGAAGAATTAATAAGCTGGATTTCATTAAACTTGAACATTTCTGCTGTGTGAAAGAAACTCTAAAAGAAGGAAAAGCCACAGACTGAGATAAAATATTTACCAAAGATATATCTGATAAAGGACGGTTATCAAAAATATATAAGAGCTCTTAAAATTCAACTATAAGAAAACAATCTGATTTAAAAACGGGTCAAAGATCTTAACAGATACGTCACAAAATAAGATATACAGACGAAAAATAAGCATATGAGAAGACGCTCCACATCCTATGTCATAAGGGAAATGCAAACTGAAGCAACAATTAGATACCATTACACACCTATTAGATACCATTACATACGCATTAGATACCATTACACAAAACCGAGAACCCTGACAGCACCAAATGCTGATGAGGCTGTAGAACAACAGGAACTCATAGTCAATGCAAAACGGCACAGCTACTTTGGAAAAGAGCTTGGTGGTTTCTTTAAAAACTGAATATACTCTTACCATATGATCTAGCAATCATACTCCTTGATATTTACTCAAAGGAACTGAAAACATATATCCACAAAAAAGCCTGCACATGAATGTGTGTAGTAGCTTTATTCGTAATTGCCAAAACTTGGAAGCAACCAAGATGCCCTTCAGTAGGTGACTGGCTAAACTGTGGTAGTATATTTAGACAAAGAAATATTCAGCACTAAAAAGCGAGTAGCTATCAAGCTATGAAAAGATATGAGAAAACTTAAATATATATAACTAAGTGAAAGAAGTCAATCTGAAAAAGGCTTCACACTGTACGATTCTGACTATATGACATTCCAAAAAAAGTAAAACTATGGAGATAATAAAAAGATCAGCAGTTGCTGGGTTTTAGGGAGGATGGAGGAATGAATAGACTGAACATAGAGGATTTTTAGGGCAGTAAGACTACTCTGTATGATACTATAATGGTGGATATGTGTCAAAATAAATTTGTCCAAACCCATACAATGTACACCAAGAGTGAACCCAAATGCTAACTATGAACTTTAGGTGATAATGATGTGTTAATATAGGCTCATCAATTGTAGCAAATGTACCACTCTACCAATGTTGATAATAGGGAAGCATTATGCATATGTGGGGATAGCACATATATGGGAAATAGCTATACCTTCCTCTCAGTTTTGCCGTGAACCTCAAGCTGCTCTAAACAATGAAATCTGTGAATGAAACAAATGACGGAGGGAGGGAGGGAGGGAGGGAGGGAAGGGTTGACACATTATTTAAAGATTCAACAAAAGAAAAATTGTTATGTATAGAAAATCCCATGGTAAAATGTTATGCGGCCACTGAAGGTGATTACAAAGACATTATTTTGGAGGGCAAAATACCTTTGATATAAAATCGTATATCCAGAATGATTGAATGTGTATAGATAAAAAATAAAGAATACCTGAATTGAGGAATTTTCATGTTTGCTACTTTCTTTGTTATACTTTTCTACGTTTTCTAAACTTTCCACAATGCTCACATACTACTTTTCGAATCATGAAACAAGCAAGCAAAATAAGGATTTGCTACTTTCTTCAGGCCCTTGAAGAGTGGGTTTCCTGAAACCCATGTCCCTCATTAACCCAGTTGAGGTTTATGAAGCCAGCTCCAACACCCTCCCTGTCAACCCTTGCCTGGCACAGCCCAGCAGGAAAATTGCCTGGTTCTAATTCCAAATTCCACTAAAAACACCACAGCTGCTGCCGGTTGGAGCTTTTCTTCTGAATTCTCAACACAGCAGATGCAAAACCTTCCCCACGCCTTTGATTCTCTTCTGCACTGCCAATCTCTCTTTTTATGCAAACACTAAATATATTTTAATGGATCTAGATTGTTACTGATGTAATTAATCCAAGATTAGGATACTGTAGGCACCATCAGCTGAGTTCCCAAACTGAGTTCAGGAACTCACAAGTCTCCACAAAAGGGTGGATATAAATCTAGTCCAGTCTTGAGAGTCATCCAAGTTCAGAATGGGAATCTAATTCCATCTTGGTTAAACATTAAAGAGAATTTATCATCCCATCAAAATGAAAATCCCAGAGGTAGGCAGGTTTCAGGCACAGTTTGATCCAGTAGTTCATGGTGGCTCAGGACTCTGGTCCTGTTTTCTCTGCCATGTTCTGGGCTGAGTTTCATCCTCAAGCTGGCTTCCCTTGGGGCTGCAGCAATCCGGTGGGTCTCTCGTCCACACGGTGGCCCATTCAGAAGAAGAGAGGATGTCGTTGTCCCAATATCCCCAAGAGGAGTACCATTTGCTCTGATTGGGCTACCTCCGGTCAGGCACTCACCCCTGAACTGTGACCAGCAGGATGGGATCCATTGATAAATGTAGACCAGTCATGGGCCCCCATCATAGCTGGCAGAGTAGCCAACTTCCCCCAAACCACATGGATCCCCCCAAAAGAAATCCAGTTTCTAGAAAGAAAAAGGTGGATGTTGGGGAGGTTACTACAAACATCTACCACAAGAATACTGTTTTTTGATATTGCTTTTTGGGAGTCTATCTAAAGAATTATTTTTGCAAGTGTGAACTACAGAAACACATATGGATGTTCAACTCTAGTGTTTCATTCAGAAAATGTTTACCATTCATTTACAAATCTACAGAAGTAAAATATTGTAATGTGTATAGTTTAATATTTTAATAAAAATATTGTAGTTCATTGTTTCTGGCATTTCAAGAAAATTAATGTCTAAAGGACATTGATTTAAAATACTTCAATGGTCCAAGGAAGCAAGGATTAGAAACCTATTGCAACATTTCTTTGGGGAAAGAAAAGAAAAGATGAGTTTAATAAATAGACCAATGAAAATCTACTCATAAGAATAGACTCCTCCCCCAGGGTCCTACCAGCTTCTGCTCATTTTCCCCTCTGCCTCCAGTGCTCCTACTTCCTGCTCACATGTCAACAGCCTTCTCACATCCCCTCCTTTGGGATGCCTTTCCAATCCTCTTACCACTTTGCAGAATTAGTGGTGCTCTCTCATGGTCCCCACCACAGCTGGCCACCTCTCACGGAATGACCACCCTGACTTTTTATTTATTATAGGGTGTTGTGTTCCTGTCTGCTACCCTGTAGAATGTAATACCTTCCAGAAAGAAGGATTTGGGTCAGGAAGGGTACTGTGGAGGATGATGATCAGAAGGAAATCCTGGTGACTAGCAGGGCCAAAGGATTTTTAACCCCAAATTTTCAGCAAATCCTACCACACTGAACCCTTCCTGGTGATCTGCATTCTGGAGACATGGGAGAAGGAATCTCTATTCCCATTGCAAACTGATGTGCCATAGGATGGTAAGTGAGTCAAGGCAGAAAGCAGAACCAAAAGCACGTAGGAGACACGTAATCCCTTCCAAGAATCCCCAGAGATTTGGAGCTGGGCACTGGGATTTTCCCCGGCATGTGGTGGGAGTCCCAGTCCTTCACAATTTTTTTTTTTTTTTTTACTCTAAGTTCTGGGATACATGTGCAGAATGTGCAGGTTTGGTACAAAGGTATACACGTGCCATGGTGGTTTGCTGCATCTATCAACCCATCATCTAGGTTTTAAGCCCCACATGCATTAGGTATTTATCCTACTGCTCTCCCTCCCCTAGCTCCCCAACCCCCAACAGCCCCTGGTACATAGTGTTCCCCTCCCTGTGTCCATGTGTCCTCATTGTTCAATTCCCACTTATGGGTGAGAACATGCGGTGTTTGGTTTTCTGTTCCTGTGTTAGTTTGCTGAGAATGATGGCTTCCAGCTTCATCCATGTCCCTGCAAAGAACATGAACTCATTATCTTTATGGCTGCATAGTATTCCATGGTGTGTATGTGCCAAAGATCTAGAGCCAGAAATACTATTTGACCCAGCAATCCCATTACTGGGTATATATCCAAAGGATTATAACTCATTCTACTATAAAGACACATGTACATATATGTTTATTGCAGCACTATGTACCATAGCAAAGACTTGGAACCAACCCAAATGCCCATCAATGATTGACTGGATAAAGTCCTTCACATCTTAAAGGATCATGTAACAGGAGGGGCAACCGACACCTGACGACTGGGTTGCCTTTTGGCAAAAAAAGAAATTGCACTTTAAAAAAAAATTCCCCCATTCCCAATATGTAGAGATTTCCTGACACCCAAGGGGATGTCGGCAAATGGTTTTGAGCAGAATCATCTGTCTGATTTCAGAAAACGGTCTCTCTCTCTGTCTCTTTCTCTTTCCCACCACTCTCTCAGAGAGAAAATGCCCACAGCGGGGCTGTATAGACGCCATCCTCCACCACTACCCTGAGCACCTCCTGCCCATCCCCTGTGAAAGCTGCTCTGGTGACCCTCTGTTGCCACTTCCCACCCCAGGGTACCAGCTGCTCCTTTGACATTTAGAGCAGGGATCTTGAAACCCACTACCTGTGAATAAAATCCAGCCCACCACCTACTTTGGTATGACCCATTGAGATGGTTTTCACATTTTTAAATGGTTGGAGGAAAAAAAAAAATCAAAAGATGAGTGATATTTCGTGATGTGAAAATTACATGAAATTCAAATTTCAGTATTTATAAAGTATCCAATAAAAACTCACTGTAACACAGCCATGCTCATTCATTTACATATTATCTACAGCTGCTTTCGTGCTACAATGGCAGAGCTGAGCAGTTGCCACAGATGTGGTCTGGCCTGCAAAGCCAAGAATATTTACTCTCTGACCTGTTATAGAATTTGCTAAGCCCTGGTTTGGATCTTTAAACTTGGCTCTGCTTGGCCCGGGCGTGGTGGCTCACGCCTGTAATCCCAGCAATTTGGGAGGCCGAGGCTGGCCGATCACCTAGGGTCAGGAGTTCAAGACCAGCCTGACCAACATGGAGAAACCCCGTCTCTAATAAAAATACAAAATTAGCTGGGCGTGGTGGCTCATGCCTGTAATCCCAGCTTCTGGGGAGGCAGAGGCAGGAGAATCGCTTGAACTCAGGAGGCAGAGGTTGCGGTGAGCCAAGATCATGCCATTGCACTCCAGCCTGGGCAACAAGAGCGAAACTCTGTCTCAAAACAAAACAAAACACACTTGGTTCTGCTCTAAGAAATCTGACCACATTACTGACCTTTCTTTCTCTCTCTGACCTCACCTGGGACAACTTCACTATAGCAGAAGAAACAAAAAAAAAAAAAAAAAAAAAACTTGCATTCTAAAGCTGACATTCAGCTTCCCAAACTCATCTTTGATGAGGTGCATCTGCTCAGCCTAGCGCCAGGTTAAAGGCCACCTTGACACAACTCACTCATGAAGGGCAGAAGATTCTGAAACTGGCACCTAGGCCAGGAGCAGTGGCTCATGCCTGTAATCCCAGCACTTTGGGAGGCCGAGGCAGGCGGATCATCTGAGGTCAGGAGTTCAAAACCAGCCTGGCCAACATGGCAAAACCCTGTGTCTACTAAAAATTCAAAAATTTGCCAGGCGTGGTGGCAGGCGCCTGTAAACCCCAGCTACTTAGGAGGCTGAGGCAGGAGAATCGCTTGAACCTGGGAGGTGGAGGTTGGAGTGAGCCAAGATGGTGCCACTGCACTCCAGCCTGAGTGACTGAGACTCCATCTCAAAGAAAAAAAAAAAAAGAAAAGAAATTGGCCCATAGCCCAGAGGTTCTGCTCATTTCTGCTCGTCAGTCTCTCCTCTCCAAAAGCAGAAAACTCTCCTTGTGCTGTTCCCCGCCCCCCACACATGTATGTCCCCTGTGAGCCAGTCTGACCCAACTTTTATAGCTCCTGGACACCAAACATAGCCTGACCACCAAAGGAAGCCACCAGCTTTTGCAAACTCATTTGAAATTGAAAAGTGCTGATGAAATCATCCCCCATTTCTGACTGAATGCTTTCCTTTCTTACAGAATAAGGCAGAAAGTTGAAGCTGCTATTCAAACTAGAAAGCTCCTTTTTATAGTTCAAATGAGGAGAGGAAATGATATAAAGTGTGTTCTTGAAAGCTAATCAAACCCGCAGTTTTCCTTAGCCCTGCCGCTTGGATTCACAGGAGGAAGGTGCTGGTTGGAAAGTACCCTGGTACCCTGGAGACCAAGTGGCTTCACAGTGGCTTTGGAGCCGTTTTCAAGCTAGTGGAGTTCGGCGCCTTGTGAGGTGTCCCAGAATGTAAGCTGGCTTTGCTGCCTCTCAGGCAGTCCCAGGATCGCACTGGGGAGGAGCCCAGGGTGGGATGGATGTAGCCGTTCCTGCAAACCACACAGATCCGGGTGTGATTCTCACCTTCAGCCAGGAAACTGGAAAAGTAACACCTCTGTCTTCCTCTCCGAAATGAGAATATTCCTAGCTCACCTCAAAGGAATTTGGGGGATTAAAGAAACAATATAATGTGTATGAGCATACATTATATGTATGATGTGTCTGGCACATGACACATCATTAACCCATCTTAAAACAGCCTCAGCCAGGGGCAGTGGCTCACAGCTATAATCCCAGCACTCTGGAAGGCCAAGGCGGGCGGACCACCTGAGGTCAGGAATTTGAGACCAGCCTGGCCAACGTGGTGAAGCCTCACCTCTGCTAAAAAAAAAAAAAAAAAAAAATACAAAAATTAGCTGAGTGTGGTGGTATGCACCTGTAATCCCAGCTACTTGGGAGGCTGAGGCAGAAGAATTGCTTGAACCCAGAAGGCGGAGGCTGCAGTGAGCTGAGATCACACCACTGCACCACAGCCTGGGTGACAGAGCAAGACCCTATCCCAAAAAACAAACAAACAGAAAACCAAAAACAACAACAAACAGCCAAGAAGGCAGTATCTTGTTTTCCTTGGGAATTTAAGCCACCTGGAAGTAGAAAAGTAAACTTTGTGTTTTCTTAGCACTTTTGCTTAAAACTTATGAAGACCATCTGCTCTGCTTCCCCCCAACACTCACACAGACTCGAACACACTCCAACAGCAGCAACAATAACTACACTGTAACATGTGCGGAGTACTTAACCAGGTGCCAGGGCAAGTGCTTTACATAATAATGTATTTAATTTTCATAAAAACTCTACAAGGCAGGTGTTAGTACTGTATTCCCCCACTTCATAGAGGAGAATCTGAGGCATAGAAAGGTGAAGATCACTAGCTAAAAGGTGGCAAAGGCAGGATCAGAACCCAGACAATACAGATCCCAAGCCCATTACCTAAGCCAAGATCCTATATTGTCCTCAGCAAATAGATAGATAAATTGATGGGTAGACATGCAGATAGATAAGCAAATGAATAAACGAATTTGTTAATGCTTCACATGCATGGTGCCCAGGCTAAAGGCATATGCAGAAGTTTAGGGAGGTGACCTGCTAAGGGCCGGTTTGTAACTGCTGGGGATGAGGTGGCCAGTTAGAGTGGGAGAGAGTGCCCGCCTCCTGGGTCCATCCAATTCATCCACTTGGCACACTGTCCTTACCAAGCCCCTGAAAGCAAAATTAGGGCAACAGAGAAAGGTCCGGAGAGTGAGCTCTCAGAAGAAAGATGCTCTGAACGGCCCCAGTAGGTCACGCCTGCCCATGAGCATCGTTTCAGATCCTAACTCTTATTCTGCTGTTATTAAATGTCATCCCATCTCAGTGAACCCTATAGGAAGAGGAGGAAGAAAATCCTTTGTTTGAAACTCCCATGTAGGCTAAGAAGCAACTTGAGCCCCCTTTGGGGAATCTTTATTGTCCAACCACACCAGCAGGGCCTGGAATTCAGCTCTCCTCTGACTGCTGATATGAATGCCTGGATGTGCCTTCAGAGGGCAGGGCTTCCTTCTTGAGCCTTAGGGGCAGCCAGAGATCAAGTGCATGTTGGCAAATGCTTTTCTAGTTCAATAATACTGAGGTAAAGAAGCAGCAGTGTTTGACTTGGGCTAATCTTCTCCCCACACTCAAGAAGATGCAGCCTCACAGATTAGGTAGGTTTTGCAAGAGGAAGCATTTCTGCTAGAATGTGGCCACCCCTGGCAAGACTGACTGGGTCAGAGAAACATGTTCTACTATGAGACCCTAAGAGAAAAAGGAGAGATGGAAGGAAATATTTTATTGATCATTTACTTTCTTCCAGGCACTGGGCTGAACATTTTATTATTAGGCACAGGGGTGAGAGCACAGACTTGGGGCCAGAAAGACATTGGTTTGAGTCCCAGCTCTGGAAATTACACTTTATGATCTTGCACAAGTTACCTTACTTATTTGTATCAGTTATCCATTGCTGTTTTTCAAACTACCTCAAAGGGCTTAAAACAGTAACAGTTTAGCTCATGAATCTGCAATCAGGGCAGGGCTCAGCAGGGATGGCTCATCTCTGCCCCTTATAGATGAAGGATGGGAATTTATTTCAATGGCTGGCAAGTGGTTGCTCGCTGATGGATGGCTGGGAGTTCAGCAGGGCTATGGGCCAGGAGCCTCAGTTGCTCATCCTGCAGGCCTTTGCATGCCTTGCTTGGGCTTCCTCATGGTGAGTGAGTTCCACCAATGAACATACCAGAAGAACAAGCAGGGAGTGCATGCATCTCTATGACCTAGCCTCTAAAATCACATAGCACCACTCTGCCATCCTCTGTTGGTTAAGGCAGTCACCAAGGGCCACTCAGCTTCAATGAGAGGAGATATAGATCCTGCCTCTTGCTTGGGGAGTGGCAAGGTCTAGAAGAGCGTGTGAAATGGGAGATATCTTTGTGGCCATCTTCAGAAAATACCACCTGCCACATTATCTGAACCTCAGTATCCTGACACATTGTGTTCATTCTTAAGTTGGCCTGGAAGAGCTATTACTTTTAGAAATAGAGGGCCGGGCACAGTGGCTCACACCTGTAATCCCAGCACTTTGGGAGGCCGAGGTGGGCAGATCACCTGACGTCAGGAGTTCGAGACCAGGCTGGTCAACATGGTGAGACCCTGTCTCTCCTAAAACTACAAAAAGTTAGCCAGGCATGGTGGCAGGCGCCTGTAACCCCAGTTACTCAGGAGGCTGAGGCAGGAGAATCACCTAAACCCAGGAGGCAGAGGTTGCAGTGAGCTGAGATCACACCACTGCACTCCAGCCTGGGCAAAAGAGTGAGACTCCATCTGAAAAAAAAAAAGAAATAGAAAGTTATTATAATGAAAGGAGGTAATATAGTTTAAAACTAAACCAAATTCAGCCACTTCTAACTTCTAAAAGATAATGGAATAATAAACCTCCATGCTGTTCTCTTCCACTAGAGTCTGTGATAGTAGAGACACTAATGAGCCTTAGATAATAAAGGGAAGCTGAGTACAAGGTAGAGAGTTACATTATGTGCATGATAAAGTGGGAGAGGAGAACTGGATTTAGAGAAGGGGTAGTGTCCAGGCAAGGAGACTTGAGAAAGCAGAAGTTGAGATATGCATAAAGCCAAGTGATGGTACTGTGGGCTTCATCTGACAACCCCACACCCAACAAAATGCACTACATTCACCATACCTTGCGTGTGGAGGTGCTTTTTGAGGGGTGGAGAAATTCTGGAAACGGCACAGAACTTCATGTTTTATCAGTGGTAAACAAAAGACAGAAGACAGAAATAGGAGGTAAGATGGCAATGAGGCTGGGCTTTCAATTGGAATTGGAATTTGGATCCCAATAGGACCTTGAGAAAATAAGACACTCCACCACACCTACAAAGAGAAATTCCTAACAATAGAGGAGTTGGGTCCAATCCTTCTGCTATCTCCCCCCAGCCTCAGAGAACAGAGAGCCCTCAGGTATGATGTGGGTCACTCAAGAAACACTGTGATCCTGCAGGAAAGTAACCCAGGGTGCATCGGGTCCCAGTTGTCCCAAGCCAGGGATGTGTATCTGGTGACCTCAGGATCTCTGGTCAAGCAAGCTGCCTAGTCATTGTTCAGCCCACATTAAGCCTCCCCAAAGAGAGGATTTGATTGGATCTGCTAGGCGTCACTCAGCATGGAGAAAAATTGATGTCACATCACATCAAAGAGACCTAGATTCCTCCTGTCTCACCCTCGTGCAGCTGCTTCTAACTTATGCACCTATCCTTGTACAATGCCCACCAGCTGGGAAGATCAGGCTTACTCTCATTAACTGGTATATTAGTGAGCTTGGGTAAACAGAAGGGGTTTGTGGGGTATTGGAGTAGTTGGGGCCTCTCTCCTCAAAGGATGGCTGTAAAACTCCATGGACGATCCCAACAGGTTGAAGTACAACCCATAAAAGTGGGGAAAGAATTCCAGCTGATAGCACAGTACCTGGCATATAAGTTAGACCTTGTCACTCCCCTGCTTTACACCTTCCAATGACCTCTCTCAGTACAATTAGAAGAAAATCCACACTCTTCACCATGATCTGCTGGATCCTGCCTGATCTGGACCCTACCACCTCTTTGGCTTCACCCCCTTGTTTTTTGTTTGTTTTTTTGGAGACAGAGTTTCACTCTTGTTGCCCAGGCAGGAGTGCAATGGCACGATCTTGGCTCATTGCAACTTCTGCCCCCCACCAGGTTCAAGCAATTCTCCTGTCTCAGCCTCCAAGTAGCTGGGACTACAGGTGCGTGCCACCACACCCAGCTAATTTTTTGCATTTTTAGTAGAGACGGGGGGGGGTTCCATCATATTGGTCAGGCTGGTCTCAAACTCCTGACCTCAGGTGATCCACCCACCTCGGCCTCCCAAAGTGCTGGGATTACAGGCGTCAGCCACCACACCCACCAGCTTCACCCCTTTTACCCTCCTCTTACTGTACTGTGGTTCCTCAGATATATCAACATCATGCCCACCCAATGCCCTTGCATTTGATGGTCACTCTGTCAAGAAAACTCTTCACCCAGACTTTTGCATAACCAAGCTATTGAACAAGCACAGTATAGAAGAGGTGATCAAGATGCAACTTAATTTTTTGATAACCATGCACCTTTAAAATGCATTCAGGCTGGGCGCAGTGGCTCACGCCTATAATCCCAGCCCTTTGAGAGGTCAAGTCAGGCAGATCACCTGAGGTAGGAGTCCGAGACCAGCCTGGCCAACATGGTGAAACCCTATCTTTACTAAAAAATACAAAAATTAGCTAAGCGTGGTGGCACATACCTATAATCCCAGCTACTTGGGAGGCTGAGGCAGGAGAATCCCTTGAACTCAGGAGGCAGAGGTTGCAGTGAGCTGAGATGTACTCCAGCCTGGGCAACAAGAGTGAAACTCCGTCTCAAAAAAACAAAAAACAAAAAACAAAAAAAACATGTATTCAGTAATGGTCATCCTCACCTGTCCCTGGATAGAAACTTGAACTAAACTTTTCTATGCACTCTCAGGCAAGGGGCAGTCCTATGGTCATTTTCAATCACAAAACACTATTAGATTCAATCATATGAATGTGTCCAGCCCAAACTATTACTTAGTGCTTCAATATCTACTCAAAGACTTCTCCCTTTCCTTCACACCTAGACTTGTGTCTGGAGGCCCTGTCTTTGAGAAAGGGACATGGTCATCTCCAACTCTCCCTCTGCTCTACTCTGCTCCTCCCCCTACTTGCTAGTCGCTGTTTCGAGCCCTGCTAGAGTTAAAATTGTGGTGGGGGGAGCAGTAAGGAGTAAAACAACTCTTTTTGAGCTGGGTGGCTTGCCGCCATCTGAGCCTGGCAGTTAATTAGAGCTGACCTTCACCTGCAGGTGCTTTTATGCATTCTTTGGAGCCCCATCCCCCTGTCTAGGGTCCTTTTATCTGAAGCACTCATGCCCCCAAGTGACACGATGCATCCCTTGGGCAGGTTGCTCCCCTGCCAGGAGGACCCCACTTCATTGAAAGTACCCTCCACCCCACATAGATTATTAGAGTTGGAGTCCCCTCCCTCTCCAAAGGCAGTCCTCTGAGCCAGGACTTTAAAATTATATTTTGAATGCAACCACTTCTCCCATCTCCATGCCTACACTTTGAGTTCAAGCCAGCATCATCTATTGCCTGGTGCGGTAGGCAGAATTCTAATATGGCTTTGGCTTCAGATTCCTGCCCCCAGTGTGCACACTCCCGCTCCATGTGAGAGTGGATGGGATCTGTGGCTGATACAGATCCCCAGCCTCAGATGAGACCCTAGCCCCAGCCGACACCTTGACCAAAGCAGTATGAGATCCGAAGCATAGGTCCCAGTTGGGCCACATCCAAACTCCTGAGCCATGGACACTGTGAGATCACAAACATATGTTGTTTTATGCTGCTAAATGTGTGGTGATTTATTATGTGGCAATACAAAAACTACACATTTCGATTATTGTAATGATCGTCTAATTCGTATCCTGCCTTACTCTTGCCCTTCTTGAGTTTATTGTCAACTCACGAATGATCCAAATTCAGCAGTCCTCTCCAAGCTCTGCCACGAAAGCCTCCCGACCCCTGGCCTTACCTCAACGCTCATAACCCTATATCCCATCACTCTATTTGTCATACTATCTGAAATTACCTCTGCTCACAAATGTAACTGAAAGACCAAGACTGTTGATGGCAAGCAGTGGAGCCAGTGGATGTAAATCTACCCTCTCAGCAACGCTTTTCCAAGCTTCTAGCGTCTGGCAATGCCACATCCTCCCATTTGTTTCTCCAGCACTAGGGAGGTCACTGCTTCCTGCAGTTACTGATCTCCAAGCTACCTCAGTACCTCCCTTTTTGCTTTTTTCAATTTTTCCATATGCATGTAACCAACTTCCTACATTAAATCCCCTCTGTTTGAAATACCTACTGTTCTGATTCAAGTAGCAAAGACAGGAAAAAAAAAAAAAAAAAAGAATGAAATACCTACCGTGGATTCTGTTTTCTTGACCTACTCACTCCTCTTCCTGAGTCAGCTTGACTGAGTCTCAGTTCCTTGAAATGCAAAGGTCTTTGACAATAACAGAGAGGTGTTGTGACTTGTCTACAGATAATAATACATTGCAGCAGATATCTGAATCCAGGTCAGCCTCCCCAGTACAACACCCTGGGATCATACAGACAGAAACAACAACAACAAAAAAAAAAGGTTTGCAGAACGAATGAATGAACATGGTAACAACAATAAGCACTCTGTACTCTAACTCTCTGCTCTTGGACAAAAACTGGATTAACCCTTTGCTGCCTGCAGAACTTTAAATTACCTATCCTTCAGCAAAACACCCAGAGATTAGGCTCTTGTCCAAAGGCCTCTCACATCCCATTCTGCAATTTCCTCTGAACAAAGTGATTGCGCTATCCTTTTACAGGGGAAGATTAGTCTTCTCAGTCGGGTGACAGGAGCCAAATGGGAGGTGAAGCATTCTGCCTTCTCTCCACCATCTGTTAACATAACCCCAAGCCACCCTCAGGTTTATGCCTTCCCCGCTTGGCTTGCTCTGAACAGGGCTGCTGATGCCTTGATTGCTTTTCTTTCAGTGTGTGAATACTCACTTTCTGAGTGCCTCCCGTATTCCCACTTACTCCTCCTGCCTCTTTAGAGGAAGCATCCAATATAATGTGCATCTGCTGGCTGAACTCCAGTCCAGGAAGGACCGTGGCAAGGGCAGGCAACCAGAAATCAGCATCAGGGTGGTTTTTCAGGATTCTTTTTTTTTTTTTTTTTTTTTTTGAGATGGAGTCTCTACTTCTGATCGCCCAGGCTGACGTGCAGTGGCCGGATCTCAGCTCACTGCAGCTCCGCCTCCCGGGTTTACGCCATTTCTCCTTGCCTCAGCCTCCCAGTAGACTGAGAGACTATAGGCGACCGACACCTGCACGGCTGTTTTTTTATTTTTTAGTAGGAACGGGGTTTCACCATGTTTGCCAGGATGATCTCGATCTCCTGACCTCGTGATCCGCTCGTCTCGGCCTCCCAAAGTGCTGGGATTACAGGCTTGAGCCACCGCGCCCGGCCATTTGTTTATTACTTTGTGGGCTTCTTTCCACATGTTATCCTCAGTCTGGAATGTCATAAATACAAGACCCATTGGGATTGAGTTGACTTCAACAAGACCACCCTTTATTGCTGCAAAAATATGACCTGACAAATTCAACATACATCGTTTTGGAAACTCAGAAGCAACATAAATATGATCATGGAACTGGAACAGGGTCCAACACCCAAGACAAACACTTCCTTCTGGATCTGCTCAGAAGAGAAGGGTGCAAGGGAGGAGAGTGACCTACCCCTGCCCACAACACCTGCACTATCTCATTTATGTATTTCCTGATAAAGGTGAAATGGATGTCACAGTCCATGGTAATCACCTCTTTTCAAATCATTTTACACAACTGACATGATAAGAGCCAAAAGAGTCAGGAAATGCAATCCTTTCTGATGTCTGCACAGAAGATTAACCACCTCAAAGAAATTAGGAAAGTGTCTTCATAACAGTGACTTGAAGACACCTGCTATTCAGTATGTTAATGAAAAATCCGTTGATGTTTGGCATTTATCAAGTGTCAAAAATTAAATTTAGCTGTCCTGTGATTTTAATTAGTGTTAACCCAGTTAAGCCAGCAGGTAGCTGCCATGATTCAAGCAGACACCTTCATCTGCATATATTTTCTTGGCTAACATGCAGACAAAGGCGTGAGTGGTATGTAAGAACTTCATGAGAAGGCAGTGTTTGAACTGGACTTTGAAGGAATTTGACAACTGTTCAAAGGGGAGAAGCTCATTCTAGAAAGAATGAACAGAACATGCAAAGGGGCTGAGGCTTAAAAGAACAAGACACATTCCCAGAATAGCAAACAGTCCCGTTTGCCTGGAGAGTGATGAGGAGATAAGAAGGCAGAGGCAGGCAGGGGCCTGGTGATGAAGGATCTCAAAGCCAGAGTTGAAATCATCTTACAGAAATTAGGAGTTATTAAAAGTTTTGGGGCAAAATGTGACTTGATTATATCCGGATTTTAGGAAGAACTCTGGGAGCAGTGGGCAGAATGAAGGATGGAAGTGTGGGTGGAAGGATTCAGGAAACATTTCAGGGGTTTCTTGTAGGCTCTCTACCTTTATTTGAAACATCGTAAGGTCAGAGAGATCAGAGTGAGCTCCTTGCCATTTCTGCTATAGATGTGAAAAATATGATCAGTTCACTAGATCACTGGGGTACAAATAAAGCTAAGGGTTTTATGACAGTTTGACAATACACACAGAAGCATATTTCACACTTCTGTGATCTTTGATAAAATCGAAGGCGTAGCATAAAATCGAAGCCAGAGCAGTCAAGGGTGATGCTAATGACGATAAGGCAATGGGACTCAGTCTTCACAGAGACTCATCAGCCCCAGGAGAGGAGGAAAGGCTTCTTGAGGGGTGGGGTATAGAGGTAGGATGTGTGTAGGAAAAGGTAGTAGACACTTTGCATATTTTACCTGTGAGTAAAAGCATAGCATCTTTGAAAAGAATGCAGATTTTGAAGTCAGACAATTTGTGAGGTGGTTTTAAAATAGGTCCATGAATTTTTTTCAACACTTCTCCCTTCAAAAAGCAGCCTAAATCCCTTCCCCTTGAATGTGGGCTACATACATATGAATGAATGAATGAATGAATGAATGAATACAATATGGCAGAACTGATGGTGTATAACTTTCAAAACAAGGTCATAAGTGACATTATAGCCTCTTCTTTGCTATGTCTCTTATATTACTCACTCTAAAGGAAGCCAGCTGCCGTGTCACAAGGACACTCAAGCAACCCTATGGTAAGGAACTGAAGCCCTCTTTCCAACAGTCAGTGGGGAACTGAGGCTTACAGTCAATAGCCATGTGAGTGAGCCATCTGGGAAGCAGATCCTATAGCCCCAGTCAAGCCTTCAGATGACTGCAGCCCCAACCAACATCTTGATTGAAACCTCATGAAAGACCCTCAGCCACAACTAACCTAAGCCATTCCTGAGTTCCTGGCCCACAGAAACTACAGGATAACATATTTATTGTCTTAAGCTGCTAAGTTTTGAGCAACAGATAACTAATACACCTGAGTTCAAATCCAGCCTCCATCACACATAAATTAAATAAGTTTAAGCGTCAGTTTTCTAAACTGTGAAATAAGCATAATGGAACACATATCCTAGAGTTGATGTGAGGATTATGTGAGACAAAATACTAAGAAAGTATCCCCCTGACCTGCTAGGTATTGCTGATGGTCAAAACACCTGTCCATTTATAATCACAGTAAATAATTGTCAAGTGCAGCTAACCATTGGCACCCAGTTTGACACAAAAAGAATGAGTGCAGCTTTGGAAGTATGAACTGTATATCAAAAGTGTCATCGTGGCCAGGTGTGGTGGCTTACACCTGTAATCCCAGCACTTTGGGAGGCTGAGGCAGGTGGATCAACTCAGGTGTAGAGTTTGAGACCAGCTGGCCAATATGGTGAAACCCCTTCTCTACCAAAAATACAAAAAATTAGCCAGGCACGGTGACAGGCACCTGTAATCCCAGCTACTCAGGAAACTGAGGCAGAAGAATCGCTTGAACCCAGGAGGCAGAGGTTGCAGTGAGCCAATATCATGCCATTGCACTCCAGCTTGGGCAACAAGAGTAAAACTCTGTCTCAAGAAAAAAAAAAAAAAAAAAACAGTGTCATCATTACTAGGGTCCCCCATTGGCCTCCAGGCTGACTATGGTTGCCTGGAATTCTGAGAAAATGTTGTAAAAACAGAGTTCTCCATGACTGTGTTGACTTCAGAGTGACCACTGCTATCATGGAAGGAAGTAACATGATGATTCAAGACCAGCATTTCAAAAGGAATAAATTTTGAAAGAGTTTTGTATGTAAGTTCTCTTACAGTTTCCTTCCAGTTTAATCTCTTTGCTACCACCATAACACCCAATATCCCATAAGCAGATGTGAAGAGCATCTATTTGGGATTTTATATGGTGGTTTTATCTTCTTATGACCTCCTGGGAGCATACCTCTGAGTGCTGGGACAGGAATGTGGACACACCTGATGTCTTGGCTCCAGCCCTCCTGAGTGACTGAGAAACACTAACATTACTTAAATCCTAATAATATTATCTCAGGATTAGCATAACTTAGCATCTGGCATTTGCACCATGGAGTATGCTTTTAAAGGGGAATATTCAAAGGGAATTGCCAAGAAAATGCAGCTTTATTTCTTTCTCTATAACTGATATAATCTTCCTCACCATCCTCCATCCCTCTAGCTAACAAAGGACAGGAGGTATCGGGGGGAAAGGACAAACCTTAAACTTTACAATCAATGGTATCTTGGTCTCTGATGGCTTGATGGTCTCTTCTGAATAAGTCAGTCCCTTTCAGATGCAATCTTCATCTCTCAGATTTCTTCTCTCTACCTCTGCTTCTCTCTGAGATGGTGTCTGAGTGTCTGGGGGCTCTTGTGCCCTTGTGGCTGAGAAAATAAGGGGGCTTCTGGTCTTGATCTCTGTCACAGAGTGGCCAGCCACACTGTCTCATCCACTGGGAGGATGGGGGGTCATGTTGACACCTCCTTGGACTCCAGGGTTCAAGCCACGCACACTTGGGGCCTTCATCCTCATGCCATGCATTGGAGTGTCCTCTGTACCTCCTGAGCTTCTGGTTCTCTGCACAGCACACACAGCACTCACAGGCCATGAGGGCCCAGGGCACCTCCCCAGGCTCATCTATCAGGGTTCACTCACAGCCAAAACTATACCTTCTTTCCTAGTCTACAGTGGCCTGTCTCTAAGCCAGAGACTGGGCTATGCCTTCAGAACTAAATCACCCCTCTGACAGTGCCCAGGGGAATGGTGCCCCCAGCTTCATCTTTTTAAGCTCTCCAATCTCTATGAATCTTTCTTCAGCATTGTCAGGTTAGGTGCATGTGCCTGAAAGGGCACAAAGACTCTGGCATTTGATCTCCTTGCTCCCCCTCCATCCCTCTCTACCCTTCTCCAGGATGGAAGAGACGAGCTTCAGCTTCTTTTCTCACTGGCAAAGCCTTCCCCTACATCAAATCCTCTTCTTCCTGGGCACTAGCCTGATTGAAGAAGAGGAACCCCTTTCATACTACCAAAGAAACTCTATGAGCTGACCCACTAGGCCTGGCTGTCTTAATACACAAACTCTGAGACAACTCAAACTAGGAATTACTGTATTTGTTCGTTTTCATGCTGCTGATAAAGACATACCTGAGACTGTGCAATTTACCAAAGAAAGAGGTTTAACTGGACTTACAGTTTCACATGGCTGGGAAAGCCTCACAATCATGGTGGAAGGCAAGGAGAAGCAAGGCATGTCTTACATGGATGGCAGCAGGCAAAGAGAGAGAGCTTGTGCGGGGGAACCCCTCTTTTTAAAACCATGAGATCTTGTGAGACTTATTCACTATCATGAGAACAGCATGGAAAGACTTGCCCCATGATTCAATTACCTCCCACCGGGTCCCTTCCACAACACGTGGGAATTCAAGACGAGATTTGGGTGGGGACACAGCCAAACCATATCTATTACTAAGGACAAAAATACAATATTTAATAATAAAAAAATTACCTCATTATGCAAATTATGGAATAAATAATCCATTTGGGAGGCTAAGACCTGCATGTTTCCTAACCTGCAGAGACCTGACTGTGCTACGGACACATGGACCCATCAAGACCCACAATAATTTGAATAGCAGTGAGGGGAAAATGTGTGGAAGGCCAGAACATAACTCTCACGTGCCTAAGTTATCTTTGTTTTTAGCACCCCACAAAATAAGGACAGGAACCCACATGTTCTGATATAAGGGATTGAAGTTTCAACTAGTGATTTCTTTTTTTTTTTTTTGAGACAGAGTCTTGCTCTGTCGCCCAGGCTGGAGTGCAGGGGCGCGATCTCGGCTCACTGTAACCTCTGCCACCCAGGTTCAAGCGATTCTCCTGCCTCAGCCTCCTGAGTAGCCGGGGCTACAGGCATGTGCCACCACGTCCGGCTAATTTTTTTGTATTTTTAGTACAGACAGGTTTTCACTGTGTTAGCCAGGACTGTCTTGATCTCCTGACATTGTGATCCATCCGCCTTGGCCTCCCCAAGTGCTGGGATTACAGATCTGAGCCACCGCGCCCGGCCCACACAGTGATTTCTTTTTTTTTTTTTTTTTTTTTTTTTTTTTTGAGACAGAGTCTCACTCTATCGCCCAGGCTGGAGTGCAGTAGCACAATCTCGGCTCACTGCAAGCTCCACCTCCCGGGTTCACGCCGTTCTCCTGCCTCAGCCTCCTGAGTAGCTGGGACTACAGGCGCCCACCACCACACCCAGCTAATTTTTTGTATTTTTAGTAGAGACAGGGTTTCACTATGTTAGCCAGGATGGTCTCCATCTCCTGATCTCATGATCTGCCTGCCTCGGCCTCCCAAAGTGCTGGGATTACAGGTGTGAGCCACTGCACCGGGCCCCACATAGTGATTTCTAATAAGATAGAGTAGCAATCCCAAAACGCTTTCCCAGTGCACACTGTGAACATCCCACATACCTGCTCACACACACCTGGCCCTAGCCTTGGGAATGGTCAGCAGAGCACTTCCATCCTTCCTTTGGCCTTAAGCAGTGGGTTTCTGCAGGCAGAACAACAGCTCTGCTTCTCAGTCCTAACAACGTAAAGGGCAGTTTCTCAGAGACAAAAGGGAAGAGACTGCTGTTACCCCAAACATCCATGGACCGTCCTTGCTTATCTCCATTCCCGAGTAGTGCCCTCATTTCCATTCCATTTGTGATGCCAGTCAGACATGCAACTTGGGTGGCAATCAAGCCTAATCTTTCTTGTATGCTTGCAGTCCAGCAAGTGGCTGGGGGCACAGCCTCCCTCTACGTTTTGGAAGAGCAAAGGGGTATCTTCTTTAGACTGAAGAATGGCCGAGTAGCAAGGGGTCATCTTGAATATCAGCCTCCTGTACCCAGAAACCATCAAACCAAGCCACAATTAGACCGGGTCAGATGCAACACCAAGGACCAAGGCCAGTACCTTGCAGCCTCTGAGCCTCTTTCCTGCCTGCGCTTCAGAGGGATCTAGGATGCCTGGACAGCAATGGCCATAAAGAGAACCTTGTTCATTCCAGGGATGTGATGACAGGGTGACCTGGGATGGCAGCCAAGCAGCTAGGACCCTCCATATGGCTCATAAGTATAATTTTCCTGTGGTAGCAGAGGTTCTTTTAGTTAAAGGTAATTCATCTCTTCTTGAAGTGACAGGTGGTTGGAACAGTTTCTTTTACCATACAAGGTACAAGAAGCCTCATGCACAGAAGGAAGGAATTAGTCCCATGCAACAATTGGGACCTAATTTCTTAGCTGCCAAACAGGAATGAGGAAAAGAAGCCTGGGCTTTTTGAAGAATCTCTTTTATGCTTCCAGGAAACAGATTTCAAATCAAGTTTATTGTTTTCAGTTGTAAGTGACAGACAATCCAGAATAAACTCATTAAGACAAAAAAGAAAATTGATTGCCATATAACCAAAGAGTCTGAAGCAAGCATCAGGCATGGGCTGATCAAGGGTTTGAATTATGTCACCAGCAACTGCTCTGTCTCTCTCTTCATGTCTTCAGTTTTCTCTCTGTGTGGATTTCTTTCTCACTTGAGCACTTCCCTTGCGGCTGAAAAATGACCACCAAAAGCTCCTGGGACCATATACTTCTAGGCTCAAATCCAGTGGGCTGGAGGAAATACTTCCACATCTTTGTCCTGACATTGACAGCAAAATCATGATGTTCTCTCTGATGGGAAAAGCTTCGGTCAGGAGACATCCATGAGTCAATCATGAAGGCCCAGATAATGCAGCACACTAACTGGCATTAGGCTGGGTTGCATGCTGCATCCTGGCACGTGACTGAGACGGAGGGAGGGGCAACCCATAAACAGAATTGAAACTGTTGCCAGGAGACCAGGCAGGAGGGGGTTGTGTGGGTGCTGAAGAGGAAAACAACCATTATCCTCTACAATTACTAACATTTAATGAGCTCCAGCTGTGTGCAGAGGGCTTTCCATGCCATCTCTCATTTATCCTGTCAACAGCACTGTCCCTATTTTACAGAAAACACAACCGAGGGTCAATGCAACTAAAGGACCTGCCCCCACGTCAGCCAGCTCATGAGTGGCAAAGGCAGGATTTGAAACTGGGATCCTCAGTCTGTATTTTTCATAGTCACAACCTCCATGCAGACTTCCTGAGCTCACTCAGAAGACTGCCAGGGAGGCCCTGAGCCGTAATCCACCCACAATGGGCTCAGCCCATGGCCACGCCTAACTCTGACACTGCGATTATATGACAATAAATTTGTGCTTGTTGGTTGAATATATTTGGTCTGGAATTTCTGTCACTGGAAATGGAAAGACCCCTAATGGATAAAGCAATCACTGTTAGTACACCTGGTCTATGTGCAGAACGTGAACTTTTCCTGACTCCCTAAGAACTCAGCTTCTGCCAAGAGCAAAGAGTCTATCTATCCCTGGCATCTCGACACCACCAGCTGTGGACACATCAGCAAGTTCAAACTCATCTTCAGAAATAATCATTCCTTTTCCAAGTGAATCACTTCCACCCGCATCCCCAACTCCTTCCCACTAATCACAGTCAAGATGGTGCTGTTGATTTCAGCTGTTCCTCCACTGAATCAGGAAGCTTCTTATCTTATCTGAACCAGATACAGCCCCTTCAGGGAGTAGTCAGGCCTCCCGAGGCAGAACATCTGCAAAGAACACCCAGTGCTGAGTGTCCCACGCATCTGTCTTCACGATGAGCTGACAGAGCGAAATCAATGCAGGAATAAAGAGAAGCTTCCAGGTGAGCGGTGGGAGCGGATGACAGCGGGCAGTGCTGTTTCAAATGTCCGAAATGTTGGTTGTCAAAGCCAAGGAGAGAAACTCAAGCCCGGAATTCAGCTGTTGCGCCTGCGTCTGAAACGAGAGAGACCTGTCCTGGGGCTTCTCTTGGCTGCTCTTCCTGTCCCTTTGGAGGTCAAAGCTTCCCCTGATGGCTCCTTCCCCACCCAGCATCCAGCACAGCTGCCCCTTGCAGGTGTTTCAAGGGCAAGCAATGCTTTCCACGTATTTCCATCGTGCTCTGATAAACACATTCCCCCCTTTGAACTCATTATCTGCCCTCACCACCTGCCTCCACCTCCATTAGAGTCTGTCTTTTGCTGAATGGCTTTGGGCAGGCTAAAAATACCAACATTTTGGTTCCCCACACTGTCGTCTGATCAGTATCTAAACCAGAGGTTCGCAGCCTGAGTGGTACATTAAATTCACCTGAGTTTTGTTTTCCTACAGATGCCTGCCCCACCCCCTTCATCTCTGGCAGGATCAACTTTTTCAACTATGACCAGCTCAGAACACTCCTCTCAATGTATGAAACAGCCCACAGCCTTGCTATGTGGGAGGTACTCTGATATTTTCTACGCTACTCTCTCTCTCTTTTTGTTATGCTGATCACGATCTGCTAAGAGCTCATGCAGATTGGAAAAAACTTATCTGAGATATGAATTGGTGTCATTCTCTCTGAATTTCTTCTCTCTATTCCAGTTTCAGGCCCATAATCCTTTTCTTTCTTTTCTTTTTCTTCTTGTGCAATTCCCTGTCTTAGAGACACTTTATTTTTTTTTTTTTTTTTGGCTGGGCAGAATACAGAAACTGCCTGCCTGAAGTCAAAGGTCTTTCCAGACTTTTGTAAAATCCTCAACTGTCTGATGAGGTTATGCTTGATACTTCTGACAGGGAAAGAAAGAATGGCTTTGGGAAGTGACAAGAGGTTTGGGGCGGGTTTCTACCAGACTGGAAATAGGAAAGCCCTTGGAGATTCTGGAGTAGCTGGGAGCTGTGTCCCACGTGCTAGGCGTATCCTGGAGAGGATTCCTCCACCCCTGCAGCTCCTCCTGCATGCTGTCCTTGCAAAGTTGGATGCTAACATTCCCCAGCCGTGGCAAAAATTCTTAGCCCCCAACGGAATCAGAAAGCTGCTGGACTTCCAGGGACCACACTGGGACATGAGGATTCTGTGACAATTCCTGTCATGACCTAGAAATTAAACACCTAGCCTATTTTCCAGGTGCCCCTTAAACTCCTGAAATCTTCATGGAGCCCAAGAAATGAGGAGGAGGAGGAGCCTGTCGATGAATGAAGCTGGCTCTCCCACCCTCTCAGTGAGATATGGACTCAGTCAGACTTAGGTGGATTTAGAATAAAATTAAGAAGTGTAATATTCCTTTTATTCCTGCATTTGTGAATTAAGAGTCGCATCCAATTCTACTTCCACTGGTTCCTGCTCTTCATCCTCTCCCCGCCATCTGCACTGCCCCTGCTCTGATTCACACCAGACTAGATTCACTGTTCTCTCCCATTTTATAAACAGGAAGGCAAGGCCCACTGGGATAAAGGACTTGGTACGGTCACTCCGCAAACTGATAGCCAAGTTGGTCCTTCAAGTCCAGCTTCCACAATAGCCCACACTGGAGGTGAGAGACCAAGCCAGAAATGCTGTAAAGGGAGAAAAACAGGTTCCTGCTGCTCAGAGTGGCTCACCAGGCACTTTCCACAGTGCTCACGCAGGCACAGCCAGGTCAAAGGCCCAATGGCCTGCAGTCCACCTTACCCTGCCTCACCCTGCCTGGAAGCAGCCCTGTTACATAGAATGGTGTCACCCGCTCCCCAAAGGCCTCCGCCGAAGCAGAAAGCACTGTGGGTCCAAGAATCCCAGCATCGTTGTGGGCAGGCAAAAGTTTCAGCATGTGTGATTCGGAGCAGGAACAGAGCAGGAGATGGCCCAGTGTTCTCTGCAAACATCAGCCTCACTAAGCAGGATCAGAGCTTAAGCCCGATACACAGGTTTCATAAGGTGTTTAAAACCAACTCAGCATCATCAACTTTACATCTTCGTGCCAATCCCAATTTCCTAGAAAATCTGTCCCTTAGTGTAGGTCCCTCTGCCCATTACAAACTTTCTGTCCATAGTACCATAGGTCTTTGAAAATTACAAAACTGCATTTCTTTTTTCGTTTTGTTTTTTTGAGATGGAGTTTCGCTCTTGTCGCCCAGGCTGGAGTGCAATGGCACCACCTCAGGTCACTGCAACCTCCACCTCCCAGGTTCAAGTGATTCTCCTGCCTCAGCCTCCCTAGTAGCTGGGACTACAAGCATGTGCCACCACGCCTGAATAATTTTTTCAATTTTTAGTAGAGACGGGGTTTCGCGATGTTGGCCAGGCTGGTCTCAAACTTCTAACCTCAAGTGATCTGCCCACCTCGGCCTCCCAAAGTGCTGGGATTACAGGCATGAGCCACCGCGCCTGGCCCATTTCTTTTATTTATTTAAAGCGGTGGAATATACCTAACATAAAATTTACCATTGTGACCATTTTTAAGTGTACAGTTCTCTGGTATGAAGTACACTCACACTGCTGTGCCACCCTCACCACCATCTGTCTCCAGAATGCTTTTCATCTTGCAAAATCGAAACTCTCTACCCATTAAACAATCACTCCCCATCCTCTCTCCCCTTTGACAACCACCTTTCTACTTTTTGTCTCTGAATTTAACTACTCTAGGGACCGCATGTACGTGGAATCATACAGTATGTGTCCTTTTGTGAATAGTTTATTTCACTTAGCATGGTATACTCAAGTTTCATCCATGTTGTGTAGCACGAGTCCAAATTTGTTTCCTTTTCTTTTTTTTTTTTTTTTTTTTTTGAGACGGAGTTTCACTCTTGTTGCCCAAGTCGGAGTGCAGTGGCTTGATCTTGGCTCACTGCAACCTCCACCTCCCAGGTTCAAGCGATTCTCCTGCCTCAGCCTCCCGAGTAGCTGGGATTGCAGGTGCCCGCCACCATGCCCAGCTAATTTTTTGTATTTTTAGTAGAAATGGGGTTTTACCATGTTAGCCAGGCTGGTCTCAAACTCCTGACCTCAGGTGATCCACCCACCTCGGCCTCCCAAAGTGCTGGGATTACAGGCGTGAGTCACCGCACCCGGCCAAAATTTCTTTCCTCTTTATGGCTGAATAATATTCCAGTTTATGCATATATCTTATTTTGTTTAGCCATTCATCTGTCAGTGGACACAGCTTGCTTCCAGCTTTGGCTATTGTGAATAACGTCACAATGAACATGGGTGTGCAAATATCTCCTCGAGACCCCACTGTCAGTACTCTTGGGCATATACCCAGAAGTGGAATCGGTGGATCATACGGTAATTCTGTTTTTAATTTTTTAATGAACGATTATACTGTTTTCCTTAGTGGCTGAAAGTGCATTTCTTGGGGAATTTTCCAATATCTAAAATGAATCTTTAGAATAAAGCTGACTTTCATTTGATTCAGAAAGGGTTTGATTTCTTCATTTCTAGAAGGTAACCAGAAACTGCATAAAATATTTACACAGAATATTATAAATTATGCCTCGTCCAAGCTAGCTGCCTCTGAATGAGACACCAGGTTCCTACTGCACCCCTGGCCTCAGTGTGGGTCATTCAGTCTAATCTTAGTGGAGAGCCAGTCCTCTGGGACACAGCCACACCTCTCAGCCACCCCGGGCCCTGGACAATGGTGTCTTAGTCTTCAGATCACTGAGCATGAAGGTGAAGTGGGTTAGTTATTGTCCTGGGCTGTGATTGGCAGCTCCCTCAGGAGAATGTAGAGTTGGGGATGGGCAATTTCCCCCAAATGCTGTTGACAGAAGAAGGGAGGAGGAGATTGGGTGGGCCATAACCAGACGTTCACTACATTTGTCTTTGGCTTACCACTTCACATGCATGTGCACACACACACACACACACAGCAATTTTTACTAACATTAAGATCTTGGAGCCGGGTGCAGTGGCTCACTCCTGTAATCTCAGCACTTTGGGAGGCCGAGGCAGGTGGTTCACCTGAGGTTGGGAGTTTGAGACCAGCCTGGCCAACATGGTGAAACCCTGTCTCTACTAAAAATACAAAAAATTAGCTGGGCGTGGTGGCACATGCCTGTAGTCCCAGCTACTCAGGAGGCTGAGGCAGGAGAATCGCTTGAACCCGGGAGGCGGAGGTTGCGGTAAGCCGAGATCATGCCATTGCACTCCAGCCTGGGCAACAAGAGAGAAACTCCATCTCAAAATTAAAAAAAAAAAATAGATCTTGGAGGAGCTGCATTTAAATAACCACTTCATGGTTGACCAAAAACACAATACCTCCCTCCCTCCTTTAAAAGATGAAAACCCAATGCTGTGTCCAGCTTTAAAATGTAGGATCTGGCCGGGCACAGAAGCCCACACCTGTAATCCTAGCACTTTGGCAGGCAGAGCTGGGCAGATCACTTGAAGTCAGGAGTTCGAGACCAGCCTGGCCAACATGGCGAAACCCTGTCTCTACTAAAAATACAAAAATTAGCCGGGCATAGCAGCAGGCATGTGTAGTCCAAGCTATTCGGGAGGCTGAGGCAGGAGAATTACTTGAACCCAAGACGCAGATGTTGCAGTGAGCTGAGATGGCGCCACAGCACTCCAGCCTGGGCAATAGAGCAAGACTCCATCTCAAAAAATAAAATAAAGTCTAGTATCTCTGGAAAATGTCCCTTCTATTTCAGGTTTTATCATAATCCTTCTGTTTCGATACTCTGCCACCTCGGAACACAATAGGAAGTTTAACTACATTTATATGCCTTACAGATATGAATAAGAAGAGAAAAGATACGTCTTAACCTTTTAGCAGAAAACAAATAAAAAAATACAAGTAAAGGCCATAGCCTTCATTTCTGCCTTAAGTCACATGACAAAGCTCATATTTACGACTTTCTCGCCTATGCTCATCCTTCCTAATTCCCCTCGCTTTTGTGCCTTAGTTGACCAGGGTTCCTCACCTGCTAAACCAATACAAATATTGCATCCTTCAGTGTCTTCTCCTTTGCTGATCTGCCTGCAGCACCCGTTAACTTTATCCCTGGGTATAGTGGCAGAAAGAGGGGGATTTCCATTCGAGTCTCATTTGCGGAGCAAAATCCCTCAATCCGTCCTTCCACAGAGCAATCAACATAGGAGACACCAAATTCCCCTCTAATGATAACCAGGGGACAATCTGGGGTTCCAATGGGATGGAATTTGATTGTGATTCTTGCTGGAAGCAACTCTCCCTCAGGAACTAAAACTTATCTAATACATGATGGAAGTGAAGGCATATGATGAAAGATGACCCTTGGTGGGGACACCCCTTCTACATTATATATTGGGTGTTGGTTCGGAACATATTTCACACCCTGCAAGACAGCATCCCAAGGTTATGAGCATCCCAAGGTTATGGGACTGTTATTCCAGCTGGTTTTTCAATAGATCATTCAAATCTTTTAGAGGCAGCTTCTTGTTGAAAATGGGGTACCAGTGAGACTCATAGGCCTCAGTCCATGGACCCCTGTCTTTTGTTGTAATATAACTATTTAAACGGAAGGTGATCTGTACAAGATGCTACATGCTACAAAAGTCATTCACGGGCCAGGTGCGGTGGCTCACACTTGTAATTCCAGCACTTTGAGAGACCGAGGTGGGTGGATCACCCAAGGTCAGGAGTTTGAGAACAGCCTAACCAACGTGGAGAAACCTCATCTCTACTAAAAATACAAAATTAGCCAGGTATGGTGGTGCATGCCTGTAATCTCAGCTACTCGGGAGGCTGAGGCAGGAGAATCGCTTGAACCCAGGAGGCAGAGGTTGCAATGAGCTGAGATTGTGCCACTGCACTCCAACCTAGGCAACAAGAGTGAAACTCCATCCAAAAAAAAAAAAAAAGCCATTCACTAAGTTCATAAGTGGTGGTTATGGCCAGGGAAGGCGTGGAGGCAGAGAAAAGCCCAAATTGCAAATCGGTGTGTATTCCAGGGAGGTCCCATTGTAGCCGCTTCCATAATGAAAACTGCTCACTAGGGAAGCAGGCTGCCACCACGTGGCTGGCTGGTCCCATCAGAATATGGTACAGGGCCCAGACTTTGGGCTGTATACCCAGATCTCTACTCTACTCCCAGATCTGCCATCTGTGGATCCACTTCTCTGTGCCTTCAATTGTCTTTCCTCTTTTAAATGGGAATGATAATAGAATCTACTAAGGATTAAATGAGTTGAATGAACAGGGCCAGGCATGAGTGGACTTTGAAGGCATCGTATACCATTATTACTACCATACCAGACATTTTCCGTGGGTCTCCCACACTTCCGCAGGCCTTCTGAGCAGAGACATTGACAGCTTTTGTACCACACTATCTTTTCAAGGATGCTTGTATAGCAAACAGCCTTAGAAGATACAGCATCTCCTTCCAGAGAAGAGGGAAGATTTGATCACTGTCCAGGCTAATAAAAAGAATGTTTCCCTCTGAGGCAAAGGATGAAGCAGGTTTGCTTGCAGCTCATTACAAAACATTGGAGTTTCCTAAGCTTGGGTTCCTTCTCTGAGACACAAACCTACTGCATATGCAGCGTCCAGCTGGGCCATTTTGCATCACCTCATGGAACCTGGGGATAAGGACAGCTGATGCAAACATGAAGCTCAATCTGTCTGCTGTGCCTGCTGTGAGTCATAGTCTTTTTTCTCTGATCCAGGAGTCTCATGTCTTCTGCCAGCATTTATGAAACTGTAACAAACTGAATAGCTTGCAAGGTAAGATCTCAGACCTTTCAAGGTTCTTTAGAACCAGAAACATCAAGTTAGCTGCTACTGCTGGCAAATCAGAATCAATAGCAATGATTTCCAGAACAAGCTTGCCCCACATTGTTGAACCCATTCATAGGCCCTATGCAGGTCTTCATGGATACCTTATCCAAGACCTATTTGAGAAGTTTTGTTTCCATATACAGCACTTCTCTTTGATGGAGTGTTGTTGGGAAAACCTAAACTCATGGCCAAATCAATCAATAACCCCTAAATAGCTCAGATTGCATGGTTATCTACCTTCCCTGACTAGACATTCAGCTTCCATTTCACAAAAGAAGTTTAATTACTTGCTAATGCTCCAACATTTAAGGAGCTTCACTGTGATTTTTCAAATCAGGGCTTATCCAAGTCACCATAGAGTATCCCAAAAGGCCAAATGACAAAGCATTTAATACCTTACCTGCAGCCTGGAACAGCTGGAGAATTGTTAGGGAGATTAACACCTCTCCGTCCCCACCCTACCCTCAAGATGTCCACATTCTAATCCCCAGAACCTGTGAATAAATTAGCTACACGCCAGAGGGGAATTAAGGAAGCAGACAGAATTAAGATTGCTAATCAACCGACCTCAAAATAGGAAGATCATCTAGGTGAGCCCAATATAATCAATAAGGATCCTTGCATATGGAAAAGGAAGGCAAAAGAGAAGAGGCGGGGTGAGGTGAGGTGAGGTCGAGGTGAGGTGAGAGGTGAGGTGAGGTGAGGTGAAGTGAAGTGAAGTGAGGTGTGAGGTGTGAGGTGTGAGGTGAGAGGTGAGAGGTGAGAGGTGAGGTGAGGTAAGGTGATCAAGATTTGACTGGTTATTGCTGGTTTTGAAGATGGAAGGGAGCCACAAGCCAGGGAATATGGGAAGTTTCCAGGACTGGAAAAGGGCGAGAAAACAGATTCTCACCTAGAGCCTTCAGAAAGGAATACAGCTCTGCCGAGACCTTTATTTTTGCCCCTGGAGGCTTAGGTCAGACTTCTGACCTACAGAGCTGTGTGGTAACAAATACGTGTTGCTGTAAGCCAATGAGTTTATGGTAATTCAATACAGCAACAACAGAAAACTACAGCAAGAACCTCTTCATGCTCTGGGGTCTATTCAAAGCTGGTAGTAAAGACCAATAAACAGGTCAAGACAGGGCAGTTAATGTGGGTATGATGATGTCTCCAGACCCTCCAAGATTTGTTCCTGCTGTTAGTGGATGCCATCTGAAATCCTTTCCGTCACGTGAAGTCTGGTGAGACACGATAAGGCAGCGACAGCAATATCCACCCGTGAGTTTGGTTTTTGCAGTCTCAACCCTGTGGCTACAAGTGGAGTAAGACTCTTTTACTATAGTCGCATGATTTTCCATTACTGGTTGTCAGTTAACCTGGGTGTGTGTGTGTGTGTGTGTGTGTGTGTGTGTGTGTGTGTTTGTCAAGCCATAGAAGCTACTCTAACTTAAGCCAAAAAGGAATCTATTGGAAAGACGCTGTGTGGCTGATAGACAGATGCAGAGTTGAACCATAAGGCGTCCATAGGAACAGGAGCTACTTCCACTTATTTGAACGACAAATTCCTCCACGTTTCCTTCACACTCACCTCACAGGCCTATTATGAGGATCAGAGCTTAGAGTGGAGAGAAAGGTGTCAGAGAGATAGTGAAACCCTGTGCACCAAGGTTTCTCTTGCTACCACCTTCATTCAGACCTTTCATTAATAGTTAGTTAAATTATGTGGGGAAGACAGGTGGTGGTGATTCCTCCAGCGATCTAGAACAGAAATACCATTTGACCCAGCCAATTCCCAATTACTGGGTATTACCCGAAGGATTATATAATCATTCTATTTTTTTTTTTTTTTTTTTTTTTTCTATAAAGAACACATTGCACATGTATGTTTATTGCAGCCACTATTACAATAGCAAAGACGGTGGAACCAGCCAAAGGGCCCATCAATGATAGAACTGGAGAAGAAAATGTGGCAAGCATTTACCCCATGGAATACTATGCCCAACCATAAAAAAGATTAGTTTATGTCCTTTGTTGGGACAATAGGGGGATGAAGCCTGGGAAGCCATCATTCTCAGCAAGGACTAACACGCAGGCAACCGAAACCAAACGCCCGCCCCATGTTCGTCACTCATAGTGGGAGCCTGAACAATGCTGAACAATGAGAACACATGGACATAGGGAGGGGAACATCACAGACCAGGGCCTGTCAGGGGGTGGGGAGCAAGGGGAGGGAGAGCATTAGGACAAACACCTAATGCATGCGGGGCTTAAAACCTAGATGAGGGGTTGACAGATGCAGCAAACCACCATGGCACATGTATACCTATGTAACAAACCTGCACGTTCTGCACATGTATCCCAGAACTTAAAGTAAAATTAAAAAAAAAAAAAAGTTGACATGGAGGTATCCTTGTGGATAGACCTTGGGAATTCAAACGGAGGCTCAGAGCTCACATTTTCCAAGAAGCCCCACCAGACTCAGATCTCTCCTTCCCTCTGCCAGCACCCTCTCCACCCCAGTCCCCACCCCAAAAGAGCCACAAAGCAGACTTCCCTAGTGCCCTGGACCTTTGGTCTAATGATCAGAAAACTATTTTTCCCAGCCAAGTATTCTTCAAACTGGTGGGTGGGGTAAGGCCCCAAGGTAAGACTGGCCACCAAGGCAGCCATCAGTCCATTCAAAGAAGGTCACCAAGAGAAACTGAGGCAGGATAGACATGAAGGAGAAACACCAGATTTGCTACTTTCTTACAACTTACTCAAACACACCGCTCAGCAAGCCGGCGAGGGTTTCAACAAGCCTGCTCTGTGCTGAGCTCTGCAGGCATCATCTCATCTAAGGCTGTAGCAGCTCTATGAGCCACAAGGCTCATATGGGAGATGAGAACCAGTTTCAGAGAGAAGGCACTTCCCCAAGTGCACACCGCTTGCAAACGTCAGAGCTGGAATTTGAAACGTCACCATGCTAGTCCTGATGGTACAGGACACCTCAGCCACCAGGGCACTATTTCTTGGCACAGTTCCCCCACCGGCCTGTGGCTTTCTCTAATGTCCTCCTCTCTCCGGGACAGAGAGCTCCCAGCCCAGGTGTCAACGCCCCCAAGCGAGGCAAATTGCAGCTGTTGCTAATTAGCAGGCATTTAACATCAAGGAGTCACTAATGCACCTGAAGTAGTTTGACAACAAATAAAGTACTGAACCCAGGGCAGGACCGGCCTCCCTGTGAGGCTGAAACCGCCTTGCCTGCCATCTCGCCGACCTGTTAGCAGGCCAGGGTTTTCTTCTCTTTGCCCTTCCTACCTGTTTAGGTGAGGGAGAAAGGACAAGATGGAGGAAGGTGAACAAGAAGGCACAATCCATGTTGCTTCCGGGTTCTTCCTCATCAACTTTCCTGCGCGCGGGAAAATGCAGCCCGCGCCCGAGAAGATGCAGATCAATCTAGCATGCGCCAGGTGGCCTCAATCCGAAGAGATCGAAACTTACCCGGCCACGCCTATGGAGACGCCCCTATCACGCCCTTATCCTGCCCACTGCCCGCCCCCTTCCGCTACCAATGCATAAAAGTCCGACGCCTGCAGGAGCGGCATGACTTCTTCGGCCCCTCTTACTTGTGGACTGGAGAAGCTCAACGGAGAGCACTGGTGCGACTTCCCTGGCGCTTTCCCCCCCGCCTCCCCCCACCCCCCGCGACCTGAGGACCATAGAACCTCTCCTGAGAGTGTGCGCATATTTGCAATAAAAGACTGCCACTTTCTTATGTACTTTGGCCTCATGTTTATTTAGCTCTCCTAAATTAAATTAAACAAAACACTATCCACTGAGACCTGCAGGAGGGAAAAAAAGGCCCTCTTTGTCCTCTGGCATTCAACTTCTTTGCCTGAGGCAGGTCTGCAATGTCAAGGGCTAATTCTACGTGGATAAATCCTGATATGTGGGCCGGGTGCGGTGGCTCAAGCCTGTAATCCCAGCACTTTGGGAGGCCGAGGCGGGCGGATCACGAGGGCAGGAGATCGAGACCATCCTGGCTAACACGGCGAAATCCCGTCTCTACTAAAAAAAAAATACAAAAAACTAGCCGGGCGAGGTGGCGGGCGCCTGTAGTCCCAGCTACTCGGGAGGCTGAGGCAGGAGAATGGCGTAAACCCGGGAGGCGGAGTTTGCAGTGAGCTGAGATCTGGCCACTGCACTCCAGCCTGGGTGACAGAGTGAGACTCCTTCTCAAAAAAAAAAAAAAAAAAAAAAAATCCTGATATGTGAATTGGCCCCAGCTTTAGGCTGAGCCATGACCCTGGTCCCACAAAACTCAGTTTGTGCCTCCCCAATATGCCTGTAACAGGGACACGGTTATCTTTTCCCTGTTTTCACTGCCCCTCCCTCAGGTGGGCTAGTTGAATGGTGCAAGAGGCAGCTCAGAGGCACAAGAGGAGCTCTCCTGGGCTCAAAGCCCTCACCTGCAGGTAACCCCAGCCCAAGAGAACCTTGTCTTCCCTCCTGACTCTTCTAGTCCTCGTGCCGTCTTCTCTGAATGCCAGGGCACCATGCCCAGTGGCAACCATGGAGCACCAGACAGCTCCTGGTTAACTCATGCCCCACAGGAAGTGTGAAAGTTCTTGCTAGCACACAAAAAGAAACTGAAGGAATTTTCTCTGAAGTTTCTGAGTGCTTAAACCCACTAAGGTCTTTTTCATAAACTGGGGAAATGTAGAGGTTTGACATCCCAGTGAAAATGTATCTTGAGGCCGGTCGTGGTGGCTTATGCCTGTAATCCTGGCACTTTGGGAGGCCAAGGTGGGCAGATCACTTGAGGTCAGGAGTTTGAAACCAGCCTGGCCAACATGGTGAAACCCTGTTTCTACTAAAAATACACAAAAATTAGCCAAGTGTGGTGGCGCATGCCAGTGAGCCCAGCTACTTGAGAGTCCGAGGCAGGAGAATCGCTTGAACCCGGGAGGCGGAGGTTGCAGTGAGCCAAAATTGCACCATTACACTTCAGCCTGGGCAACAAGAGCCAAACTCCATCTCAAAAAAAACAAAATGGTTAATATTGTCAAGTTTATGTTTTGTGTATTTGACTACGACTAAAAAAACATTTCCTGCATAAATTTCATGAAAAGCCACAGCTGCCAAGTGGCAGGGATGAGCGCAGAAACTCTGAGAATGGGGAATCATCTTACACCATCCAACTAGCCCACCTAAGGGAGGGGCAGTGAAAATAGGGGAAAGATAGCCCTGTGCCTGTTACAGGCATATGGGGGAGGCACAAACCGAGTTTTGTGGGGCCAGGGTCATGGCTCCCAGCCCAGAGCAATGGGAAAACACCAAGTGAGGAGTCGGGTCCTGGGCAATGGTCTGGGCCCTCCCAGCTGGCCCACATACCATCCTGAGTCTGTCTTTTTCATTCACTGGTTTTTCTGGGCTCTAAAACCAAACCAACAAATGCCTTCCGATTCTCTGACTCTGAGTGTGTCTCTGTGGTCACAGAACACCATTAAAGATGCCAAGAGCAAGTTCACACAGGGAAGTGTAAACTCTCCCATTCCTGGCCCAGCATCAGATAGAGAGAATGAGCTACTAATTCAGACAGAGGCACCAGGTGCCAAGAGGCGCCTGCAGTACTCCCCGCCTGCAGAGACAATAATGGTTTATGACTCTCAACTCACCGGAAGGTTAGTCAGGTCAAAGCGGCAACTTGAGCGTTTGTTTAAATCTCTGTCCAAGAATTTCTCAACTTGCTGCTGGAAAATAATGAGTTCTGAGCCACGCAAGAGTCAAGCGTCTGTGGGTTTGACACAATCTGCTCTTTGATGAGAAATCCATGCATATTAATCACTAAAAAGGGGGGAGGGGGAAGGAAAAGCACCATCATTCACTCAGAAAATGTTTACTGAGCACTACTATGTGCTGGACACTGTTCTGGGCCCTAGAGATAAGTAACGGGGTAAACAGAAGAGACACGTCTCTGCCCTCAAGGAGTCTGCATTTTAATGGTGGATCCCCCAAGCATGGATGGAAGAGTCAGGGAGAAAAATAACACAAGGCAAGGGGATAAAGAGTATAGAGAGTGCCGCTCAGAAAAGGCCCACGCCTGTAATCCCATCACTTTGGATGGCCGAGGTGGGAGGTGTCAGGCCTCTGAGCCCAAGCCAAGCCATCACATTCCCTGTGACTTGCAAGTATACGCCCAGATGGCCTGAAGTAACTGAAGAATCACAAAAGAATTGCAAATGCTCTGCCTCGCCTTCACTGATGACATTCCACCACAAAAGAAGTGAAAATGGCCGGTCCTTGCCTTAAGCAATGATATTATCTTGTGAAATTCCTTTTCCTGGCTCATCCTGGCTCAAAAGCTCCCCACTGAGCACCTTGTAACCCCACTCCTGCCCGCCAGAGAACAACCCCTCTTTGACTGTAATTTTCCTTTACCTACCCAAATCCTATAAAACGGCCCCACCCTTATCTCCCTTCACTGACCTCTTTTCGGACTCAGCCCACCTGCACCCAGGTGAAATAAACAGCCATGTTGCTCACACAAAGCCTGTTTGGTGGTCTCTTCACATGGACGCGCATGACAGGAGGATCATTTGAGGTCAGGAGTTCAAAACCAGCCTGCCTAAGAGGATGAAATCCTATCTCTACTAAAAATACAAAAATTAGCTGGGCATGGTGACAGGTACCTGTAATCCCAGCACTTTGGGAGGCCAAGGCAGGCAGATCACCTGAGGCCAGGAGTTCAAAACCAGGCTGGACAACATAGTGAAACCCCATCTCTACTAAAAATACAAAAATTAGCCAGGCGTGGTGGTGTGTGCCTGTAATCCCAGCTACTCTGGAGGCTGAGGCAGGAGAATCACTTGAACTCAGGAGGTGGAGGTTGCAGTGAGCCAAGATTGTACCACTGCACTCCAGCCTGGGCAACAGAGTGAGATTCCAGCTCAAAAAAAAAAAAAAAAAAAAAGGAAAAAGAAAAGGTAATCAGGAAGGTCTCCTCATCTCATGCAAATGTTCATTGCAGCACTCATTACAATAGCAAAGATGTGGAATCAACCCAGGTGTCCATTGACAGTGGACTGGATAAAGAAAATGTCATACATATATACCATGGAATACTATGCAGCCATGGAAAAGAACGAACTCATGTCCTTTGCAGCAACATGGATGCAGCTGGAGGCCATTATCCTAGGCAAATCAGCACAGAAACAGAAAACCAAATCCCACAAATTCTCACTTATAATTGGGAGCTAAACATTGAGTACACATGACACAAAGATGGGAACAACAGATACAGGAGACTCCAGAAGGGGAGAGGGAGGGATGGGCGCAAGGGCTAAAAAACTTCCTGCTGGGGACTATGTTCACTCTTTGGGTGGCAGGATCAATAGAAGCCAAAACCTCAGTATCACACAATATACCATGTGACGCACATGCACATGTATCCCCTGAATCCGAAATACTACATTTAAAAAATAAAAAAAAAATTTTTTAATTTAAAGCTATGCATCTACCAAAAAAGTTCTCTCGAGTAAGTGCTGTCTGAGCCAAAGCCTGAATGACAGGCAGGAGTAACCATGCACAAAGCTGCAGAAGGAGCGTGTGGGGGGGAGGAAGACCAAGGCCACGCACCCCAAGATGGAATCTGGCCTGAGTCAGCATCTTCCTCCAACAGTAGTGAGCAGAAGTCTCCAAGGAATGCCGCAGGCCTAGAGCTGAATGGGGACGACTTGGCAGGAGCAGAAGAGAACGCTTTGCCGTCACTGGTCTCCAGAGAAAGCCGTGGTTTGGGTAATCCCTGAACGCAGAGAACCCCAACTGCAGAGGAGAAAGGAAGAACCGGGGGCTGCCCCAGCAGGTTTTTCCCGGGACTCAGGGGATAACACAAGCTCCCAGCTCAAAGCAGTGGTCAGGCGGGCATTCGCTGGACACAGCAACCACCAAGGCATTTGTCAGAATCAACAAGTTTTCGTGCGAGGGACACCTTGATCACGGCCAGACAGGTAGGCGCTGGGCTGTCCACCAGGTCAAAGAAGTATCCGTGAGAGGCACACTGCAGACAGCCATGCCTGGCTCTCCTTCTCGTCCCCTTAGGGAGGGCTAGCTAGTGGCTCTGGTACTGGGATCCCAATTTAACTGGAGGCTCACAAGACACAGGCAGGGATTTAGGAATGGCCTGTGTCCTCACCTCCCAAGGCTGTATCTACTTCCCCTGCTCACTTCTCTTGGGCCTCACCAGCCTACTCTTTCTTTCCATGCACCAAGCTCATTCCCACCACAAGGCCTTTGAGCAAGCAGTTCTGTCTCCCTTGAGCACTCTCTTGCTTCCTTGCACAGCCAAACCCCTCTTGTCATTCAGGCCCAAATGGTTCCTCTTTAGGAGAGACCTCCTCCACCCCACCCCGCTGCACCTGACAGTTGCTGTAGGTGCAATGCCCAACTCTGCTTTCTTCAGGGCGTTTCTTCTGTGAGATTGCCTGGCTATAACTCCTCGTTACAGTTCACATCCCAAGGGGACTGTGGAATCTATTGATGTGGGGCCTTGTCGAGGACACAGCTCTGTGAGAATGCACAAACTTCAGAGCAGAGCTGGCATGTCGGCTGGCGCTCAGGAAAGAGCTAACGGCTGAAAGGTTAAGACTGGAGGAGGAGGAAGAAAAGGGAAGAGGGGGAGAAGAGAGAGGGAGGGAAGGGAGGAAGGACAGCAAGGAGGGGAGGGAGAAAAAAAGGGAAAAAGAGGAAAAGGGAGAGAGAGATTTGGCCCCTGCCTTTAAGGACGTCACAGACTATGGTGGGAATGGATGTGCAAACAAATAATGCCAGTGAGGTACAACACGTGCTAATGCACAGACGGTAGAGAGGGCAGAATGCTTATGTATGAAGCAAGTCAGGGTGTCCTTCAGAGAGGCGGTGTCACAAGAGTTGGTTTTGAAGGATGAATAGGAGTTTTCCAGAGAGACATATTGGGATGTCATGTCTAGGGAGAGTCAATTACACTTGGAAAAGCCAAAGGGAGTGAAACAACGCGGGGTTATCAGGCAAATACCTGTGACATTGGCATAGAACAGGCAACTGGGGATGACTGCTGGGGAATATATTGCAAAAGGCAGCAGAGCCAAGTCTGAAAGGCCTTGAATGCCAGGCCCAGGGCCTAGGACTTGATGCCGTAGGTGACCAGGGAACAACTGAAGAGTTTTATGCAAGCAGGAGACAGGGGGCCAGATGTGAGTGGGGAAGACTGCTGCTGGGCAGTGTGAAGGGTTGTCTAGCAGAGTGACCATGGCCTCATAAGGAGGCGGTTAGGCCATGCAAGGGACAAGGTAAGACATGATGTCTTTGCTAGTGATGGTGGATAGAAAAGTGGGTGGGGGAATTCCAGAGATTTGGGGGGGGCAAAGGAGCAGGGCTTGGTGATTGAATATGGGGGTGAGGGACAAGGGAGACAGAGAAAAATGCCTCTGTTTCAGGCTTGGGGACCAGCGAGGTCACCTGTGAGCTGAGAGCGCAGGACAGGAACAGGCTCAGGTGAAGATGATGAGCTCATTCTGGACATGTAGGTTTGAGGGTCTGTGGCATATACTGGGGAGCAGTGTCAGAAATTAGTGGCTATACGGGGACACAGGAGGAAAGGGATCCAGCGTGCTGCTCAGGCTTCTGAACAGGGAGGGCAGACCTAAAAGAGTTTGCCTGAAAACCAAGAGAACATGCTGGAAAGGCAACAACCTTGTCTCTTCCTGCTTCCACGAGAGAGTCACAGGGTGCTTGACCTTCTGTCTCTCTCTCTCTTTTTTGTCAAAAGATTCTATAACCTTTTATCTGCAGGGCTGAGAAACGGCTAGTCCCATTATCTACCTGTAGAAAGATTCTGGTATATGACCCCAGTTCACCTTCTGTGGGTGTAGACCCGCGTCCCACTTCCCTTTACAAACAGAGTATTCCTCATAACACAATGCTCAGGGCCTCGGGAGGCAGTCGCAAGGCCTCTTCTGCTTCCCTCTTCCGCAACCAGAATCCCCTTCTTCCTGCTGTCAGATATGGGGTCTCTGGCGCTGACAAGGGGCATGTCTCATGGCACAGGCCAGCCATGGACGACAAGGATTTCCGGATTCCTTCCTGCCTTCAAATCCTGTGTCCCAGGTATGCACAGAGTTTCTGACCAGCCCTGCCTAAGGCTTCAATTCCCTGAGAAGGAAGAATTGTCAGAATGCCAGGCTCCCTTCTTTTCTCCACTCCAGAGACCCACACTCCATTCCCACCCCTGCAGTCACTGGGATGGCCACGCAACGCCAACCTTCCTCTGCTTAAATCCCGTCCAATGTCACGAGTCCTCAGCAGTGCCATTGCCTCCAGGAAGCCTTCCACAATGCTCCAGGGTCTGCAACTCAGTCACACCCTGGCCTTGGGATTCTGTGGGTCTTCCTCTTGTCTCCCCTCCTCCCCCAGATCCCTGGAACTTTGTCTGGTTCATCCACATGAGGCTGGGACCATCACACCAGGCCCAGGACAATGCTCAGACCAGCCTTTCCTGAAGGGCTAACTGCTGATTGGCCAAATCAGAGACGGCAGAGGGATCCATGAGCCCTGCTGGTTCCCTCATACATTTAACGGGTCTCATACATCACATAAAATTTTATCATTCCTATAAATTATGTTTTTACGAAGCATGCAAATCACCTGTAAGACACCACCTGTGGATATAGGTAATACCTAGAGAGATCTCAGTTATTCTAAAAGAGATGAGCATCCGGCCGGGCGCAGTGACTCACACCTGTAATCCCAGCACTTTGGGAGGCCAAGGCGGGTGGATCACAAGGTCAAGAGATCGAGACCATCCTGGCTAACACAGTGAAACCCCGTCTCTACTAAAAATACAAAAAAGATTAGCCAGGTGTGGTGGTGGGCACCTGTAGTCCCAGCTACTCGGGAGGCTGAGGCAGGAGAATGGTGTGAACCCGGGAGGTGGAGCTTGCAGTGAGCCGAGATCTGGCCACTGCACTCCAGCCTGGGCAACAGAGCGAGACTCTGTCTCAAAAAAAAAAAAAAAAAAAGATGAATATCCCCTCCCTCATGGGCTCAGCACCCCTCACCCTGCCCAGGGACCAGCACTCTCCTATCCAGGTGGAGAAAAAGGAGGCATTTACATAGTCAAGGATTGGGGTTGGAGTGGAACAACATGGGTTAAAATTGCAGGTCTGCCGCAAACTGGCTGAGACTTTGAGCAGGACACACAAACTCTCTTACCCTCAGCTTCGTCTTCTACCAAATGAAGATAGCGACACCTGACTCAGGAGTCTGCCATAAAGACGGACAGTCTTGTCAGTCGTGTCACGCTATATACATTTTATGATCATTATTTCCTCGGTTCCCAACTCTCTAGGGAGGTTGCACAGGAGTTTGGGCTTGTGTCCCAGCAGAGTGAAATCGCTCCGTGACTTTGAGCAAGACCCGATCCTGGAGAATGAGGGAAAAACATGGACTTGGGAGCAGACCACGTCCTGGCTGTGTGAACTTAGGCAGCTTTCCCCACCTTTCTGAGACTCTGTGCCACACACTATAAAGTGAGGATAAACAACGGGAGCTGAAAGTTATTTTTGTTTTTTTGTTTTCTGGGTTTTTTGTTTTTTGTTTTTTTTTTTTTGAGATAGAGTCTTGCTCTGTCACCCAGGCTGCAGTGCAGTGGCACGGTCTTGGCTCACTGCAACCTCTGCCTCCCAGGTTCAAGCAATTCTCTGCCTCAGCCTCCCAAGTAGCTGGGGTTACAGGTGCCTGCCACCACGCCCAGCTAATTTTTGTATTTTTAGTAGAGACGGGGTTTCACCATCTTGGCCGGGCTGGTCTTGAACTCCTGACCTCGTGATCCACCCACCTCTGCCTCCCGAAGTGCTAGGATTACAGGCGTGAGCCACCGCGCCCGGCCGAAAGTTCTTAAATAAAACATAGCAGTGCAGGGAAGGCCCCAGCACATTTTTAACCTGCAGAGAAAACACAAACACTGTTTCTTCTTTTCTTCCAAATACAGGCTTGCATTTCTATCAGTAAACTGAACAGATTGGATGAGCTGGTCATGCAAATGGGCCTATCTCCAAGATGTGAGTTCAAATCAGGTAACATGTGAAAATGCTTTTTAGGTAGGAAGTGCTGCATGTGAGGATTGTTCCAATTATTCTGACCAATTGTTTCCACTGTGCCATTAGGTGAAGGGGGATGACTCGGGTAAAGAAAGGAAGAGGCCGGGCAGGGTGGCTCACACCTGTAATCCCAGCATTTTGGGAGACTGAGGTGGGAGAATCACTTGAGCCCAGGAGTTCAAGACCAGCTTGAGCAACCTAGGGTTACCCCGTCTCTACAAAAAATAAAAAATTAGCCAGGCATGGTGGCACGTGCCTGTAGTCTCAGCTACTTGGGAGGCTGAGGTGGGAGGATCACTTGAGCCTGGAAGGTCAAGACTGCAGCACGTGGTGATGGTAATTGTGCCACTGCACCCCAACCTGGGCAACAGAGCAAGACCCTGTCTCAAAGAAAAAAAAGGGAGTACAGACGAGTGTAAAAACTGGGCATATACCACTTTAACCAAGATGCACTGACTTCACATGTCTCCTGATAGGCTGTGCTGAGGACACAGCCTCACTTCTGCAGGATTCTCGCAAAAAGGCAATCCTCAGTGTAATGGTGAGCAAACATCAGGCAAACCACAGTGAGGAGATGGTCTGCAAAACAGCTGGCCGGTAGTCTTCAAAAGTTTCCAAGACATAAATGATAGACTGAGGACTATCCCAGCTCGAAGAAAACAAAAAACTTTAACAACGAAACACAATGTAGACAATTTGCCAAACAGAGACAAGCCCTGTAGATTAGTTTGATTCTCATATTGATGCTAAGTCCTTAGTTGTGATCATGATACTGTGAGTACAGAAGATGATTACATTTGGGGAACCCGAGTGAAGGTACAAAGGGACTCAGTATTATTTTTGAAACCTTGCTGTAAATCTAAAATTATTTCCAAATTTTTTTAATACTTTAAATTTTTTAAAAAAGAGATTGATTCAAGCAAGGCGGGGTGGGGGCGGGCGGGGAATGACTCACACCTCCCAGTATCAGGAGTCAACGTGCCCAGGACCCTCTCCTCCACAACTCTGTGAGACTTTGTGGTCATGGGGCGGGCTTAGGGAGAAAGGAGAGTCCTGCTTTCTTCCCAAATCAGGAGCAAAACTCTCTTAAGTCCAAGGCCCCACTAGCCTTAGGTAAGTCTCCCCCAGAGACACTGATAGAAGCAGAAAACAGAAAATCAGGTCTAATGGGAATGCCTTTCCAACTCTCCCCACCAGCACCTGCGGGACTCCAGGCTAGAGGAACAGTCAGCCAGGAGAAGCTCTCTCCCGATCCCCAGGACCGGGACCCCACTATCTCACCCTGCATGGAAGGGTCCCCTCGGGACGTTCCTGCTCCCTCCTCGTAGCCCTGGCCCCTGCAGCCCTGGGTTCAGTACACTCAGTCTGCATTCTCTACATTTTCGCTGCAAGGATTTTATTATACCCACAAAACATCCCTTGGACTCTTGCAAAATTGTAGTCAACATTTTAGTATCTTTTCTCTGAGACAATGCACCCTTGAAAAAAAAAAGCAAATTTATTCACCTTTCAAAAGTAAATCTGTACCTTACCCATCGCAATGAAATGCATACATCATTAAGAAAAGCTGGGGTGTTTATGTCTACAAAGGAGCTCAGATTATTAAGGATTCGTAAAGGAAGGGAACCCTCGTGGGAAAATATCTCTTCTCCAGGAGACCCCCCAACAGTGCTTTTCACCTCAGGACTCAGGACTCATGACCACAGGATCTAAGGATCTCAGGATCTCGGGACATGGGACCCTCAAAACACAGGACTTCAGAACCTCAGGACCCAGGAGCCAGGACCTCAAGATCTCAGGACTTCAGAACCTCAAGACCTCAGGATCTCAGGATCTCAGGACCTCAGGACCCAGGACCTCAAGACCTCAGGATCTCAGGATCTCAGGACCTCAGGACCCAGGACCTCAAGACCTCAGGATCTCAGGACCTCAGGACCCAGGACCTCAGGTCTCAGGATCTCTCTTGGACTTCACGGACCCCAGCGACCTCAAGACCTCCAGGATCTCAGGGAACCCTCAGGACCAGGACTCAGGGATCTCAGCGATCCAGGAATCTCAGGACTCAGGACCTCACAGCGACCCAGTACCTCAAACCTCAAGGATCCTCAGGATCCAGGACTACTACAGGACGTCAGACCGATACCTCCAGGACTCAGCGATCTCAGGGGCCCCCCGGACCTCAACGATTCTCATGGATCCTCCGGACCTCACGCGACCCAGACCTCAAGACCTCAGACCTCACGGACCCCAGGACCTCATAGACCTCAGGACCTCAGGAATCTCCGCGACCTCAGGACCAGTACCCTCAGCGACCTCAGGATCTCAGGATCCAGGACCTCAAGACCTCAGGATCTCAGGACCCAGGACCTTGGGACCTCAGGACTTCAGGACCCAGGAGACTTAGGGCTCAGGGCCTCAGACTAAAATAACAGGGTGTTCTGAAGACAGCAAAGACCAGTGGTTAAGCCCAACAGGCCTGGGGTTGGGCCAGGGCTGCCCTACTTAGGGCTGTGTGGCATGAGCAAGTCGCTTGACCTTGCTTCACCTCCATTTCCCTTCACACAAATCCTTTTTATGCAGAATAAGAAATTATTCCTTTACAACATTGTATCTTAAACACATTTGCATATTAATGACCTTTAATGGCCACAGAGCATCCTATTCAGAGTGTATGTATGTCTGTGCTAGCTAAATAAATAAAAACATATATCACGATTAAATATATTAAGGTACATATTACTGAACCATTCATTCTTTTTTAATTCAACAGTATTTACCCTGCTGTGCACCAGATACTCCCCTAGGAGCCGGGGATACTGGAGTGAACAATGCCTGCCAGATCCCTGACCTCAGGAAATGTACTTCCCTATCTTTGCCGTTCCCAATTCAGTCATGGTCAGCCCCTGTCCCCAGTTCTCTGCAGCTATTCTTCCCAGCCATCCTCAAGTTCAGTGCGTCAGTGTATATCCCAATTTTGGGTTCGGAAATCAGGGCCTTGGGTGATCGCAAATGACACTTCCAACCACCGTCAGCGAATGTCCTCCTTCTTTTTGGTAATTACGTTTGAATAAATTCCCAGGGATGCGATCACTGCACCAAAGGCTATGAGCCTTTTAATGACTCTGGATACGTACGATCAAACTGTGTTCCAAAGGGGCTGCACCCAATTTACGCACTGCCACCGGCAATATATGGGTGCCATGCTTAGACCATGACCGTGTCAGTCCTGGGTGTGGTAATTATATTTCTTAATTTGTGCTAATTTAATAGGTGTAAAATTGCATCTCATTTTAATTTGCATTTCTTTGATAGTGATGAAGGTTGAACATTTTCTCTTGTAAATATACACACACATGGATAGCTGGATCCATTTATTTATTCGTTATACATTAACCCTGTCCTATACCTCAGACACTGCAAAGTGCCAGTGACTCAGAGATACGTAGACCACAGGCTCTACCTTCAAGAACCTTATATGCGACTGGGCGCGGTGGCTCAGGCCTGTAATCCCAGCACTTTGGGAGGCTGGGATGGGTTGATCACCTGAGGTAAAGGAGTTTGAGACCAGCCTGACCAATATGGTGAAACCCCATCTCTACTAAAAACACAAAAATTCACCGGGCTTGGTGGCTGGTGGAGCTACTTGGGAGGCTGAGACAGGAGAATTGGTTGAACCTGGGAGGTGGAGGGTGCAGTGAGCCAAGATGGCTCCACTGCACTCTGAGACTCTGTCTCTAAAAAAAAAAAAAAAAAAAAAAAAAAAAAAAAAAAAAAAACCTTATATCCAATGGAGAAGAAAGAGGAAAGCTAACAAGTTAACCAACAGTCCTGGTGTGGTGGAATAGACCATGTGCTAGAGAGGCCTGGTGGACTTGTTACAGAAAGACCAGGGACAGAGAGAGGTGATAGAGAGGAGGGCACCCAAGCCAGACTGGGGGATTGAAAAGGATGTCTCAGTTGCTCTGGATCTGCCTCTGACGGCCAAGGGACAAACTGTCAGGGACCTTCCCTTGTGTTGGTCCGTTTGTTTATGTCTCGGCAATGGGGAGGGCACCGTTCTATTTGTACGTGCGCTTCTGTGTCTGCGGTCTATGTGCATTTGTTGTGTGATGCAAGTGCCTGGGTGACACGCGTTGTGGCTTTGGGTGTGCCCTGGGGTGTCTTCGTGCTTTGGTTGTATGGCACACATGTCAAGTGTGTTTTCTGGGTGCCTTGTGCTAGGGTGCTGTGCTCTGCGCTCTGCCGTTGTGCGTCAGGCAGATGAGCCCGGGCGGGCCTGGGTTCCTGTGGGTGGAGGGCTGTGGAGATTTGCACAGAGCTCCTGCCAACTGAAGGCCCCAGCGGCGCTGACCCCTTTTGGCCATTGACCCTGCCTCACTCAACCTTGGCTCCAGTCTCTGCCTCTGTTTGCAGTAAGGTGGGGAGGGTCAATCCGGCCTCTCTGGGGTCAGCTTTGTCATCCAGGCAGACTTAGCATCTTCTCTGACAGTCTTCTCTCTGTCAGCTGAATCCCTGCTGAGCCCGGCAGCCTCCCCTTCTCACAGTCCTCCCTGGCACACGGGATCCCCAGAAGTGGGCAGGCCAAAGAGCTCATTCTCTGCCTTGAGTCACCAGAGGGCTTATGAGAGCCCAGGAGAAACCACCAGTTAGGAAAGGCACCCAGGAAAAGTGGTATGAGTCACCCTGCATGAGCACTGCCACCCCTGGGCCACGGATTGCCCATGGAGGAACAGCCATTGGCCCCAGAGGCAAAGAAGGCAGAGACTTGATATGCCGCTTAATCAAAGGGCTGGGTGGCCAGCAGCCCTCTGCCTTCAGTGCCTCCCTGGAAGGCCCATAATTGTCATCACGCTTTGCGGCACGAAACAAATCGCCAGGACAAGGCAAGTCCTTGACTCCTCCCTCCTAACGCAACACTCCACCCCTCCACACACAAGATGCAAACACAATTAGCATTTTTAAAAAACAGTTTATGGAGACATATTTCACAGACAGCCATACAGTTCATCCATTTAATGCACACACAGGTCAGTGATTTTTAGTATATTCACAGAATTGTGCAACCATCATTATAGGCTATCGAATGTTTTCATCCTAGAGAAAAAACCCATGCCCATCAGCCTCACTCTCACTCCCCTCTCTCCTGCAGCCCCAAGCAACCCTAATCTTATTCCTGTCTCTACAGATGTGCATATCCTGGACATTTCATATAAACAGAATTATACAGGCCGGGTGCGGTGGCTCACACCTGTAATCCCAGCACTCTGGGAGGCTGAGGCGGGCGGATCACGAGGTCAGGAGATCAAGACCAACCTAGCTAACATGGTGAAACCCCGTCTCTACCAAAAATACAAAAAATTGGCCGGACATGGTGGCGGGCGCCTATACTACTCTGCAGGCTGAAGCAGGAGAATGGCGTGAACCCGGGAGGCGGAGCTTGCAGTGAGCTGAGATGGCGCCACTGCACTCCAGTCTGTGCGACAGAGCGAGACTCTGTCTCAAAAATAAATAAATAAATAAATAAATAAATAAATACACAGAATTATACAATATGTGACCCTTTGTGACTATCTTCTTTGACTTAGGATAATGTTTTCAAAGTTCATCCATGCTGTAGCATGCATCAGTATTTTAATCCTTTTTATTGCCAAATAATATTCCACTATATAGATGCAATTTCGTTTTATTCATAGATCCATCAATTGATGGACATATGAGTTGTTTCCGCTTTTTGGCTGTTGTCAAAAATGTTGCTAGATGTAGTTTTTATTTTGCCTGAGTACGTACCTAGGAGTGGAATGCTGGGTCATGTAGTGACTCCGTGTTTAACTTTTTGAGGGACTGCCAATTTTCCAAAGTGGCTTTTCCGAAGCACCCTGTAGCATTTTACCAGCGGTGGATGATTTTTCCACATCCTCACCGACACTTGTGATTTGCCATTTTTTAAGTAATAGCCATTCTGATCGACGTACAGTGGTATCTTGTGGTTTTGATTGGACTAATTGTTACCAATTTTATATACATTGTTTGGCTCTATGTCTTCGTATCTTTACCTCCTATGCAGGTATAGATATGAAGTTTGTGGGGTTTTAACACACTCTTTCCTAACTTATCGTCTGCAACTTACTTCTTCCCTTACTATATCTTGGAAATCTTTCCATATTCGGACAGGCAGATCCATTATTCCACAACTTATATCTACTGTAGTTTTCCTGGCAATCCTCGGTAGGTATACATCTAACTGGCTTCACAGTTTCACTCTCGCAAGTGATGCTTCAATCTAAACATCCGTGGACATGCGCCTTTGTGTATGCGTGTGAGTGACGCAGACTTCCTAGACGCAGAATTGCTGATTCAAAAGAGAAGTATAATTTAAACTGTGCCAGGACTCGCCAGAGCGAAGTCCAATGAAGCTGTAATAATTCACACCACCGATAATAGCATTTGAGAACACAGACAAACAATTCTAACTGCTAGGTCTACACACGGCTGCAGTGCGTTTTCTCTGAAATTAGTGCATTCCCTTTTATAGGAAGTATATAAGCAGAGAATGAACTTGGGGCAGGGGTGGATCTAGAAAATCAATTTCAAAATGGATAGGGGAATTAGACTTTTTAAATTTTTTTTTTGAGACCGAGTCTCACTTTGTCATCCAGGCTGGAGTGCAGTGGTGCCATCTCAGCTCACTGCAACCTCCGCCTCCCAGGTTCAAGCGATTCTCCTGCCTCAGCCTCCTGAGTAGCTGGGACTACAGGCACCCACCACCACACCCGGCTAATTTTCGTATTTTTTGGTAGAGACAGGGTTTCACTATGTTAGCCAGGCTGGTCTCAAACTCCTGACATCAGGTGATCTACCCGCCTTGGCCTCCCAAAGTGTTAGGATTACAGGTGTGAGCCACCGTGCCTGGTCAAATTAGACCATTTTGAAGACCTCCATGTTTAAGATCTCTTCCCACTCTGAGAGCTCGTGAGTCTGTGCAATGCCTGCACCAGGTGGTAAAGGGTTTCCCAGCTCACAGCTGCTGCCATTTCCACACAACCCTGGCTTAACAGCATATTCCAAATGTAACTGGAGGCCCAAATGGACCAGTCTCTGTGCAGGATCAATTCAAGGAATCTGTAGTCTGACAGCAAAACATAGCTGAAAGCAACTGTAATTTATGCATACCTCTGGTGAGGCCTCTACAGGGAAATTGTGCCCGTGTATGTGGGGAGGACAGGGTACATTCTCAATGCATAGCAAAATATAACTATTTCTTCTCCTTTTGCCACTCTCAATAGCCACATATCTGGCAGACAGTCCTCAAATATCTTTTCCTTTTCTCCACTCTCAGTCCCGATCTAAAATTTTCCCTATTGTCTTTCCTCGCCACCGTCTTTCTCTTCCCTTTTCTTCTTTTCTCTTGGAACAGCGCTCTTCCTTCCGATGCAATACTCCTGACCCGCCTTCCTCAGTGCCCAGCCTTTCTATCCAGCTCTGCATTATAAAAGCTGAGGGTCTGAGCTGGCAAAGGTGGAATTCCTTCCAGTCTAGAAGGCCGGAAAGGGTTGCTGGGGAACTGAACAGGCAAAGAAGGAATTCTTTTCATTTAGAGGAGGAAGGGAATGAGAATGAGAATGTTCACACACCAGCCATTTTTTGTCCCATGTCAGAGTGGGCCCAGTTCTAAGCATGCAAACCTATTTGAGGGGAGCAACAGAGCCCAGTTAAATTCAAACAACATGTGATTTAAGAAACAACCAGTCATTACGGCTTATCAACGTACTTGACTGAAGACAACCCAACTATTTCTTTCTTTTTTTTTTTTTTAATTTACTTTTTTTGAGACGGAGTCTTGCTCTGCCGCCAGGCTGGAGTGCTGTGGCGCGATCTCGGCTCACTGCAACCTCTGCCTCCCGGGTTCAAGGGATTCTCCTGTCTCAGCCTCCTGAGTAGCTGAGACTACAGGTGCACGCCACTCTGCCCAGCTAATTTTTGTATTTTTAGTAGAGACGGGGTTTCACCATGTTGGCCAGGATAGTCTCAATCTCTTGACCCCGTGATCCACCCACCTCAGCCTCCCAAAGCACTTGGATTAACCCAACTATATCTTAGGTGGCCTTGCATGAATGTGTGTATAGACACAGAAAGTGTTCTAGAAAGTCACTGGGGCTGATTGATTTTATTCTTGTATAGAAAGGAAAATGGAGATCCAGAGACAAAGAAAGATTTGCCTAGCAAACCAACTGTCCAGACAGAGATGGGTTTAGAACCCAGGTCCCCTGCCCAGGATGGGCTACATTATTTGTGGGCTCCAATACAAAATGAAAATATGAGGCCATCTGCTTGTTCAAAAATGCTTCAAAATTTTAAGATAACTACAGCAGAGCATTAAGCCAAGTGTGGGGCCTCTCTAGGGCATGGCCCTGTGTGACTCCCCAGGTGGCATATCCATTAAACTGTCCCTGAACCTAAACCTCAGCCCTGGCATCCTCTCCCTACACCTGCACAGCTCAGTTTTGGTTTAAACTAGGGAAGGAGGGGTCGTGGCTTGCACCTGTAATCCCAGAACTTTGGGAGGCTGAGGTGGGTGGATCACGAGGTCGGGAGTTCGAGATCAGCCTGGCCAGCATAGTGAAACCCTGTGTCTACTAAAAATACAAAAATTAGCCGGCCATGGTGGCAGGTGCCTGTAGTCCCAGCCACTTGGGAGGCTGAGGCAGGAGAATAGCTTGAACCCGGGAGGCAGAAGTTGCAGTGAGCCAACATCACGCCACTGCTCTCCAGCCCTGGCGACAGTGTGAGACTCCATCTCAAAACAAAACAAAACAAAACAAAACTAGGGAAGGAGGAAGGATGACCCATGAGTATAGCTTGCCCCAACAGATTCATTGTCTCAATCAGGAATTCTCAAACTCTGCTGCACAACGGATCACCCAGGGGGCTTGTGAAAGTCCCAATGCCAAGGCTGTTCCCAGATAAATTAAATCAGAACCTCAGCAGGTGGAATACAGGCATCAGTTAAAACACAAAAACAAACAAACAGAAAAACTCCCCAGATGATTCCATATGCAGTCAGGTTTGGGAACCAAGGATCCCAGAGGTATAAACTTGAAGGACCAGCACCATGAGCATGGAAGACCACAGCACTCGGGCAGTCAGGCCCTAATCCCATCCCTGGAACAGGAGAATCAGTCTAAGCACAATCTAATTACCGTCTCTTCTTGCTCACACCGGCAAAACCCACACCCCAGAGATAACTGAATACATAAATAAATAGGTCTAAGCCCTTCTTAGCTTATTCAGGTTTCCCTGATAAATATGTATTTGGGGAAGCTTCTAAGAAACGTAATATTGTGTCTCTTCAGAATTGTTCAGGTCTATTGGAAAAATAAATATTTAAGAGGCTCATCAGACTCTCGGCAGTCAAGAAAGGCTTCCACTGAAACCCTGGCCGTGTCCGCTCACCACTGAGGGGAAGAGAGTCTTGACCACCACCTTGTCCAACGCTCAAGGCTTCGAGTGTGAAGGGTACATGCTGGCTGGAACACACATCTCTGTCCCTTTCCCGGACTCTGGGCACTGTGTGAGCTTCCAGTTCTAGACGTTGCTCCCAGAACCCCAACTGACCAGCTGGGTGATTTGGGGATGATGCTGCCCCTCCCTGAATCTCAGAGTCCTCTTCTCTTGGGGTCACGCACCCTCCAAAGGCAGCCTGCTCCCTCTCCGGACACTTCAGACTTCTAGAAAGTTCTGCCTGACTGTGTTGGCCTCTGTTTGCCAGTTGTTTGTGTCAACCAGTGACACCTGCTTCCTTGACCCAGAGAGAGACCTGATGAGTTCTGCAGACAGAGCCTGGGCCTCACCTCCCTTCTCCAGTTTGAGCTGCAGCCCCTCCATTATCCCTTACATGGTGCCTTTTCCTTCCCTCCCAACCTTCTGGTTGTCTCTAAAGTTGCCACAGTGCAATCTCTAAAAGCATCTTCTGTCAACAATAAAGGAAAAGTTTAAAAGCTCGCATTTGGAGAAATTGGCTAGAAAATTTGATCCAAAGGCTCTCAGACACGATACAAATATAATTTATATAAATCTCATAATTTTATTTTTGCCGATAGCATAATCAAATAGGGAGGGCCAGGTGTGGTGGCTCATGCCTGTAATCCCAGCACTTTGGGAGGTTGAGGCAGGCGGATTGCCTGAGCTCAGAAGTTCATAACCAGCCTGGGCAACACAGTGAAACCCTGTCTCTATTAAAATACAAAAAAAGTAGCTGGGCGTGGTGGCATGTGCCTGTAGTCCCAGCTACTCGGGAGGCTGAGGCAGAAGAATTGTTTCAACCTGGGAGGTGGAGGTTGCAGTGAGCCAAGATTGTGCCACTGCACTCCAGCCTGGGCGACAGAGTGAGACTCCATCTAAAAATAATAATAAAAAACAAATAAATAAATAAATAAAATAGGGAGAAGGCTGTTAAATGATCAAAGGAGAAATGCTCCAAACATCACTGCCTGTTCCCATTGCGTTCTAAGTGAATCATCTGTAGCCAATACCTAATAAGGAACAAGGAAGCAGAGGAAGAGGGTCCTCAAGTTTGACACGCCCACTTGGCCAACACCCCAGCAGGCAGCCCCGTTCCAGGGGCCACATGGAACATCAGGTCGAGTTTGGCACAACCTGGAATGGAAGTGCATGACTCCAAGTGGATCAGTCAGAAAGACTGGCTCCAGGTTATTCTGCTGTCAGTGAGGCTATGGGCATGAGAAACATCACCTAAGCTGACACACACCTGTAGAAGGGGCCCCTGCTCAGAGTAGGGGGTCTTGCTTCATCTAGAGTCGTTCAGCTTCATCAGAGAACAGCTAAAAGAGATAAGATCACGGAATTTACAATCTCTCCACTTTACAGATGGAGAAACTGAGTCCCAAGAAGGGCTGTGACATGCCTAGGACCGTACAGGAGTGAGCACCACAAGCCCAGCTGAAACTCAGACTCAATGGTTACAACTCACACGTTTCTTTGTCCTAAGAGTGGACAGGAAGTACTTGCTCAGGATCCAAGTAGAAGTTCTCTGTTATTGCCTTCCAACCATCCCAACACGCAACGGTGGAAAGCGATCATGATGTATTATTTCTCAGGATTCTAAGGGCAAGTGGGCTCCACTGGCCAGTTCCGCTCCACATGGTTTGGCACAGGTCACTCGAGTGGCTGCACTCAGCAGAGCTCCAGTGAGGTTTGGGTGTCCCCAGTGACTTCTCAGCCTCCCTCCCCATGGCTTTCCTCCCCATGGCTCTCCTGCCAATAGTCCAACTCAAGCTTCTCCACATGGAGGCTGGCTTCAAGGAGTGCAAAAGCGGAAGGCGTCAGGTCTTCTGAAGGCAAGTCTTCAGCTGACATAGCATCGCTTCCAACACATTTCGTTGGCTAAAGCAAGTCACAGCTGGGCGCAGGGCTCACGCCTGTAATCCCAGCACTTTTGGGAGGCCAAGGCAGGTGAATCACGAGGTCAGGAGTTCGAGACCAGCCTGGCCAACATAATGAAACCTGTCTCTACTATTACAAAAATTTAGCTGGGTGTGGTGGTGGGCCCCTGTAATTCCAATTACTCGGGAGGCTGAGGCAGAAGAATCGCTTGAACCTGGGAGGAGGAGGTTGCAGTAAGCCAAGACTGCACCACTGTACTCCAGCCTGGGTGACAGAGTGAGACTCCATCTCAAAAAAAAAAAAAAAAAAAAAAAGCAAGTCACATGGTCAAACCTAGAGCTCATGTGGAAGGGACTACACCGAAGGGTGATCCCCAGGAGGCAGGGTGCCCTGGAGCGGTCAGTCTACCCTCACCCCTCCTGAGAAGTGCTCCACCCTGAGCCCCACTGCAGCCAAAGCACCTGTGTGGACACACTGAGCACTGACCACAAACTGAGCCTGGGTCTCAGGCCCAGAATGAGTCAGGTGCGTGGGCTGCCATCAAGACCTATCTTGCCCAGCGCCTCAGGAGCAGAACTAGAGTGAATAATTGGAATCCATGGGGAGATGGGTTGACATTTCATAGGATAAAGGACTTTGGGTCAGAGGTGGTCATGGAGGAAGCAGGCTGGCTCAGGAAGTAGTATATCCCTGTTGCTGGAGGTATGTAAGGAGAGTTGAAATGACCACTTAGCAGGGTTCCATGAGTAGGGATGCGTTGAGGGGAAGCACATGGAGATGTAAAGACCCTGCAGAGATCCTGTCAGGGCAGGGGAAGTCATAGCTCTGACATTCTTTCCATATGCCCTGAGCTACAGGCCAGAAAACAATGAACAGGGAGCCTAGAGGCCAGAGTTTGAGGCGGCTAGAACCAGGAATGAGTACTAGAGCAGTTCTCATCTAGACTCTGCGCTTGAATGACTAGGACTCATTTGTCTTCCTTGCACAATCATCTCCCCTTAGAGCAATAATTAATGAACAATAATCAATTTCCCACACTACACTAATAATTGTAAAATATAAATTGCTTGCTTAAAATATATTCATGGCTCCCCAGCTCCCCCATTGCAAATCCAAATCCTCAGCTCTTTCTGGACTGATGTGGCCTCTGACCTGCTTTTTTTTCCCCATCACTGCCACTCGCTCCCTGGGCTCTAATCACAAGATGCAAAAATTAACACTCCCTAAAGCTTCCCCTGTGTTACAAGCATCTACATGTTCCCAATTCCTAAGATGGTCTTTCTTACTGTCTAGGTAGGGTGGACTCTAACTCAACTTTCAAGTCCCCAGGGGTAGGCAGCAGAATGGCAGAGCCTGCTTACTACATACCAGACATTGTTCTAAGAACTTTATGTGCAGTATTTTTTGTAGTCCACATAATAACCCTGTGAGGTAGGAACCATTTTCATCCCCATTGTCTGGGTAGGGAAATTGAGACTATAAGAGATGAAGTAACTTGCCATACTCAAACACAGAGTACACACACATCCCCTTCCCTTTTACTTTCCTGTCTCTTTCACTCAGGATATGTGTATGACGGTGATGGACAACTCTTTATATCTTCTCTATCCTCACACCATCTATGCCCCTCTCTTCACCTTCTCACTTAACTAAATCTATTTTTCCCTTCCATTGAGAAAATGTTCACTGTTTTTGTTGACTCGTTAAAAAATATTTAAGCACCTATTACATCTTCTTATATGCAGGATCACTGCTGATACATCTTTGACTTGCAGCATCAAGAATAGACCTTTTTCTAAGCAAGAGTTTGGGAGAAGTTTGTGGGATGCATGGAGAGACAGATGGATGCATGATGGGTAGATGAAAAGTTGAATAGATGACTGGCTGAGTGGGTGGATGGATAGATGGATGGGTGGATGGATGGATGGATGGATGGAAGATGGATGGATGGATCATTGGGGGATGGACAGATGGACGGATGCATGGAACATGGATGGATGGATGGATAGAAGATGGATGGATGGATGGTTGGATCATTGGAGGTTGGATGAATGGTTGGGTGGAAGGTGAATGGGTGAATGGATGGATGGATGGATGGATGGATGGATGGATGTATTGATGGATCATTGGAGGATGGATAGATAGGTGAATGGAAGATGGATGAATGGATTGATAGATGAATGAATGGATACATGGATGGGTGGATGGATGGAAGATGGATAAGTGAATGAATGGAGAGAGGGATCACTGGAGGATGGATGGGTTGATAAAAGATGGATGGATGAATGGCTGTCTTCATGAAATTCTAACTTTGTTACATTGATTGGGAAACCAAGTTTTAATGCCCAAGAGCCCCCAGCTGAGCCCTGCCCAACTCCTAGCATATTTGTCCTGTGTTCCAAGAATAGATGGGATTTTTCTCTATTCATTGCCACGTTCCCACAGTGGCCATTTGTTTTAAGTGTCCAGGGAAGCTCTGTGGTGGTACAATTAGTCCTTGTTAGCACGCACTGTAACTGGACTGTAATTTCCAGGCTGTTGGATGGTAATTGCACATGAACAGCTCAGCGAGGCTCTGCACCTGTAATGACAAGCAGAGCCTCTTCCCGTCTCCACACTGCTCCGAATGCCAACAAGCAGGTGAGCTCCTGATGCCATATTAGCACGCGGTGATTTTCATTACTAAATGACTCCAGGGCTGTCCAAATGAGGAGAGCAATTAGGCTGATCAGGGGAAGACAAAGCATCTCTTGATGAGCATAATGATGACACAGGCAGAATCACTCTGGCCTGGGGCAGAGTGTGAAATCAGAGCCCAGGGCTCTACTGTGGTGCAAATCAGCCATGCTCAGTTCCCAGACCCCTCTGCCTACTGCCTGGGCATCCGTCATTGCCCCCAGGACCTCAGCACCCACAGAGAAGAAACAACTAGTATTTCCACATAATTAGAAGAAATTGCATATCCAATACCCCTCACTGAGATTAGCAGTTATGGAGTGGACTCTTTCCAAGAAAAATGTTAGTCATTGAAGAGGAGTTAAATAACTGAGAATTATTTGCTTAAAAGTTCGTGCTCCTTAGCACAGCAATTAAAATCCTCCTTGATGTCATTTCTGCTGCATATTCCAGCCATCAAATTTCACAGCCTTTGCCAACACAACAGGCACTACCATGACTTTAGGTGTTTGCTCACGCTGTTCCATCTGCCTGGAGAGCTCTTCCCCTCATCCACCGAAACCCTGATCAAGTTTCAACCACTGACACCAGCCTAATCACTTAAGGCCTCAGGTCCCCTTCTGGGTTCCTTCTGTACCTTGTGCACCCTTTAAGGCATCTCTGCTTTTCACACTGCACTGTAATTGTTGGTCCACATGCAAGCTTCCCCTATTAGACTGTACCTGTAGCTGTGTCTCTAGCATCCAGCAATTATCCAGGGCAAAGGGCCACAAACTATAGTCTGCGGGCAAAATCCAGCCTATCCTCTGCTTTTGCAAATAAAGTTTCCTTGGGATGCAGCCACACCCATTTTTTTTACCTCTTAATCTGGCTGTTTTTGTGCTACAAAGGCATAGTTGAATAGTTTCAACAGAGACCATACGTCCTGGAAAACATAAAGTATTTGCTATCTGGCCCTTTTGTCCCATAAAGGGCCAGATTTATGCTATTTTTTCAATCCAGAGTTTGATAGGATTAATGGAGAGACAGATGGATGCATGATGGGTAGGTGAAAAGTTTAATAGATGACTGGCTGACTGGGTAGATGGATGGATGGATGGATGGATGGATGATGGATAGATGGGTAGATGGATGGATGGATGGATCGATTGATCACTGGAGGATGAATGGATTGATGGAAGATGGATGGATGGGTAGATGGATGGATGGATGGATGGATGGATGGATGGATCGATCGATCGATTGATCACTGGAGGACGGATGGATGGATGGAAGATGGATGGATGGATGAATGGATGGGTAGAAGATGGATGGATGGAAGATAGATTGATGGATGGATGGATCATTGGAGGATGGATGAATTGTTGGATGGAAGGTGAAAGAATGGATGGATGGTCCAGGGTGAGAGATGCCTGAGAGGTGTCCCAGGGCTAACCCTCACTCTACAGTATGACATTATCTTGAGCAGAGGTGAGAAATGACTCTTCCAAGGTCATATAGCTTGACTGAGGCAGAGCTGGGGCCAGATCATTGGTCTCTTGCCTCCTTGCCCAAACACCACCTCCTAGGGCCTGCGGTTGAGCAGCACTCCTTCCCCTGGACCTGGGAATGAGAAACTTGGAAAATTTAGAGACCAGCACAGAGGAAACCCCACGAAAACATGTCAAAGTTGCCAGGTCTCAGCAGTCACAGGTCCAGGGAAGTCCATTAACAAAGGCTCTGGAGAATAAAAGCCTGTCATGATCAGTAGAAAGCACCCTGGTCTGGACTATGAGAATCTGGACTCTGGTTTACTAAGGACAAATGAATCTGACTTCTCAAAACCTCAGTTTCCTCATCTGCAGAATGGGGATAAAGACAACTACCTTACAGGGCGATGGTGCGAGATTCCAGAGAGAAAGTCAGAGGTGAAGCATATAAGGAGCTCAGCAAATGTGTGTTCTCAGGGAAGCTTCCTCTGCAGTGTGGAATTGAAGGAACTCTGCATTAGCCGGTCCCTGCTCCCTGCTCCCTGCTCCTTGCACTGTGACCTTCACACTCTCCTGAGTCCCCGGCTTCTGACCCACTATGTAAGGAGCTTTTCCCACGCAGGTCTGTGTGCCTACCTCAAGGCCAGTGCCCTTCTTGGATCTCTGGGCCTCATCTAACTCAGGCTCAGGGAAGTCTCTGAGTGGAGACGTCCTCGGTGGCACACCTTGCCAGCATTGGGCTGATGGAATCCAGTCAGACTCACTCCTCAAGGCTTTTCCCCTGAAAGATTTCCAGCTCTTGCCATGTGGAATGACCTCTGCTCTCCCAAGGGTCTTACATACACCTGGGTTCAAATCCCTGGCACTGCTTCTCACTAACTGGATAAACGTTGAGTGAGTTATTTAGTCTCTCTGAGCCCATGGGCAAACAGCTGGGAGCCACACCTGCACCCCCTCTTCCTCCTCCTCCTCCTCCTTATCCCTTTTCTCCCAGTCCTGTTTTTCTTCCTGCCACGCTGATACTGTTCTCCTTCCTGCCCAGCTGCTGAGCTGAATGCGAATGACCCCAGGCCCAGGCCCAGGCTCAGCCGTGGAGCCTTTTCAGGGAACGATGGGTCCAACTCCATGGGGTTCACTTGGGGGAGAAGACTAGGAGGTGATTCTGCAGGAGCTGATGAGAAGGTCTGGAACTAGCCTTGACGATGAGACCTTGAGATGTCCTGGCCTTCCTCTGAGATTATCTTAGGTGGACAGAGCTGCAATGACCAAAGAGCTGGTCGCCATCCCAGCTTTGGGCCTCGCCTTCCCCTAGTGTCAAGAGTCTGAACTGGACCTTCTGACTCTAAGATGCTTTCTCATCTCAGCCTGCAGCCGTCCCTTAAACTCCCACGTGCTGGCTCCTGATGCCCAGTCCAGTGCTCTTGTCTATACTCGCAGCTGCTTTGCCTGGCGTATGATTAGAAGATGAACTTTGTTTGCAGGTCATTTTTACCATAAAGGGGAATTGATAAAGGATGGTCTCCTTTAACCAATCTGCACCCAGGAGATGAACCCACTGGCAAATCCTGACACATAAGCTAAAACTGAGTTTTTCATTCCAGCGGCTGCTGGTGAGACCTAGCCCCAGCCACCCAGTCCCAGGCTTCAGTCATCTCTTGCCCCTACCCCGCTACTTTCTGGGAGTGGCTGGCTGGTGCCTCCATGAGCAGAACTGCACAGAAGCCTTTAGTTCTACCTCCAGGACCCACATCCAAGGCCCACCTGCCCTAGGAATCCCTCAGATCCTACTCCCTGAAGAGGGTACCATCTGTGGCTGGCTTTCCCGGCTCTGCCAGCCCTTAGCTCCTCTGCCTCTGATGCTCCAGCCCTTCCTTAAGCCCCTCTTACAGGGAATCCTGGACCTGCTCACCTTCAGCAGGATATACCCTTCCTCCCTCTGCCTTGGGCTCACAGCTTCTCCAGGTCAAATCTCTTTGTACTCCAGTTCTTCATGTTCGAGGGTGTGACTCTGCCTGTTCATGAGTGTGTGTGTGACAACTGGGCCCATCTGTGTGCAACCGTGTGCTCACGGAATGTGGACTCTGGGAACATGAGGGTCTATGAACATGTGTGTACATGTGAACATGTGTAGACACATGCACCTGTGTTTTCCTGTGCATACATGTATGCATGTGGGCCTCCATGTGCCCATGTGGGCAAGTCGTGGATACACATATATTTGTGTTTGTATGGATGAATTTTGTGACTTATAACATCCATGTGTTTCCTGTTATATGTTTTTGTTTATATGCACATATCAGTGTGGTTGGTAAACTGTCAGGTATTCAGATAACCAGGTCATTATATCTGATCATTCAGATTGGGTGCTCCCATTATAACCATCATCTGTAATAGCTAAAAGGTCAAAAACAGCATGACTATGCCTTCCATCTACAGAAATCCTGGTGCACTTCAGAACTCCTTTCCATAGTGTGTGTAACTTGGGCCTCACAAAATGCATACGAGGCTATAATAATGTTCTCCCCATTTTTATGGTGTAGTTTCTGGGGCACAGAGTGTGAAAAGGGCTTTCCCAGGGTTACATAGCAAGTCAGCCACTGAGCTGGAAACAGAGCTGGGGCTCCTGATGCCCAGCCCAGTGCCCTTTAATATGCCTTCTGCTTTTGCTCCCTAGGTATGATTAGAGGGTTAAGGCTGCACAAAAATTAACTGGGTGTGGTGGCAGGCACCTGTAATCCCAGCTACTAGGGAGGCTGAGGCAGGAGAATTGCTTGAACTTAGGAGGCACAGGCTGCAGTGAGTTGAGATGGTGCCACTGCACTCCAGCCTGGGCAACACAACAATACTGCATCTCAAAAAAAAAAAAAAAAAAAGGCCGGGCACGGCTCACACCTGTAACACCTGTAATCCCAGCACTTTGGGAGGCCGGGGCGGGCAGATCATGAGGTCAGGAGATTGAGACCATCCTGGCTAACACGATGAAACCCCATCTCTACTAAAAATACAAAAAAATTATCCAGGCATGGTAGCGGGCACCTGTAGTCCCAGCTACTCGGGAGACTGAGGCAGGAGAATGGTGTGAACCTGGGAGGCGGAGCTTGCAGTGAGCCGAGACTGCACCACTGTACTCCCGCCTGGGTGACAGAGCGAGACTCTATCTCAAAAAAAAAAAAAGAAAAAGAAAAGGTTAAGGCTAGTTTGGATATGCACTCTATTCAAGTCATTCAGCCATTAAAAGAAATGTATTGTTTATCTTACTATTATTGAGTTGTAAGTGTTCTTTATATATTTTGGATAAAAGCCCTTTGTCACAAGTATTAATGATGAATATAAAGACTGGAGGGTTTTACTTCATATGCAGTCCAGTTTATTGATTTTTTTTCCTTTGGTGGTTCGCACTTATTGTGTCTTTTCTAGGAAATCTAATGTCATGAAGATTTTCTATGTTTTTCTTTAAAAGTTTTATAGTTTCAGCTTTTATGTTTAGGTCTATAATCCATTTTGAATTAAGTTTTGTTTGTTTGAGATTTATTTTTTTCCATACACATATCTCATTGTTCTAGAACCATTTGTTGAAGAGTTACCTTTCCCTACTGGATTATTCTGGAGCCCTTTTTAGGAATAAATTGACCATATATATGTGGCCATATATATAAACTGAAGTCTCTATTCTATCCCATTGATCTTTATGTCTGTCTTTATACCAATACTACACTGTCTTGATGATTGCAGCTGGTAGATTAAGACATTAGAGAGCATATGTTCCTCTTTGTACAGTCATGCACTGCATAATGACGTTTCAGGCAACACACACCAGACTGCATCTATGCTCTGCCGGTTGTACAAAAGTACAGTACATACAATTATGTACAGCATATAATATTGATGATAATAAGTGACTATGTATTTACTATACTATACTTCTTTTTTTTTTTTTAGACAGAGTCTCGATCTTGTCGCCCAGGCTGGAGTGCAGTGGCATGATCTTGTCTCACTGCAACCTCTGCCTCCCAGTTTCAAGCAATTCTCCTGCCTCAGCCTCCCGAGTAGCTGGGATTACAGGTGCCTACCACCATACCAGGCAAATTTTTTTTTTTTTTGTATTTTTAGTAGAGATGGAGTTTTTGCCATGTTGGCCAGGCTGGTCTCAAACTCCTGACCTCAGGTGATCCATCTGCCTAGGCCTCCCAAAGTGCTGGGATTACAGGCGTGAGCCACTGCACTTGACTTTTTATAGTTATTTTGGAGTGTACTCCTTTGGCTTACTAAAAAAATTTAACTGTAAAACAGTCTCAGGCAGGCCCTATAAGAGGTGTTCCAGAAGAAGGTATTATTATCATGAAAGACAGCGGCTCCATGTGCGTTACTGGCCCTGAAGACCTTCCAGTGAGACAAGACGTGGATGTGGGGGGCAGTGATATTGAAGACCCTGACCCTGTGTAGGCCTAGCAGGTAATGTGTGTGTTTGTGCCTTAGTTCTTAACAAAAAAGTTTAAAAAGTAAAAATGCATACATACATACATACATACATAAATGTTTGAACAGAGAAACACTTTTTTATTAGAATACAAAGAAAAATTATTCTTGTACAGCTGTACAAGGTATTTGTGTTTTAGTCTGTTATTGCAAAAGAATCAAACAGTTTAAACATTTTTTAAGTTTATAAAGAAAAATGTTACAGTAAGCTAAGGTTAATTTATTACTAAAAAAAGGAAAATATTTGTCATAAGTGTACAGTGCTTAGAAAGTCTACAGTAGTCAGCCAGGCACAATGGCTCATGTCTGTAATCCCAGCACTTTGGGAGTCTGAGGCGGGAGAATCACAAGTTCAGGAGTTTGAGACCATCCTGGCCAACATGGTGAAACCCCGTCTCTACTGAAAATACAAAAATTAGCTGGGTGTGGTAGTGCGCATCTGTAGTCCCAGCTACTCGGGAGACTGAGGCAGAAGAATCGCTTGAACCCAGGAGGCGGAGGTTGCAGTGAGCCAAGATCGAGCCACTGCACTCCAGCCTGGCAACACAGCGAGACTCCATCTCAATAAAAAGAATCAAAAAAAAAAAAAAGTCTACGGTAGTGTAGAGTAATGTCCCGGGCCTTCACGTGCCCTCACCACTCACTCACTGATTCACCCAGAACAGCTTCCAGTCCTGCAAGCTCCATTCATGATGAATGCCCTGCATTCATTCACAGGTGCACCATTTCTCATCTTTTATTCCACATTTTCACTATACCATTTCTGTGTTTAGATGCACAGATACTCACCATTGTGTTACAATTGCCCACAGCATTCAGTTATAGTAACATGCTGTACAGGTCTGTAGTCTGGGACCTGTCCCCTATAGCCCAAATGTGTAATAAGCAATACCATCCAGGTTTGTGTAAGTTCACTCTATGATGCTCACCCAACAACAAAATCACCTCACAACACATTTGCAGAATGCATCCCATTGTTAAGCAATTCATACTGTGCTTGTTTTTGCAAAACTGTCTTACCTCATCTGGATGCTTTACATGTCCACATAGATTTTAAACCGACTTTTCATCTCCAACTGGGATGATGCTTAAGATTGCACAGAATCTATAAATAAATATGGAGAATGAACACCTTAATAAAATGGGGCTTCCTATACACACACATATGTATCTCTCCATCTATTTAAAGCTTTGAAATCAGCATTGTACAGGTCTTGTACATCTTTTATGAAGTTTCTTCCTAAGTATTTTATCTTCATTGACTCTATTGAAATGGTATTTTAAAATTTCCGCTTTCCAATTCTTGATGCCAGTATACAATGTAATTTTTTTTTTTTTTTTTTTAGACAGAGTCTCATTCTGTGGCCCAGACTAGAGTGCAGTGGCACGATCTTGGCTCACTGCAACCTCCACCTCCCAGGTTAAAGGGATTCTTCTGCCTCAGCCTCCTGAGTAGCTGGGATTACAGACACGTGCCACCACACCTGGCTAATTTTTGTATTTTTAGTAGACACGGGATTTCACCATGTTGGTCAGGCTGGTCTTGAACTCCCGACCTTGTGATTCACCCACCTCTGTCTCCCTAAGTGCTGGGATTAGAGGAGTGAGCCAACGCACCCCGCCTACAGTGGATTTTTAAAATTTGATTTGCTATCCTGCAACCTTGCTGTTTCGTCTGTTCACACTTAATGTAGTTATCGATGTGGCTGGATTTAAGTTGACCATTTGTTTTTCATTTTTTCCTGTTGTTCTTTGCTCTTCATTTAGAACCCTTCTGTAATCCCAGCACTTCGGGAGGCCGAGACGGGCGGATCACGAGGTCAGGAGATCGAGACCATCCTGGCTAACATGGTGAAACCCCGTCTCTACTAAAATACAAAAAACTAGCCGGGCGAGGTGGCGGGCGCCTGTAGTCCCAGCTACTCCGGAGGCTGAGGCAGGAGAATGGCGTAAACCCGGGAGGCGGAACTTGCAGTGAGCTGAGATCCGGCCACTGCACTCCAGCCCAGGCGACAGAGCAAGACCCTTTTTCAAGAAAAAAAAAAAAAGAATCCTTCACCAGCTTCTTTCAGGTTAATGAAGTATTTCTTAAAATTTCATTTTCTCTTCTCTATTGGCTTTTGAGCTCCAGCTCCTTTTATTAGTTGTTTTACCATACACTCAGGCTCATCATACACACCCTTAGTCAACTCTGTTTCACTTCCCACAGGATCCTTCACACTTCCCCTTTACTATTTCCCAATTTACAAATAAAATAATCTTGTAACGGTATAATTATATCATTATATGAACACCCTCCATTCTTTCTGCTTTTGTTGCCTTTTGCTTTCCACAGATGTTTTAAATCATGGCTTGAATTATTATTATTATTGATTTAAACTGTCAGTTGTCTTTTTTAAAAAATACAATAGAAAAGCAGTTTTGCTCTTTCCTTTCTGAGGATGCAAGTTTCCATCAGGTTGCATTTCTCTTCAACCTGGAGAACATCCTTTGGCAGTTCTTGCTGCGCAGGTGTACTGCCAACACATTCTCTTAGTTTCCACTTGTCTGAAAATGACTCTATTTCACCTTCATTTTTGAAGTATGTTTTTACTGAATACAAACAGTAAAACACGCTAGGCTAATAGGATTTTTTTCCCTCTTTAATCACTTCAAAGATGTTATTCCTTTGTCTTTTGGCACCGTTTCCGAGAAGTTAGTGGTAGTTCTTATCATTGTTATCCTACATAAAATGTGCCTTTCTTTTCGTCTGGCTCCCTTCAAGATTTTCTCTTTGTTTTCATCAGTTTGAGTATGATATGGGTGGGTACAAATTCATCTTTCTTGAAATTCTCTGAACTTTTTGTATCTGTGAGTCTATATTTATTTTATCCGATTTTCATCTCTTTATTTCTTTAAGTATTATTTCTGACCCATTTTCACTCATTATTCAGACCTATATTATATGTATATAATATAATATTCTGACATGTATAATCTGTTATGTCAGACCTATATTCTCCTTCTGCAACTTCTATTGCATATATGTCAGATTGTTTGACCTTATCTCATGAATTTCTGAAGCTTTGTTCATTTTCTTCAATCTTTTTCCTGTCTGCTCTCCTGTGATTGGATCATTTCTAGTGACCCACCTTCAAATTTATTTATTCATTCTCTGTCCCCTCTAATCTACTATGAAGCCCATCCAGTGCATTTTAAAAATTTTTCAGTTATTATAGTTTTCAATTCTAGAGTTTCCATTTGGTTCCATTCTCTGCTGAGATTCCCTATTGATTCATTAAGACGATTTTCCTTTAAGCCTTTGAACATATTTATAAAGCTGCTTTAAAGCCTTTGCCTGGCTAAATCTAAGACTTGGGTCATCTCAGGGTAAGTTTCTATTGGTGGGTTTTTTCCTTGACTAGAAGTTACATTTTCCCATTTATTTGTGAATGAATTCCCGGCTTACAGGCTGTTTCCAGTCTTGGTACACTGAGGATCTCAGAGTTTCAGCTCCCGCACATCAGTATCTCTGTTTCATTTCTAGTCTATAGAAATTATTATGTTTTTTAACATGGCCAATCCTATCAAAAACAAGACGAAATTATATTTGTACTTGCGTGACATCTATGTTTATATTATTTGCATGCGATTGAAACGGAGCAGGGAGACTTCAGCATGTGCCACCCCACTGAGACAAGAAGTCAGAAGCATTTTTTAATACTTGGAGCTATTAACAGAAAATGGCATGAGCTGTTTAGAGTTCGGGAGTTACTCTCACTGCAAGCACTTAAGAAAAGCCTCCAGGTCTATTGTGGGGAGTGCTACGGAGGGAATTCCTCCATGATGGGGGGCTGGAGCAGATGAACCCTGTTTTGACTTGTCCAAACATATCACCTTTCAAGTATGAAAGTGTCCAGCACAGAGCTGGCACCTGATAGATGCTTTTAAAGTGTGTACTGTGATTATGATAGCCAAGTTCAGCTCCACACGGCCCAGTATGGTGTGGTCTCTCCTCTGGGTGATATTTACCTTTAAGCAGCAGAGCTTCAATTCCAGTGCCCAGGCCTGAAAATTGCTCCCACCATTTCAGAATAGAAAAGAAAATGTTTCTCAGCTGAAAACCACATTTGCTGGTTATGAAAATGATTCAGAGCATTTTTTTCACATTTCTGTATTGATTCCCAGCCTTCTTGTTTTATTGTACAATAACAGGCCCCGGGATGGAGAATATATTACTGCACACACGTAAAAGAATCTCTTTCCAGGGAATTGTCTGCATACCAAGTGCTGTGCTTGACGCAGATTTTTTAGTTTAAAACAAGGGCAGCAGGCTGCCAAGGGAGCATCCGGGCTCTCTTTCTCTGTGGCTGGTACACTCGAGCTCAGAAAGCCCAAATGGACCTCACGTGAGGTCTGGCTTCACACCTAACCACAGTACAGCTGGCTGTGAGTGGTGTCCGCCCAAGCCCAGCCCTGGGGAAGAACAGGTGTGCCTCCGATCTGATTGGCGCCAATGGGCTGTTATTGTCATCACCACCTAATGGGACTCATCTGTCCACCCCACACTCCTCCACCTAATACTGCAGGCCCTAGGGAGGGGTCCTAATTGTCCTAGGGGTGAAACTCACATTCCCCCTCCCAGCACAACTAAATGACTGAGTAATGGCTCCATCAGTGGCCATCTGATGCGTCTGATCCCAAGGCGAGGAATACACAGGCCAGCCGTGTGTGCGGGGCTGCGTGCAGGGATCTCCATCCATCTCTGTCACCCAGGGTACCCACGTTCATTCGTCAGTCCCTGACAGGAGCTGGTAGTCAGTGGCAAAGTGAGCAACAATGAACGACCTCTTGGTTCTGTACAAGATCCAGTGTGCAAGACCCAGCTCCCTGCCTGTCTCCTGCCCACAGGGAAGTATAGTAGGTTCAGCCAAGCAAGGTGTGGGTCTTTGGGTGAAAGAATATGAGGCATGGGTTTCAAAAAGGGGAGGGGCCTGGAAACTTGAGAGACAGAGGAGGCCATGCTGAGGGAGGAGAGGGCAAGGAGAATTACCTGAGAGCAAGACACTTCTGCGGTCTGACTTGTGCTGCAAAAGGGTCTCATTGCCCTGGGCACGGGTCAGGCAGCCCACAGCCCCTCCACTAGCCACTGGGCCACGGCGATGCTGAGACGGAGAAGGAAGCACAGGCAGTCAGTCCTCCCCTGTTTTTTTTTTTTTTTTTTTTTTTTTTTTTTGAGACGGAGTCTCGCTCTGTCGCCCAGGCTGGAGTGCAGTGGCGCGATCTCGGCTCACTGCAAGCTCCGCCTCCCGGGTTCACGCCATTCTCCTGCCTCAGCCTCCTGAGTAGCTGGGACTACAGGCGCCCGCCACCGCGCCCGGCTAATTTTTTGTATTTTTAGTAGAGACGGGGTTTCACTATGGTCTCGATCTCCTGACCTTGTGATCCGCCCGTCTCGGCCTCCCAAAGTGCTGGGATTACAGGCATGAGCCACCGCGCCCGGCCGTCCTCCCCTGTTTGTTCTGCAGAGATGGGCACATTGGACCCAGCGCATGAACCCCAACTGCTCCCTGCCTTCAACCAACATCCCCAGGAGCCCACTGTCATAGCCAGCCGTGGGATAGTGCTGGGCACCACTGCCCCAAGAGACAACGTTTTTGGCTGCTTTGATGAAGGGTTGCCCCCTGCCCTCCAGAGACCAACAAAGCCTTGCTGCAACCCTGGCCCCTTTCCAAACTTCCCTTGAGGGATCTGCCTGAGGTCTTTCTGCAGCAGCGGAAAACCTGCTCTGCCATGTCTTTTCTCAATACGGAATCCCCTTTGAGGAAAGGGCTTTAAGGCTGGCCCAGGCTGAGCAGAGACAAGATCCATCCTAATCACCCCTGACTGTGAGCACTCAGGTAAAAGATGAAATGGTGCCTTGATCAGCCAGGTTTGCTTCTGTGTGCTTTGGGGAATCCTGGTGGGATTGAGCATCATCCAGAAGCAAACGGGGTAAAATGACTCCACAGCCAGAAAGATACATAGGCCCCGGTGTACAAATAGCAACTGAGCCTCAGTTTTCCTTGCACGTAAAATGGGGATGATAATCCTTTCCCCCAAGCAATTGTTCTCAAGATCTAGAGAACTCACAAATGTGCCTAGCACAGTACCGGTCACAGAGAGGGCAGGCAGAACCACATGGGACTGGAAAGGATCCCAGAGCAGGTTAATTTCTAGCCAGGGCCCAGTTTTCCTCCAGGAGGCTGGAGCCTGTCTAGCAGGAAGGATCACTTGCTCTCAAGTCTTGACAGGTTTGGTTTGCTTAGAAGTGAATCAGGAGACAGGCTGGACGCGGTGACTTACGCCTGTAATCCCAGCACTTTGGGAGGTCGAGGTGGGTGGATCACGAGGTCAGGAGATTGAAACCATCCTGGCTAACACGATGAAACTCCGTCTCTACTAAAAACACATAAACAAAATCAGCCGGGCATAGTGGCGGGTGCCTGTAGTCCCAGCTACTTGGGAGGCTGAGCCAGGAGAATGACATGAACCCAGGAGGTGGAGCTTGCAGTGAGCCGAGATTTTGCCACTGCACTCCAGCCTGGGTGACAGAGTGAGACTTTGTCTCAAAAAACAAACAAACAAAAAAAGTTAATCGGGAGACAGACCAAAGGAGGCAGGAGACTGGCTGCATCCGGGAGCAGGCCTCTTAGCTACACATAGGACAAGAGTGTCCCCTGGAAGTAGATTCGTCCTGATCCTGACCCCCACGAAGCTCTAGCCTGTCCCCAGGCCAAGATGCAGCCGGAGGCACTCATTGACTGAGCTTGGCCCCCATTCCTGTTTCTGACCTTCAGCTGACATCCTACCCTGGGCACAACTGAACCCTCACCCCAGTCATGTATCTGCCCATTTGACTCCCCGAATCTACTTCTGACCCCATTGGGCCTGGATGAGAATGTGGACAATTCTGTGAAGCCCATTTCTTGTTGTGGAGGAGACAGGTGTAAACATCGTAAAAACTCAGAAGTCCTTGTCCCCCACCATGTCACAATCCCACATGCCAGAGGACGGAAGTGTCAGTGGCAACCCCACTCTGTTCCCTTATTATCTTCCATCTCATAACTTCCATAGATATTTGTTTATATTCACAATTAAAGTAAGAAAAACAGCCCATCTGAAAGAGGATGGCAGACCCCAGCTGTGGCCTTGAGATGAGAACCCACAGGCTTCAGTGCACTGCCCTGTCCCATCCTTCTAGATGAAGACCCCCCACCCACCCACCAATGTCACTAGAGATCCCCTGGACACAGAGGACACTGCAGGCCACCTTCATGGACACTCCATTGTGGATGTGCTTCTCTTCTGACTTGGTCACCATTTGTAATCTCCCTCTATCCCCTTCAGCCTCCACCCAACCATTACCAGCAAGGCACTCTGAACATGGAGGTAACTCCATGCCTTTCTCCCTGCCAGGGAGAGTCAGACACTAGATGTCTATTGATCTCTCCAGTTCCATTGGCCACATTCAGTGTCCCAGTCATCTCTGGCAGGGCCAGGCTGCTGACCGAGGCCTTCACGGACTGGACTCTCCAGTCAGCATCTGTGTCTGAGTCGGCCAAGCTGGCACAAGCCCTCCTGGAGTGTGGGGATGGGAGGAAGTACCTCTGTCCTTAGTCCAACTTCTGTTGGGTGAAGAGACAATTGAATTGGATGTCAAGCGTGCCTCTCCCAAAGACACAAGAGGTGACCAAGGGACCCAGTGTGGGGACTCAAGGAGAGGCTAGAACCACAGTTGGGTCTCAAAGTCAGGACCAGGAGCCGACAGAAATAGGATAAGAGTGAGAGCAGGCTGGTGATAAGAAGAGCGAGATGCTTGCCACGACCGTAAGAGGTGCAGGAGCCCCGGGATAGGCCTGGCACCTGCCGATGATTCCTGGGCCCCGGTGTGTGTGCTTGGGAGTGACTGTTTCAGGCCCAGCTCACAGGCTGTCAGGACTATCAGGCTCTCCCCAAGGGCCACAGCTTCAGACTCCCTTAAGATCCCCGGGAAGCACCTGACTTTACAGCTCCCCCTTTTATTTACAGAGAAAACCTGAATCCAAATAAGGTTTCACACCACACTTCTCCCAAATTCCAAATTCCTGCATCCAACTGCCTACCTAACATCTCTACTCAGAGCCCTGAGAATCACCTCACATCCAGCAGATCCAAAACTGCGCTGACATCCCACTCCCCAAACCTGTTCCTCCCACACCCTTCTTCATCTCCAGCCTTCCAGATGCCCCAGCCAAAAACCTAGAGTCATCTTCTTTCTCCTTCTTTCTCTTAGACCCCAGACTCTCTCAGCAAATCTCATCAATTCTATCTTCAAAGTACATCCAGAAGGCTGGGTGCGGTGGCTCACACCTGTAATCCCAGCACTTTGGGAGGCCAAGGTGGGCAGATCGTCTGAGGTCAGAAGTTCGAGACCAGCCTGGCCAACATGGTGTAACCCTGTCTGAAGTAAAAATACAAAAATTAGCCAGGTGTGGTGGCGGGCACCTGTAATGCCAGCTGAGACTGGAGAATTACTTGAACTAGGGAGGTGGAGGTTGCAGTGAGCTGAGATTGCACCACTGCACTCCAGCCTAGGTTACAGAGTGAGACTCCTTATCAAAAAAAAAAAAACAAAAAATACATCTAGGACCCGGGCATGTCTCGCTGCTACATTTCGATTGCTGCAGTTCCAGCCATCACCTCTTGCCTCCTACTGGTCTCCACGCATGCGCCTTTGCTGCACCATAGTCCAGTCTCCACACAGCACTTGGAACAAAAATCAGGCAGTGTGCTTCTTTGCTCTGACCCTCCTAGGATGCCATTTCGCTCAACGAGAAAGCCAGGGTCTTTACAATGGACTTCAAGACTCCATGACATGGCGCTCAGCCACCTCTCTGACCCTTGCTACTGTCACTGCCCCCTCCCTTTCTCCTGCACCAGCTACGCCAGTCTCTCCTATGCAGGGACTGGATGTGGAGTTTTCCTTCAATCTGGCTCACTCCTCTCCCAGATATCCACACAGCTAACCCCCTCTTGCCTTCCTCAAGACTTTGTTCAAATGAACCCTTTTTTTTTTGAGAGAGAGTGTCTTGTTCTGTTGCCCAGGCTGGAGTGCAATGGTGAGAGCTCAGCTCACTACAACCTCTGCCTCCCAGGTTCAAGCCATTCTCCTGCCTCAGCCTCCTGAGTAGCTGGGATTACAGGCACCCACCACCATGCCTGGCTAATTTTTATATTTTTAGTAGAGATGGGGTTTCACCATGTTGGCCAGACTGGTTTTTGAACGCTAGGAGCAGTGACTGACGCCTGTAATCCCACCACTTTGGGAGGCTGAGGCGGGCGGGTCAAATGTCACCTTCTCAAAGACGTCTCCCTTGGCCAACCTCACTTGAAAGTCAAGACCCTCCTGCCCCCAGCCTCTCGCCACTTCTGATACCCCTTTGTGCTGTCCAACTCTCTTTTTTCCCCTAAGCACCTGGCATTCTAGTATATGACATGATTTATTTATGTATTATGTTTAGCCATTGTTGTCCATCTCCTCCAATAGAACGTAAGCTCATGAGGCAGGAAGCCTTTTCACCGACGTATCCGAGTGCCTGGCACATAGCAGATGTTTAATAAACGTTTATTGAATAAATGAACCAGCATGTGCTCTAGAGTCAAACAAACTCACGTTCACATCTCATCTCTGCAATGTGTGACTCTGTGACTGTGGCTCAGGCACTTCCTGCCTCTGATCTTTCATTTAGCTTTCCCACCTGTGGAATGGGGATTGTGGTATCTACTGCCCCCGGCCTGTTGTGAGGACCCACTGAGAGAACGCACGTGATGAGCGGAAGCTGTTGTTGCCGTGATGGTAGCTGATGAATGCCCACCACGCTCAGCATGACGCACGGCTGCGGTTGCACCCACAGCACTCAGGCAACATTCAGAGGGGCTCAGCTGGTGTCAGGATATAAAGCATTCAGGGCTCTGCAGGGGCATCTGCAGAGTCTGTGAAGTGCTGCCAGGAAGGAACAGGAATGTTTAGACATCACAGGCTGCAATTCCAGTGCACGAGGCCAGACTTTGAGGCTGGCGTTCAGAAGCACCATTTCCACATGGATGGACTCTCACAGAGAGGAAATGATTCTAATCAGCTCAAGAAACACAAAGCCCATCTATCTTCCATTGTTTAAGGAAAGAACTCATCTTGGGAGTGGGGCTGTGGAGGTGGTGAAGAGAGTAAAGCCGGAACAGATTTAAATGATAAAAAGAATTGAACAAGAGAGCACAGGGTCCCCAGACGCCACTGGTCATCATAATTGCACGTGTGCCCTTCTTAGCAGTGGGAACGTGGGGTAAGGGTAAAACTCATAACGATGACAACCTTCATAGCTTACAAAACACTTCCATATCCATTGTCTCATTTAATTTTCATAAAACCCATTCAGGTTTGGCATTATTCACTCTATGTATTAGGTGGGAAGACTGGGAATCACCCACGCTGCGTAAATGACCTTCAACATGATACAGAATCTTCCATTTGCTTGTTCACTATGCTATATATTTCTGTATTTCTTTTCTTCTTTCTTTTTTTTTTTTTGAGATGGAATCTCGCTGTGTCCCCCAAGCTAGAGTGCAATGGTGCCATGTCGACACACTGCAACCCCCCGGGTTCAAGCGATTCTCCCACCTCAGTCTCCCTAGTAGCTGGGACTACAGGCGGACACAACCACGTCCAGCTAATTTTTTTATTTTTTAGTAGAGATGAGGTTTCACCATGTTGGCCAGGCTGGTCTTGAACTCCTGACCTCAGGTGATCCACCCACCTCGGCCTCCCAAAGTGCTGGAATTACAGGCGTGAGCCACCGTGCCCAGCCTCTGTATTTCTTTTTCAACTTTCTATTGATGAATAGTATCCATACAGAAAAGCACACAAATATAAAATGGATTTTCACTAGGGGAACATACCCACATCGGAAAATAAAAGAACATTGTCAGAAACCCAGAAGCCCCCTCCTCCCCAGCCATGCTTCTTCCCAGGCACAGCCCTCCTTCTCCCCAGAGGTCACCTGACCTCTGTCCCCATCCATTAGCTCTGTCTGTGCTTTAACACTCTGCAAACACAATCATTCCAGATGTTTTCTTTTGCTCAACATCACGCTTGCCATGTGTGTTGTCATATGTGGCTGTGTATGTTGTTGTAGCTGGAGTTCATTCATTCATAGCTGTTTTCATAGCTGGATCATTCATTCATGTTCATACAGCCATGTATTCATTCATAGTGTTTTCATAGCTGGATCATGTCAATTCATGTTCATACAGCCATGTTCATTCATGCCATAGTTGTTTTCATAGCTTGGGTCATTCATTCATGTTTATACAGCCATGTTCATTCATTCATAGGCTGTTTTCATAGTTTTTGGCTGGATCCATTCATTCATGTTCATCAGCCCATGTTCATTCATCCATATGTTGTTTTCATAGCTGGGTCATTCATTCATGTTTATACAGCCATGTTTCATTCATTCATAGCTGTTTTCATAGCTTGGATCCATTCATTCATGTTCATACAGCATGTTCCATTCAATCCATAGTTTTTTCATAACTGGATCATTCATCCATATCATCAGACATGTTCATTCATTCCATGGCTGTATATTCCATCGTCCAAATACATACACAAAAATTAATGTATCATTTGAGTAAGTTGGTATATACATCTAGCAGTGGACTTCTGTCATCGTGTGGTACATTTTGGTTTAAATTTTGTGCTCCAAGTAGTTGGAAAGTAGTGATACAGCTCTGATGAGTGGAGCAACTCCACCAATGGTTCCTTCGTTTTGAGATGAATTGTTAAAAACGACACCCTACACACGTGGAGTGGTTTTAAGGAGCAGAGAGTTTACGAAAGAAAGAAGGGGAGAAGAAAGAAGGAAGAAGTTCCCCTGTGGCAGAGACAGAGGGAGGGGGCTCCAAGCCGAGGAAGGAGACCCCATGTGCCAACGGATACTAGCCAGTTTTTATGAGAGGCCTGGAGGAGATGGTGGTCTGATTTGCACAGGGGTCAGGGATTGGTTTGAGTAGGCCATGTCAATTTCTCATTAGCCTGTGAAAAAAACTGACCCTCCACTCTAGCCCTTTTAATTTAAATGCAATGCAGGGCCTCCGTGATGTTTTCACACCATGTGGGATATGTGGGGTGGCCGTGCTACCAGGCACTGTGGTGGCAGGTAAGAAATGGTGGAATCCCCATGGGTTTGGGTGGAACCCGGTTTCTAATGTCTGGTATTTGCATGTTAAAGGTTGCTGCCCGGGTCTAAGAGCCCAGAGCTTTTTCTGCCTAGACACAGAAAATCTCTGCCACACGGTGGCACACCTGGTAATCCAGCACTTTGGGAGGCCAAGGTGGGCAGATCACGAGGTCAGGAGGATCGGGGAGACCCATCCTTGGCCAACCACGGTGAAACCCCATCTCTACTAAAAATACAAAAATTAGCCGGGCGAGTGGGCGGGTGCCTGTAGTCCCAGCTACTCAGGAGGCTGAGGCAGGAGATAGCAATAAACCCGGGAGGCAGAGCTTGCAGTGAGGAAAGAATGAAAAGAAAAAGAGGAAAAAATAAAGAAAGAAGGAAGAAAGAAGAAAAAAAAGGAAGGAAGAGAGAAGGAAGGAAAAAGAAGGGAGAAAGAGAGGGAGGAGAGAGGAAAAAGAGAGGAAGGAAGGAAGAAAGAAAGAAGGGAAGAGAAGAAGGAGAGAGGAAGGAAAGAAAGAGAGAGACAAGAAACAACTCCAAGAACTGCTTTAAAATCCAGAACTGCTTTAAAATTTCCTCTCTATCTGCCTAAAATAATTTCTTAATAACTCCTACCACACTCCCCTGCAGGGAGATGCAAACTCCTACCCTGTGGAATGCTACTGTTCCAGAGTAGTTGTACAAATTTACACTTGCGCCAATGTAGAAAAGTTCCAGTTGCTCCACATCTTCAACAACACTTTATATCCTCAGTCCTTAACTTTTAGCCATTCTGGTGGATGCATAAAGGATCTCAGCTGTGGTTTTGATTTGTGGCTCCTTGACTAAACAGGGCGAGCTCCTTTTCCAACGCTTAGTGGCCATCTGGATTGCCTTATTTATGAGGGGCTGTCCCAGTGTTATAGTCGTTTTTTCATTGTCTTTTTTTCTGATTGATTCGTATGAGTTATTTATATATTCTGAAAATGAATCCTTTGTTGGACATGTAAGTTTCAGATATGAGGGCTGAGAAGGCTTTCATTTTACCAGATGGCTAGAGAATTGTTTCAGAAAATTATACCTTTACTGTGAATGAAATTCTTCCATGTACTTAGGTCTATTTCTGGAATCTCTATTGCTTTCATCCACCTGTGTGTTTCTTCTCCAGTATTAAACTGCTTTATTGCTGAGTTTCAGATGTTTTGGTATCTTATCAGGCTGGTCCCATGTCAGTAGTTTTTTTCCTCGGAATTTGCTCAGTTATTTTTTATAGTTTTTTGTCCAGATGAACTTAGGTTTTATTTCATCAGATTCCAAAAGCAGAAAAATCCTGTGAAATTTTAATCAGAATTTCATTTCTCAGTTAATTTTGAGACCACACTCATCTCTGTTAGGTTGAATATTCCTCTCTAGAGCCAGGTCCAGAGAGTTTGAAGCAGTCTTTTCTGTATGCCTCTCAAAAGAGAGTAAAAGGGGTAATGATCTTCATAAGGGTAATCATCAGCTCAAGCTAAACGTGAACCTACATTTTGTACGCTGTTTTATATTTTCCATAATATTGTCTAACTGGCTATTTTTAGCATACAGCAAAACTGTTGGTCTTGACTATTAATGTTGAAATCCACCACCTCACTGAATTCTTCTATTGTTTCTACTGACGGTTTCTCAGCCTGCTCTTAGAATCAGCAAGTCTACGGTCACGTTATTTGTGAATCACAACATTAGACCTCTTCCTTTTCAATATTTTTGTCTCTTATCTAATCTCATTGACTTGTGCTGTGAGAACAATGTAAACTCCACAGTGAGGTTACCCACGAGGCCACAGAAGGAACTGTGAACATAAACCAGCAAAACTGAGAGGATAAAGGTGAGGCTTCTCAACCTCAACATGACTGACATCTTGGGCCAGATAATTTCTTATTGTCGGGGGCTGTCCTGTACATTGAGGGATATTTGGAAGCATCCTTGGCTGCTACCCACTAGATTCCAATAACACTGGCCCCAAGTTGTGAAACCATAAATGTATCTAGACATTCCCAAATGTCTCTTGGAAGGGAAAATCACCTGGAGTTGAAAACCACTGTTCTAAGGGAAAGTAGCTGGCTCCCCTCCCCTTGAGCTGATTTTGAGCAAATCACCACAGAGCATCTGTCTTCCCTGTTCTCTTCATTTCAGAGTCCCCAGGGCTATCAGCCCTTTTATCTTCACCTTTATTCCACCCCTCTTTGACCTCAGACTCAAGAAATCTAGGATTTTTCCCAGCCATCCTTTGCAGATGCTGTTCTCATCTTGCATGCCCTGAATTTAATGAGGATGCTTCTCGTCTTTCACCATGGTTTTGATTTGAGCTAAACTTTTTAAACGGTGCTGAGAAAATACCAGTATGAATCAGTTAGACTGTTTTTAGTTGCACGTAACAGAAAATCAACTCACATTGGCTTACAAAATAAAGATGATTTATTAGCTTGCATAAAAATAGCCCAATGGTAGTTAAGTTTCAGGTGCAGCTTGACTGGGGCTCCAGTTTCATGTCCCTGTGACTCTCCGAGCTCCGGCCTCTTCTGCATGCTGGCTCTGTTGTCTGGCTGGCTTTCCTCTTAGAAAATGACAATGGCTGCCCTGTTCCAGACCTAACATTTGTACACCATATAACGCAGAAAAAAAAATAAAGCTTCTCTTCTTCAAAGCGTTGAAGGCAAAAAAAAAAAAAAAAAATGTCCTGGTATTTAGTCTGATTAGAACATCCTAGGACTCTTTGTTTACAACAGTCTTAGTGATTGTTTATACCAATCCCTAAGCAAGAAAATATCTTGCTGAGCTATTGTTCATTCTTAACTACTCACTGTGGCAGTGGAACTCCGCTAACCAACTTGGGGCTTGGAGAAGGGGTGGAGGTTGGTTCAACCTGAACCTTTGTATACTTGTAACGGGGGAGGGAGGGATGACAGTGGGAAGTGCACCATCTATTCCCATTATGTAAGGTTAGTTTGTTGGTTTGTGTTAAATTAGTGGTGAATATTGAATTCCATTAAAATTCCTTTTGGCATCCATTGAGTTGATCCTCTGCTGTTTTCCCCCGTGATACATTAATAAAATGTATTATATTAATAGATGACATAATTTTGAAGGGCCTTTAATTTGGAGGAAGGATCCCCTTGAATGTGGTGTTTTAGTCCTTTAATATGCTATGGAAATGTCTACCATCATTTTATTTAAATGGTTCTTTATGGTGGTTGTGACATTGGTCTAAAGTTTTGTGTTTTTGTGCTAACTCTGTCAAATTTTGGTATGCTGGTTTTATAAAAAGATTTGGAAGACATCCTTACTTCTCTAGGTTCTGGAAGGGTTTAAATAGTATCAGAATCATCTGTTACTTGAACTTTTGTAAGAATTTACCTTTGAGACCATCTGGATCTGGCACTTTTGTGGAGAGGTAGCTTTTTTATAACTTTCTCAATTTCTTCCATTGTTTTTGCTCTACTTAGTCTTTCCACCTTTTATGGGGCTGATTTTGGTCATTTAGAGTTTCTAGAAAATATCTCATGCATTTCTTCAAATTTGCTTTGACCAAATTTTTTGTTAAGTTTTCCTGTTCTATTCAATTTCTTTTGGATCTGTGGTGTTTTCTCTCGTTTGTTTCTAAAGCAGTGGATTTGAACCATCTCCAAATTATTTCTCAATTTTATTGTGTTTTCCCCCATTAACTTCTTGAATTTATTTATCTCAAATAAATTCATTCTTGGATTTATTTATTAGCTCTACCATTTTTATTTTATAATTAATCAATACCTGTTTTCGAATTTTTTTGCATTGATTCAGTTGATCTCTTTTAACTTTTCATATTGGATGTTTCATTCGTTTTATTTTTTTCTTGCGTAATGTGGTCTGTAATATTGCAAGATCTATTGAATAAACAAGAGATTCTAAGGCCAGGCATGGTGGCTCACACCTGTAGTCCTAACACTTCCAGAAGGATAGCTTAAGGCCGGGAGTTTGAGACCAGCCTGCGCAACACAGTGAGACTCCATCTCTACAAAACGTTAAAAATAAATAAAATATAAAATAAAATAAGATAAAAGATATTCTAGTTCTCAGACACCAAAGTAAGATGAGAGACGGATCACCATGCTGAATATTTAAAGGAGGTAGCCTAGAACTAGTTAGGTGAATGATCACGATAAGGATACAACAGAATTGAATGATGAGCCTTAGAATACATTTTTGGAGGGGCATTTATTTGTAGAGAGCTATGCTTTAAGTCAGACCCCACTCTGAAGGGTGGCAAGAACAATGCAGTCTCCTGACCCCAAGCTAGTGAGATGGTTAGAAAAAAATATGAGGGTTCTATATGGTTAAGAGCACACAGAACAGGTGCCTGACCCACTCCTGAGAAAGCTAATACAGCCTGTGGCAACAGGGTAGAGGTCTGCCCCTAGGTAGCCACAGCACTCCCATCCCATGGGCACTGAAGATGAGGGATCCTCAGGAAGCCAGGCAAAGACAAGGCTGTGCCCCAGGAACAAGACTAGCAGGAGACCAGTGGAGAAATCTCCAAAGTATTCAGGCAGGTGCTCTAAGAAAGAGTTACCTTTGACCACATTTCAGGTACAATACTTGGGAAGCCACCTTAGGGAAGCTCTAGTCCAGAAAGAGTTTTCTGTACCACATTCTTTCTCCTTCTTTCCCTCATCTTGAACCCAAAATGAGTAGGAATTGGGGTGGGAAGGGAGATGTCAGAAACACTCTTAATCACGGGTGCGGTGGCTCATGCCTGTAATCCCAGCACTTTGGGAGGCCGAGGCGGGTAGATCACCTGAGGTCAGGAGATCAAGACCATCCTGCTAACATGGTGAAACCCCATCTCTACTAAAAATACAAAAAAAAAAAAAAAAAAAGGCAGACGTGGTGGCAAGCGCCTGTAGTCCCAGCTACTCAGGAGGCTGAGGCGGGAGAATGGCATGAACCCAGGAGGCGGAGCTTGCTATGAGCCGAGATCATGCCACTGCACTCCAGCCTGGGTGACAGAGCAAGACTCCTTCTCAAAAAAGAAAAAAAAAAAAGTATGTTTGTGCTCCAAAGTGATGATATCAAATTTTTTAACTACCTGAGTTATCAGAAAAGTAATGAGTATGCTCGTACACTAATTGGGTGTCAGAGGAAGAACAACCCAACCAAGCAAATTAAAAGGACAGTCAAAAATAAAGATGTTTTCTAATTAAATGGGTCCTGCTTTTCAACATACTGGTTACTGGCTACACATGCTTGGTTTTTTAAGCATTTTAAGAGTAAAATTTTTCTCCAAGCTATATTTCTAAAGATCAATATATAGCATTTTCATTCTCATATATTCTTATCTTTCAGAGATTCTTCATTTTCAGGTTCATTTATTCTTTAACCCAGAAGTTAATATAAGAGAATTTTTCTTTAGTTTCTAGGTCATTGATTTGCAAGAGTTGCTATTGTCTTGATTTTGCTTTTAAGTTTGATTGTATCGAAGCCAGATGACATAAATTAGACACTAGAGTCATAACTTATACAGGTGTTAGTTTCTAAGGATAATGTGTGAGAAAAAGAATTATACATTCTGATTCTCTTACATTTTTCTTTGTTGCTCTTTATTTTCCCCTCCCATCTAGAAATCTTTAATATCTCCTCTCAACTCCTCATGACATGAAATGTCACAATAGTTTGTGTTAATGTGAGTCTTTTGTCATTCAGTATGCTGGTTCTTTGTGTATGTGTATCCCTTATTAATGGGGAATTTTCTTGTATTATTTCTTTCATAAGTTTCTCCTCTCCATTTTCTCTGCTCATTCTAGAACTTCTATCAGATATTGGACCCCCTGGAGTGATCTCTTAGCATTGCTATTCACTCATATTTTCCTCCTTCTTCCTTTATGTTCTCCTTTCTTGGAGATTTCTTCTGATTTAGCCTCCAGTCCTTCTCCTAATTTGAAAAACAGAAACCCACAATTAAAAACTTCATGCCAACTAAAAGAAGCCAGACACAAAAAGTCATATGTTACATGATTCCATCTATATGAGATGTCCAGAATAGGCAAATTCATACAGACAGAAAGTAGACCAGAGGGTGTCATGGGATGGGGAGAAATGGGGAGTAGCTGCTTAGTGGATACAGGGTCTCTTTTGGAGTTTTGTTTTGGAACTAGAGAGAAGTGATGGTTGCACAACTAAATGCCTTAAATGGTTAACTTTCTATAATAAAAATTTCACTTTAATAAGAAAGTAAAATAAATGTTTCATAAAAGCAAGTGAAGGAGAAAAAAAGAAATCAGTAATCATGCTTTAATGTCCAAGGTCTCTTTCTCATTCTCTTAATTTTATTTTCCATGGCATTGATTTTGTGGTTTCTTTAATGAATATAGTATCCTCTGAAATACCTCTGAGGACACCCATTAAACTTTTTTATTCTCTTTTGCTGCTTGTACTACTTCACTTTAGAATTATTTTTAGATATTTATTTATTTGTATCTTATTTTTCCTGTTACAGGTTGGATAGTTTTAAAAGATGTTCACAAATCCTTTGATACTTTTCCTTTCAAGAGGGGAAGCCCAATTCCCCTCCACAGAGCATGGGGGGCTGGACCCAGTGATTTGTTTCTAATAAATGGAAGAAGCTGGAAATGATGGTATGCAGCATCCAAGACTGGGTTGTAAAAAGTTTCCTCCTTGCTCTCTCTGTTGGATCACTCAATCTGGGGGAATCCAGCTGCCATGTCATGAGGATACTCAAGCAGTCCTGTGGAGAGGCCCATGTAGTGAGAAACTGAAGCCTCCTGCCAACGGCCAGCAAGGATCTGAGACCTCTTTGCCTACAGTCATGTAAATGAGCCATCTTGGAGGTGGATCCTCCTGTCTTCAGACATGCACCTCATAAGAGGTCTTGATCCAGAACCACCTGGCTAAGCCTTTCTCAATGTCTGACCCACAGAAACCGTGAGATCATAAATGCTTGTTGTTTTAAGCTGCTAAGTTTGGGGGCTAATGTATGGCTTGGCATAACTCATACAGAGGCTTTTCTCAAATATTCGATAATGCCCTGTTTAGTTGTTTTTCAAGAAGGAGGAAATGGGAAGTCGTGAGAAGCTGTGAAGACATGAGCAGGGCTTGTCTGCCTGTGGGTGTTGCTTCAGGGTGATCAGGTAGGGAGATGGCCAAAACACTGGAGACCTACAAAGGGTAGAAGGAGGAGATAGCCTTTTCTCTGAGATCTTTCAATATACTTTTAAAAGAACACTGATGGCTGCCAGATGCAGCTCTGTGAAGGAAAAATGAGAAAGGGACTGACTGCACAGATATTAAATTAATCCCCCTTTCAGCCAGTCACTCATTCAATTCACCCAGGGCTTCAGGGTCTAAAGTCTCTCTTGGTTCTAGAAGACAAATGGGCATCTCCTTCACCTGTATCCCCTCTACCCTTCCATGCACTGCCAATGACCACGGCACTGCCAATACACTCTTCTAATTGAAAGAAATGTATTGAAGCCTCCTCTCTGCTATTAGTAGACCTTCACCCACTGTCTTTGACATCATCAGTTACACTTTTTTAAACTACCATTTTAGTGGATCCCTGGAGGAAGATAAGATAACGTCTAGTAATTTAACCACAAGTCCCTCCCTTTAACCCCTAATCTTTGCATCAGAGTCTCACTCTGTTGCCCAGGCTACAGTGCAGTGGTGCTATCTCGGCTTACTGCAATCTGTCTCCCAGGTTCAAGCAATTCTCCTGCCTCAGCCTCCTGAATAGCTGGGATTATAGGCATGCACCACCACGCCTGGCTAATTTTTGTATTTTTTGTAGAGGCGGGGTTCCACCATGTTGGCCAGGCTGGTCTCAAACTCCTGACCTCCAGTGATCTGCCTGTCTCAGCCTCCCAAAGTGCTGAGATTATAAGGCACGAGCCACCACACCCAGCCTGCATCACTTTATTTCTAATTCATCTCTTGTATACAACTTATAGTTAATTTGTTTGCTTAACCAAATCTGAGGCTTATTTTAATAACTGAATTTGTCTCATTTGTTTTATGTGGGTAATAGATATATTTAATCTTATTGTATCCTCATTTGTGTTGCTTTAAAATCTTTCTTGGTGCTCATTTCCTACATGGATTATCTTATTTGACTGTATGGTTTCCTTCTTACGGGTTAGAAAGTGCATGAAGTCTATTCTAGTCTCTTAATAGTTGCTTTTATAATTTTTTTTTTTTTAAGATGCAGTCTAGCTCTCTCACCCAGGCTGGAGTGCAATGGCATGATCTTGGCTCACTGCATCCTCCACCTCCTGGGTTCAAGTGATTCTCCTGCTTTAGCCTCCCAAGTTGCTGGGATTACAGGCGCCTGCCACCACACCCGGCTAATTTTTGTATTTTTAGTAGAGACAGGGTTTCACTGTGTTGGCCAGGCTGGCCTTGAACTCCTGACCTCAGGTGATCTATACACCTCGGCCTCCCAAAGTGCTGGGATTACAAGCATGAGCCACCACACCCAGCCATCTTTATAATTTTATGAGTGATATTTAATCCTGGTGTCTTAGCTGTTCTCGGTGTCTTACTGTAAAACAGAGGTCTCCAAACTTTTTCTATAAGGGGCTTGATAGTAACTATTTTAGGCTTTGGAGGCCATATGGTCTCTGTCACAACTGCTCACTTGTGCTATGGTAGTATGAAAACAGTCATAGACAACACGTAAATGCATGAGGAGGCCTGTGTTCCAATAGAAATTTATTTACAAAAACAGGTGGTTTTAAAAAAGAACAGGTGGCAAGTTGAATCTGGCCCATGAGCCATCATTTGCCTACTTCTAGTCTAAAGATGAGAAAATCATCGCACATATCTTCATGGTGTTGTTATCATGCAAACATTATGCAAGATGCTAACGCTGGGGAAGAAGTGAAGGTGAAGGGTGCATGGTGCATTTCTTTGCAGCTTCCTGTGAATCTATAATTATTTCAAAACAAAACTTTCTTTAAGTTCAAGGAATTGACATAAAGAAGGCACAACTACTTTAACAAGAGCCACCTTGCCAGGCATGGCGGCTCACGCCTGTAATCCTAGCACTTTGGGAGGCCAAGGCAGGTGGATCACCTGAGGTCAGGAGTTCGAGACCAGCCTGACCAACATGGATAAACCCCATCTCTACTAAAAATACAAATTTAGCCGGACGTGGTGGCGCCTGCCTGTAATACCAGCTACTTGGGAGGCTGAGGCAGAAGAATCGCTTGAACCTGGGAGGCAAAGGTTGTGGTGAGCCGAGATCGCGCCATTGCACTCCAGCCTGGGCAACAAGAGCGAAACTCCAT
>NW_016814433.1:1288847-1298960 GCF_001698545.2 Rhinopithecus bieti | reverse complement strand
AAAAAAAAAAAAAAAAAAAAAAAAAAAAGAAAAAGAGCCACCTTGAACAAGTGTGGAATTATGCAATGGTTATGGAAGGATAACCTTCCCCAGGGTCCAGTCTGAGGAGCCATCACCATCCTGGCTTTCTAGCATCAGAAAAAATAGCTTCTAGGGAGGCTGGAGTTTCCTTGCCTGCAGCAGAACTGGTCTGATATGTCTGCAACTTGCCATAGAGAAGACTGTGTTCCAGCCATCCTGGAGTGATAGAAATCAGTTGTTGCAAGAGAGTGGCTCATCCACATAGCTACAGGGGTCAGAGCTTTAGGAAGCCCTAAATAATCCCTTTATTGTATTTTAAAATTTATTATTATTTTTTTAAGAGAAACAAGGTCTTGCTCTGTCACCCAGGCTGGAGTGCAGTGGCGTGATCTTAGCTCATTGCAGCCTCGAACTCCTAGGCTCAAGGGATCTGCCTGCCTTGGCTTCCCAAAGTACTGAGATTACAAGCATCAACCACCACATCTGTCCCCCTTCATTCTACAGGCGGGAGACTAGACCCACGGTTACAGAGCGAGTTGGAGGCCATGCTGAGTCTAGAGTCTAGTCTTAAAATTTTCCTGGCCTGGGCTTTGTAACTAAAACAACCATCTTATGCCATCCCAACACCCTCTGTCAAGAGACCTCTTTCCTGGAGGGCTCAGAGGCCTTAGCCTTAGTATGTACGCAGCTTACTTTAAGGTCACCTTGAGAATGCCCAAGAGCTTGGAAGCTGGGCAGGAAGGGCGAAGCAGTGTGGGCCCTGCAGTTCACATTGCAGAGCAGTCAGCACCCAGAGGCCAAGGAGCCGGAGGTGTGCAGTGGCTCTGTTCAAGCTGTGGGCCCCCCATCATAATGTTCCCTAGTTCCCAACGTCGTTTGGGAGCTTTCTCTTGTATGACGGGCATCTCATGATTAAATCAAGAAATACGTACTGAGCACCCACTCCAGAGCATACACTGGGCCACGCAGGGAGGGATAAGGCAGTTTGAACAAGACAGAAAGGTCCCTGCCTCTGTGGAGCTTACAGTCCAGTGGGGTATTGGTCCCTCACGGAGGCCACCCAAAGGATACTGGACAAGCATCTTTTCTCTGGCATTGTCCAGCAAGTGAAGATGCAGAGGGAGCCCTTTGGCACCAAGCGGGCCCATGACTCTGAGGGCACAGTCCCACGTCTCCCTGAAGGACCTCCCAGGATGGACAGGCCAGTGGCTGGGATAACACAGCAAAAGCTCATGCTGGAGAAACACCCACCCGCCTGAGGTCAATCCTTGCAGGACATACTGTCCCTCAGTGCTGCTGGACCCATTCCCTGGCGTCCTTACCACCTAACCCAGCGCTCAATAGTTACTTGTTAAATAAAAGAATGAATGAGGAGATTAACTTCCCTCAGCTTCAGTTACTTCTTTTGCAAAATGAAGAGTGTTATAGAGATCAAATAGGAAGCCGGCTAGGAAGCTTTGCAGAGCTTTGTGTGTTCTGAAACACAAAGAAGTGAAACAGAATCCAGATCCCAAAGGGCTTTAAGAGGTGAGATGAAAGGCTGCTCCCAGCAAGGAGAAACATGCAAGGGAAATGCAAATTCCCATGCTGGGGCCTGAAACTCAGCCGCACAAGAATAGGCAGCTAGCAGGCCAGGCATGGTGGCTCATGTCTGTAATCCCAGCACTTTGGGAGGCCAAGTCGGGGCAGATCACGAGGTCAGGAGTTCAAGACCAGCCTGGCCAACATGGTGAAACCCCGTCTCTACTAAAAATATAAAAATTAGCCAGGTGTGGTGGCGGGCACCTGTGGTCCCAGCTATTCAGGAGGCTGAGGCAGGAGAATCACTTGAACCTGGGAGGCGGAAGTTGCAGTGAGCCAAGATTATGCCACTGCACTCCAGTCTGGGTGACAGAACAAGACTCCATCTCAAACAAAATAAAATAAAAAAATAGGCAGCTAGCAGAACAAGGCTGAGAAGAAGTCTTGGGCGGAGTGGGATGGGGTTGCAGGTGCATGCAAAAAATTTTCAGCTTGTTTGCCCAAAGACTTCATGGAATCTTAATAACATTGATGGTGATGGTGATAACTAACCCCTCTTGAATGCTTGCTCTGTGCGAGATGCTGACCCAAGAACTTCACATACATATCTTGTTTCATCCTCTCAGAACCCTGATTCGTTCATTCACTCGCTCATTCAATAAATATTTATTAAGAGCCCACATCCTTTACAAAGCATGGTTATAAAGACTATGAAGAAACATGAACATTTGGACACAACGTTAAATGGAGAAGGAAAACAATATTCAAATTCACAACTGAACACTGCAAAACACGTGGGGAGGGGTGAGCAGTAAACGAAGGAGACAAAGGCTCTTCCCTACTGGAGCTTATATTCTAGTCACAGCAGGCAGACGAAAAACGAAATGAATGAGTAACGTGTAAAGTGGTGTTAAGTGTGGGTTGCAGGATACAGAGGTGGGCATAGCCCTCTGAAATATGATAGACAAGAAAGGCCTCTCTGTGAGGGTGACATTTGAGCAACACCTAAAGAAGAGTGAGGGGTGAGGGCAGAGAGTTCTAGGCAGAAGGAACAGCAAGGGCAAAAGCCCTGAGGCAGGCTTGTGTCAGGCGTGATGAGAGAGCAGCGAGGAGGCAGGGATGCCTGGAGAGGAGTGCAGGAGGCAGAAGCAGGAGGAGATGGAGGTGGTTTGGTGGGGGTTCTTTGAAATTATCACAAGAACTTTGGTTTCTACTCTGAATAAGGTAATGAGGAGGGACCGGGTGTGATAGTTCACCTCTATAATCCCAGCACTTTGGGAGGCTGAGGCGGATGGATAACCTGAGGTCAGGAGTTCAAGACCAGCCTGGCCAACACGGTGAAACCCCAACACTACTAAAAATACAAAAAATTAGCCGGGTATGGTGGTGCATTCCTGTAATCCCAGCTACTTGGGAGGCTGAGGCAGGAGAATCCCTTGAACTCGGGAGGCAGAGGTTGCAGTGAGCTGAGATCATACCATTACACTCCAGCCTAGGCAACAAGAGTGAAACTCAGTCAAAAAAATAAAAAATAAAAAAAAGGAAGAAAGCAACCAGTGAGGCGCGATGGGATTTGCCTTAGATTTTAACCTGAGGCTCACTCCATCTGCTGTGTTGGGAAGAAACCAAAGAATAACCTGGACGGATACAGAAAGTCCAGTTAGAGACTCTTCACTCATCCGGGAAGGAGGTCATTGTGATTCAGAGTGGGGTGCTGGCAGTGGGGTGATGGAAATTGGTCAGAATCTGGATCTATTGGCTACAGGACTTGCCGATGAGTTGGGATGTAGGGCAAGAAACAGGGATGGAAGCTGGCGTTCAGGCTTTCCTGTGAGCCACTGCAAGGACAGACTTCTATCCTTTAAGGCAGGGAAGGCAGCAGGAGGAACAGGGTAGGGGAGAACATCTGGGACTCAGGCTTGGATGTTCTAGATCCAAGGTGCCTATTAGATTGTCAGTGGAGATGCTGGGGGGACACATGGAGTTCAGAGAACTGGGCTGGAGTCACCAGCATGCAAGAGGATTTAAAGTCATGTGACTGGCTGGGCGCGGTAGCTTAAGCCTGTAATCCCAGCACTTTGGGAGGCCGAGACGGGCGGATCACGAGGTCAGGAGATCGAGACCATCCTGGCTAACCCGGTGAAACCCCGTTTCTACTAAAAAATACAAAAAAAAAAACTAGCCGGGCGAGATGGTGGGTGCCTGTAGTCCCAGCTACTCGGGAGACTGAGGCAGGAGAATGGCGTAAACCCGGGAGGCGGAGCTTGCAGTGAGCTGAGATCCGGCCAATGCACTCCAGCCTGGGCAACAGAGCGAGACTACATCTCAAAAAAAATAAATAAATAAAAATTAAAAAAATAAAGTCATGTGACTGAGTGAGGAACGTTACCAGAAAGGGAAAGGTCCTTGCCACCCATTGAGGTCCCTAAGGGAGGTGGTAACAAAGACAAGAGGGCCAAGGACCGAGTCCTGAGGCATGAAAATGTTTAGAGACATGACAACATAGAGGACACAGCTGGCTAAAATGGCCCCCAACGATATACATTCTATTTTCTGGAACCTGTAAATGTTACCTGATTTGGAAAAAGGGGTTTTGCAAACGTGATTACATTAATGACTTTGAGATGGATCCTGGGTTATCTGGTTGGGTCCTAAATCCAATGACAAGTGTCCTTATAAGACGGAGGCAGAGGGAGATTCAGTGGACACCAAGGAGAAGGCCATGTGGCTACGGAGGAAGGTTGGAAGGATACAGCCACAAGCCAGGGAGTGCCGGCAGCCACCAAAAGCTGGAAGAGGCAAGGAGTGGATTCTCCCCTAGAGCCTGTGGTGGGAGGGCAGCTTGCCAACCCTTTGATTTTGGCCCAGTGATACTGTTTCAGACTTCTGGCCTCCGGAACTGTGAGAGAATAAATTTCTGTTAAGTCACCAAGTTCATGGTAATTTGTTTCAGCAGCCCTTAGAAACGAACACAAAGGCCATTGGTGAACATGATAAGAGCAGGTGTTAAGTTCTGTTCACATTTTACAGAAAATGAAAGCAAGTCTCAGTCAATTCCCCAAGGTCATAAAGCAGGCAAGCAGAAGGATGGGGGTTCCACCTAGACCTGCCAGGTTCTACGAGTAAGCCCACTCTTACCCGTTACGTTTTGCTGTCTCCATCAGTAGACACCCAGGACCCAGCATCAGTGAGCTGACCCTTCCCGTTCATCCAGCACTGCCCAGCCCACTCTGGGAGCATCCTGCCATAGCTCAGCCCAGGCACTGGCTGCTGGCAACCGAGCCATGAGAAAGGTCCTTTCCTACAGTGGATGTCTAGTAGCCCTCCTAGAAAGCAACGGGCCATATGTAGCAACTGTAAATATTTACACCTTCTGACCCCAGGATGCAACTCATTGACATCTTTCTCAAAGAAGCCACACCCAAAAATGTCCATCACAGCGTTGGCTATAATAGCATAAAAGTAGAAACAGGCTCAGTACTGAACGGTATAAGCTTACATAAATTATCATAAATGCATCAATAGATTGAAGAGTGCACATCCTTTAAAAATAAACACTATGAGGTAACACGGAAAACAATTTCGACATGACATTTACTGCAGAAAGGGGTAAAATGTGTTCAGATTTACAGTTCAAAACTGTAAACAACATATGGAGAAAAAGACAGAAAAGAATGTACCAAAATATGCATAGTACGTGGGTTAAAAATGGAAATGTTGGCAACTTTTTCCCCGAGTAACTAATTCTTCTATAATTATATTAGCTTTATGATTGATTTATATATATATATGAGAAGGGATGCTTTTAGCTCTATAACTTCTTTATAAGAACCAAACCAGGCTGGGCACAATGACTCATACCTTAATCCCAGCACTTTGGGAGGCTGAGGCAGGCAGATCACCCGAGGTCGGGGAGTTCGAGACCAGTACCTGACCAACATGGAGAAACCCTGTCTCTACTAAAAATACAAAATTAGCGGGCATGGTGGTGCACGCCTGTAATCCTAACTACTCGGGAGGCTGAGGCAGGAGAATCGCTTGAATCCAGGAGGTGGAGATTGTGGTGAACTGAGATCACGCCACTGCACTCCAGCCTGGGCAACAAGAGCGAAACTCCATCTCAAGAAAAAGAAGAAGAAGAACTAAACCAGAATGATAAAGACTCATGACTATATGCCGTAAATGATTCAGGATCTGGGAGTACTAATTCTGGAGAGGAGCAGACTAAGGGGGTCTTGATTATCATTCTTCAGCACTTAACTGCTGTCATTTGTAGGAAAAATTAGCCTCACTCCGTGTACTACCAGGGAGCAGAAAGAAGACTGACAGGGAAATCTCTCTCTCTTTGTTCAGCGTAAGAAAAGACTACAAGAGTAATATTTCCAATACCTAATAGCCTGGGCTGCCTGCAAGGTGGGGAGCACCCCTTCACAGGAGGTATTCAGGCCGAGATCAGAGCTGCAGTTCTCTGATATCAAGGAGGTTGAAAGAAGGTGGAAGAAACCCAAAAGGAAGCGGAAATAGAATGAAAGGGGTGATTGGGAACGGGTCAGAAGCCCTCACAGGCCTGAGGCCTTTCTTGCAGTTTTCTGTAGCTGGGATCACTCCTCATCCTTCATAAAGGAGACTGCATATGGGGAAATCTCCCAAGTTATAGTGAATGTCATAGAACACGGAGCCAGAGGACTCTAGAGATCATGTCGGCTACGTTCCCGTCAAAGACTCGGAGATTCAGACAGGCCCAGTGTGTGCTGGGGATGGACAGCGGGTCTGTTTAGAGCTTGGCAAAGGCATGCAGCCTCCCAGGCCACTTGTCCCTTTGCTACAGAGCCTGCCAGGGTGGCTAGACTCCCACTCCGGCCCTGCACCATGGGGCATGTCTGTTTACCTCCAGAAATAAGGACAAACTCAGCAAAGGCTGTGATTCCCACTTGGAAAACAAGAACAGAAGCGTCAGGGGTCAGAATACGAAGATGAAAGTGATTCCAGTCTGACTTTCTCACTTGGCTCCCTGTATCTCACACACAAACACACACACACACACTTTTCTGGGAAGAAATTAATGACCCCTGGGCCATTCGTTGCTCTTTCACTCTGGTGACAAAAACCACTAGTGATCATTCTAGTTTCATACAAAATTAATATTTGATTGAAGGTGATATTTGCTTGGAAATAATGAAATGTCTGTCCAAGCCCAGGCACCACATTGCCCAAGGTGAGAGCGGAATGCACCCCATTTCATATTTCATTCCAAGGAAATGCGGTCCTGTAATGAAAACAATCGTGTCTGTGTCACTGGGCCGGAGTGAGGAAGCTGCAGCAAGGAAGGTGCAGTATTTCCCCAGGAAACACGGGGAAGAGCCGATCAATAAAATCCATCAGACTCACTGCGTTCTTTAAAGCACTTTCTGTGTGCATTTATCCCGGACTTGGGAGTGATTATGTCAGGATCTTTTTCCCAAGGAGTCTGTGAAAGCAAAACAACTTTCCACCCCAGTTCGCTTTCATGAAAGGCTTTGGTTTCTTCAAATGCGTGTTTGCTGTTTATTTCAGCCTCCCAGGCAGCCAAGGGGCCGTTCAGGACAAGTTTATCATCAACAACAGGTGTCTTATGACTGCAGTGGCTCATAGTTAGTGGAACCCCCAGCTTCTGGATGCAGGAAGTACAGGAAAAATTTGCAAAGGAGGTTATTCTAGCCTTTCTGAAAGTCAAGGCCATGAGCTGATTTCCTGTCTCTATTGAGTGGAGGAAGGTGGCCCATTCCTAACGCACTGAAGGCTGAGAATGGCCTCGGCAGAGACACTTACTCTTTAAAAAAATGTTTTGAGGCCAGGCATGGTGGCTCACACCTGTAATCCCAACACTTTGGGAGGCCGAGATGGGTGGATCACGAGGTCAGGAGTTCAAGACCAGCCTGACCAACATGGTGAAACCCCGTCTCTACTAAAAATACAAAAATTAGCCAGGCATGGTGGCACACTCCTGTAATCCCAGGTACTCAGGAGGCTGAGGCAGGAGAATCACTTGAACCTGGGAGGCAGAGGTTGCAGGGAACCGAGATCGTGTCATTGTACTCCAGCCTGGGTGACAGAGCGAGACTCCGTCTCAAAAAACAAAAAACAAAATGTTTTGAGATAATTGTAGATCCATGTGTAGTTGTAAGAAATAATACAGAGAGATGTCTGCACACTTTGTCCAGTTCCTCTCATTATAACACTTTGTAAAACTATACAATATCACAATTAGCGTTAGTCCCCCGAACTTACTCAGATTCGCCTAGTTTTGCTTCTCCTCATTTTGCATGGACTGAGTTCTATACAACGTTATCACCTGTGTGTCTTCATGTATACACCACCACCAAGATACTGAGTCATGTGTTTCCTCTCATGACCCTTTTAAAACCATCATTGATTTCCCTGCCCCACTCTCCAGGCAGATGCGGAGCTTCTGGACCGTCAGGACCATCCTATCTGCAGGTGGCATATGGCGCAAAGCCTGAATCACAGTGAGGGGCCCAGTTGGTTGAGTGTCCCCTCTCTGAAATGCTTGAGACCAGAAGTGGAATATTTGCATTACACTCAACCGGTTCAGCTTACTATTACACTTACCATGCAGAAGTGGAATATTTGCCTTACACTTACCTTCCTTATCTGGAAGTCTTAACTCCAAAATACTCCAATGAGCAATTCTTTCAAGTGTGGGGGCTTCAAAAAGTTTCCGATTTTGGAACATTTCTGATTTCGTATTTTCAGATGAGGGATACTCAACCCGGGCTTGCTTGTTGGGTAATGAACCTCCGCTTGCTGGTCCATGCGATGGGCACATGACTCACCTCTACTGATGCTCACGCCTGGCTCCAGTGCTGGTTCAGTAACTCTGGGGGAATCCTCGAACCTCTCTGTGCATTTCTGGTCACTCCAACCCCCTGTCTGCTCACTTGGTGGCCGAGGCCATGCAGACATCTTGCCCTCACAGCTGGTGGTGGTGCTGCAGGAGGAACAAGGGATCTGAGTCGTGGGGAATTCAGGCCGTGGCAGCAGCTGGAACCCAGTCTAGGACCATGGCCAGGCTTGGTCTGGAAGAGAATGCTGTTTTGTTAGCTTTGCTGGCTGACACGGCCCTCCTCCGGGTGGGACTGACCCTGTGACTCTGCTCTCATTAGCACCATGTTCCACCCTCTGAATTAACTGGGAGCTCACTGCTAAGGTCACTTCAGTACATCCCGAATCTGTGCATGGCCCGATTACACTTCCAAACGGAGGTTTCCCTCGGAAACTAGGCCAGTGCTTCCTTTGACAGGGGCTGCGAGCCGTTCATCTCTGGGTCCCTCCCAAGCCTCACACACAGGTCACACTTTTTAATCAAGTAGAGTAAGATGTCTTTCCACACCCAGGCCGAGGGTTCATTGCAGCCAAACACAATGAAGGGAGTTGCCATTTTCTGCATCTGCAGGCTCAAAAATAATTGGACCCCACAGTCAAGCCCTTTGATCTCCTATCATGTGTCAAGCACTGGGTGAAGAAGAGAGGACTTGACTGTAAATGATACCAACAGAGCCCCCACTCTCATGAAGCTTACAGTCTGGAAGGGAGAACAACAAGAATAGAAGCAATGAGAACATAGGGGGAGTACAGGATGCTGTAGCATAGAAAGGAAAGGCCCCCAACTCAATCTTGGCAGATCCTGGAAGGCTTCCTGGAGGAAGTGGCACCCAAGGTGAAATATAAAGGATGAGTGAGATTCGGCAGATGATGAGGTAGAGGGAGGGGGGGATAAAAGTGCTCCATAAAAAAAGGCCCAAAGAGGCCAGGTACAGTGGCTCACACCTGTAATCCCAGCACTGTGGGAGGCTGAGGCAGGCAGATCACTTGAGGTAAGGAGTTTGAGACCAGCCTGATCAACATGGTGAAACCACATCTGTACTAAAAATACAAACATTAGCTCGGTGTGGTGGTGGGCACCTGTAATCCCAGTTACTCTGGAGGCTGAGGCAGGAGGATCGCTTGAAGTAGGAGGCAGAGGTTGCAGTGAGCTGAGATCACGCCACTGCACTCCAGCCTGGGCGACACAGAGACACTCCATCCCAAAAAAAGGTGGGGGGGGCTAAAAGACAACTGATGCAAACAGGAAACTGTTTTTTGTTTTGCTTTGTTTTGTTTTTATGTCTGGCTGTCATCGGGCAGAGGGTGGCAAAAGAAGAGAAGCATGAGATTAGATCTGAGGGGCAAGCAGAACCACAGGATGGAGAGGACTTTGGATGTCATCAGAAGGACATGAAAGCTGTGGATATGTTTGAAGCCGGAGAGTGGCATGAACAGATTTCATGTTAGAATGCTCCCTTGGTCTGTATCTCTGTTTTGGTACCAGTACCATGTTGTTTTGGTTACTGTAGCCTTGTAGTATAGTTTGAAGTCAGGTAGCGTGACGCCTCCAGCTTTGTCCTTTTGACTTAGGATTGTCTTGGCAATGCGGGCTCTTTTTTGGTTCCATATGAACTTTAAAGCAGTTTTTTCCAATTCTGTGAAGAAACTCATTGGTAGCTTGATGGGGATGGCATTGAATCTATAAAT
>NW_016814433.1:1264209-1287546 GCF_001698545.2 Rhinopithecus bieti | reverse complement strand
AATAAATAAATAATTAAATAAATAAATAAAATAAAAATAAAATTTAAAAAAAAAAAAAGAACGCTCCCTCTGGCCATCGAGTAGAAAGTGAAGCATGAGGAGCCAAGACTGGAAGCTGGGAGGCTGGGCTGGAGGGAGGACGTGAGGCTTGAACTAAGGTAGGGGATTTGGGGAGGAGAGAAGGGTGCGGGTTCAAAAGATACTCAGAGATAGAATGACAGGACTTGGTGATTTCTTGGATGAGTGAGAGGAAGGAAGCCAAGGATTCCAGGCTTAAAGACCAGATGCCATTCTTTTGAGAAGGGAAGTACAGATTCTGAGCAATAACGGAGTGTGTCAGTTAAGGGCCAGTAAAGAAAACAGAATTCAGGCCCGGCGCGGTGGCTCCAGCCTGTAATCCCAGCACTTTGGGAGGCCGAGACGGGTGGATCACGAGGTCAGGAGATCGAGACCATCCTGGCTAACACGGTGAAATCCCGTCTCTACTAAAAAAAAAAATACAAAAAACTAGCCGGGCGAGATGGCGGGCGCCTGTAGTCCCAGCTACTCGGGAGGCTGAGGCAGGAGAATGGCATAAACCCGGGAGGCGGAGCTTGCAGTGAGCTGAGAACCGGCCACTGCACTCCAGCCCGGGCGACAGAGCGAGACTCCGTCTCAAAAAAAAAAAAAAAAAAAAAAAGAAAACAGAATTCTTACAAAGAGGAATTTAAAACAAGGAACCAGTAACAGAGGTGTTAAAAAAGCTGAAAAGGCAAATGTAGGTGAGGAAGCCCAAAGATGGGCAACTAGGGAGCCTCTACCACCACAGGTTGGAGGGTCATGGGAGGAAGATGTCTTTTCCAAATCCTGGGAGCCAGGATCCCCAGCAGGAGCCAAAACCTTGAAGGATCCTTGCAACTGAGGAGCCCCTGGGGGCTAGAACAGCTGCTCAAGCTGCCTGGTGGGAGCTGAGCCATAGAGAAGATGCAGACACGACCAAAGATGCTCCAGGGATGGGGGTGGGGGGGGCGTGCAGGGGATACCCTGCCTTCCCCCTCTTCCTCATCCCCAGTGTCCCATCTGTCATTGGTAAGGGGTGACCCATGGCCACATCCACATGGAAGGCAGTTGCCAAGGGAGCATGGAAAACCTCGTCGGCAGGGGTCATCCAACCCCACCCCACCTGTGAGGGAGGAAAACTAAAACAGAGGAAGGATGGGAATAAACTGGAAAGCAAAGAGTTTCCCCAGCCAGATCCCTAATGAGAGAGATGAATAATTATTCCTGCAATTGATACTAAAATCTGTTATTCAAATAATTATGATTCAAGTTTATAAGAATATGCCTACAGGGTGGGGAAAAGGGAAGGGCAGCCAAGGAAAATCAGACAGACATCTGCCTGGGCACATCTGGAACATTTCAGATTTTGGATTTTTGGATTGGGAATACTCAACCTGTACCTGCTGGTGGAGTTAATGAACCTTAGTTTACCGGTCCATGCAATGGGCACATGGCTTATCTGGGGTTGGGCGTCATGTGAGAGGAGTCCTCTGTGCTCCCTGCTCAGTCACGCCCGGGCTCGGCTCCCGCCTGTGGTGTGGTCCTTTTGCTCATTCTCCATTAACCCCTTTGTGCTTTTTACACAGCCAGGTGGTAGAAGGCCCTCCGGGATCTCAGAGGTTTCAGGAGAGACAGCGCTAACTGACAGCAGAACCCACACTCGGTAATCAGAGGTGAATCAGGCGGTGGAATAACCGAGGCGGAGGCCAGTCCATTCCTGCCTCTGGCTGCTGCCCCTATGGACCGTCGACTCCTGCTCCTGGGGGAAGAAAGACAACCTTTGGAAGGGCCTCTGGCCAGACCCACTGGGGGCTCACAGAGAGACTCGGCCAAATCCTTGATTTACATGGGCAGGGAGGGGATAAAAAGAACCAGCGCCTGAGGATAAGCACACCCACTGCTGGGAGATGACTGAGGACAGGCCCTTCCCTCTCTCGGAGATCCTTCTGGATGAGGAGAGTGGAGGTTAACAGGAGAGGAAGGGAAGGTGGGGGCCAGCTGGGTGTCACCCAGATCTGACGCTGGCCTCGGGGGTCTGGAGAAGTCTCTGGCAAAAGGAATGGATTTTCAAGACATGTACCCCCAAGAGTTAATGGCATTCACTCTACTGTATTCTCAACTCAGGGTAGTAAGAGGCCCATTCCTTTCCTCCCTCCATTAGAGAGATCATCTGGGTGATGGATCTTGTCATGAGCCCAGGCATGCAGTGATCAGCCTCACCGACAAGGCTCTGGAGCCAGGCCTGGGGCTGATGCAGCTGCTGCTCCTGCTGGTCCTCCACAGAGACAGCTGCGGCTTCCTGTCCCCATCCATCACAGGAAGGCTTCCCTGGGCTCGTAGTCACTCCGGGTGGGCTTCCAGGAACGAGTATTTCATGGTAAAGGGGAGAGTGCCCAAGAACTTCCACCTTTAGGTAGCAGGAAAGACAAGGCCTAAAAGAAGTATATTCCAGGCCTGGCCCCACAGGATTGCAGGCAGGAGAGGAGCTGGCCAGGTGAGGCCCACAGCAGCAGCAGGTGGCTGGTCAAAGTGACAAGTGATAGCCTTAACCAGCGGGTCAAGGTGGTGACCAGGGTGGTCGAGGCAAGCCTCAGGGCTGCAGACCATGGGTAAGGCCGACAACTGCCCCCATGCAGTAGCTCTAAATCAGAGGACTTATCAAGTCAGCTGAAAAACTGTCCATCAGACTCCAGGGTCCTAACAGAGCTGGAGGATCCTGGGAATGTGTGTTTTAAGGGCTCCTATGGCTGAAGAGTCTGCTGCAGCCTCCGTCCTGGCCTCCAGAGAGGCATGCGGCTGTCACCACACAGATGGCTTAGAACCTCTGACACCTTGCTGTCAGAGTCCTCACTACCCACTCTGGGCTTGAGGCTGCCCTGCGGTCAGCCCAGAGTCCCCGCTTTCAGTTTGAATTATTGCTCCTGGAAACAGAAATTGCATTAAGGCAGGGGCATGAGGAAGTATCCTGGAAGGGCAGATGGTGGGGCCAAGTTGGAGGACCCTCATGAACAGCAGTGCAGACAGCAGGTGCCAAGCAGGAGCCCACTCTTCCCCTCCACTTCTAGTGGCTTCCACTCACTGGTGCCGTCAGCAGACTAGGGGCCTGGTCCTGGGGCTCCTGAGGCTGGGCTGGTGCAGAGGGGTAAAAAGATGGAGGAATTCGAGGACAAACAAGAAGTGACCACAGGTCAGAGCCAAGCTGGGGCCTTTGTCGTGGACACATTCACCTTCATATGTACATACAAAACATATACATACACACACACACATACGGACCCATGTGCACACTCCCCACACCCTTCACACTCACTATTAGAAAATACAGAGGAAAAAATCAGCCTTACAATATTCTGCAGCCATGTGCCTGTGAATACAGGCTTTGATTTTTTTTCTCCTTCCTGTATTTTCTAATGTCCTTCCTGTTCTAGTAGGAAACCAGCTCAGGGTACAGAACCTTCCGGGAGGTTTATGTCATGGCAAAAAGCAGAAAGACCTATGTGCCTTTCTGGTTTGGGTTTTTCCTAAGCCCAGTGGAGGACTTTGAGGACTCACAGATGGGGCAGAAGAAGGAAGAAGGTGGGATTTGCTGGTAATGAGTGTTGAGGAAAAATGGGGACTCTGTGGTTTCTCGCACCAGTTAGAGAGAAAGCTCCACCAGAGCTGAAGGAAGAAGAGAGTTCTGTGGTCCTAGAACAGTGGATTCCTGGGCTCAGCTACCTGACACTGACCTGGGTGGCGGTAGCAAGATTCCAGGGAGAAATAGCTGTGGTTGTGTGGGGCCCTCAGTCCGGCCCCCCGACTTTGACAACAATATCTGCTCCCCAAATGGGACCTGGAAGCATCAGAGAACTGCTAAGACTGAAAGGACCCTGCACTCCAATTGTGGGTACCCCCCAGCCATGCCTAAGAGGGGGCACGGGGAAGGAGGACTCCCTCACCAAGAGCACACCCCGCACAGAGCATCTTCAGCACGGGGGAAGGGGCCGCAGGATACAGAGCCAAGGCCCCACTCTCAACTGCCCATAGATCTGTTGGAAAGACAAAGCATGACACACAAAAGCAACGAGAAGTGGCCACTCCTAAAGGACAAGTGCTCAGTCCCTCCACAGTGGCCTCTATATTCACACCATCACTGTGCTCACTCAGACCCCCTTCCTTCATTTACCTTCCACACATATGGTGGAAGGAAGGGGCTGTGCTCATTAAAAGGAGGAAGGAAAGGAAGAGAAATGGTCTATGCCTTCGAAGAGCAGTCAGCCCTGCTGGGGAACATCTGGGTCAGACAGTGGAATATTTGGATGAATCAAAATATTCAGATGCTTAGTGTTGTCTAGATAACTTATCCAGAGCATTAACCAAACTTTCCCTTCCTCTATTAGATGACTGGTCTTTCTAGACATAACTCCAAGCCTTAGCTACCTCACTGGAAAGAGGATGACTTCAAGACGCAGAATAGCAGGATGGTCCTTTGACCATCCTGGAAACCACCGAAACTGGATTCCATCTTGACCCTCCCAGTAATCATCTGTTTGGTCCTGAGTAAGTTAATATCTCTGAGCTTTGCAGTTTCCAGATGGAAAATCAGGGCATCATCACTATTTATTTTAAAGATTGATGTGAGGATTCCCTCAAGAAGCGGCTTAAATGAGACGATACCTGAAAAGCACATAGATTAAGTGTAGAAGCTATGATTATTTACACAGCGACATGATTTGGGTTTCCCATCTGCACTGTGGCCTTTAGATGTTGAGGAAGGTAGCCATTTTGCAATTTCAAAGTGAGATCAGCCTTCCCAAGAGGAGACGGGCCATTGCATTGGTCGACTCACAGTTCCGGAGGCTGAAGGTCTGGGATCGGGCTGCCAGCATGGTGGCTGTTTGTTTGTGACGGAGTCTTGCTCTGTCACCCAGGCTGGAGTGCAATGGTATAATCTTGGCTCACTGCAACCTCTGCCTCCCGGGGTTCAAGCGATTCTCCTGCCTCAATCTCCTGAGTAGCTAGGATTATAGGCACACGCCACCACGCCCAGCTAATTTTTGTATTTTTAGTAGAGATGGGATTTCACCATGTTGTCCAGGCAGGTCTTGAACTCCTGACCTCAGGTGATCCACCCGCCTCAGCCTCCCAAAGTGCTGGATTACAGGCGGAATTCACCGCGCCTGGCCGGTGGGTGTCTAATAAGGCCTCTCTTCCTGGCTTCTGGATCACTGCCAAATCGCTTTGTGCTTCCATGGCCCCTTTGTGCAGGTGATTGATGGGGGGAGTTCACCAGGGTCTCTTCTTCTTCTTCATTTTTTTAGAGACGGAGTCTTGCTCTGTTGCCTAGGCTGGAGTGCAGTGGCACGAGCCGGGTTCACTGCAAGCTCTGCCTCCGGGGTTCACGCTATTCTCCTGCCTCAGCCTCCCAAGTAACTGGGACTACAGGCGCCCGCCACCACGCCTGGCTAATTTTGTATTTTAGTAGAGATGGGGTTTCACTGTGTTAGCCAGGATGGTCTCGATCTCCTGACCTCGTGATCCGCCCGCCTCGGCCTCCCAAAGTGCTGGGATTACAGGCATGAAACACTGCGCCTGGCCTCCAGTGTCTCTTCTTATAAGGCCACTAATCCTACCAGATCAGGACCCCTCCCTTACATCTCATTTAGCCTTCATTACTTCTTTAGAGGTCCTATCTCCATAGACAGCACATTGGAAGTTAGAGCTTCAGTATATGAATTTGGGGAGGGGACCAAAAGGTTCCGTTCATAACCCCTCGTCTGAGCTGGATGGTGGGATTAGCTGAGCCCAGAAGGCTGCCTGCCCCGCCTTTAGTCTTTCCCCTGTGATCATTCTGGTAAACAAGACCTGTCTCCTTACTGCGGAGAGACACGCAATATTGAAATTGCTCCCCTAATCTTTATGCGATTGCCTTCTCCCTGATAGAAATATTGCCTCTTGCTGAGTATTTATTGTCCGTTTCTCTCCAAAGTATTGACTTTATGTAACAGTTTGATATACATCAAATCCTTTACAGATTTAATAAACTCCTCTGGTCAGCCTTCTGTTGTGAACACAATGAGATTTATGGTCGTCTTGGTGTAAAACCCTTTTTCCTTGAAATTTTCTACTTCCAGATATCAAAAGATAAGAAGGGAAGCATTTATCATCTTGGAAATCTTACCCCATGTCTGCCTACTGGGTATTAGTCAGAAATGACGAGTGGTTAAAGGACTGAAATATGACACATGCTTGACTGCTGAACAGCTGAGTCTGGGAGAAAAGCAGGATCTTAACCAAAACAAAATTCTTCCCCTGCTCTTCAGAAAGGATTTTTCTTTGCAATTAATCATAAGAGCATATGGGACAGAGAGCAGCCTGATTTGAGTTGGAACCACAACCTTGGGAGGATTTGACTAAAAGGTTAACAAGTTGAGTCATTTAGGGACCCATTTAGCAAGTGCCCATTTCATGCCAGGTGAGCGCCGGACACCTGTGGGCAGAAGCCGCGGTGCTGGATGGTGTGGGTGCAGGGAGGGTGGAGGGCATCTGTGTGTGTCAACTGACTTCCTCTGGGTGCCTCCAGCTCCCTCTGTCTCACTCCAGGTACTTAATCAACTGCTTATATCTCTTTTAGACTGAACTTCACCACAGCAAGAGCGGCCCCACCAATCCCTTTAGCTTAGCCCCTAGAGAAAGCAAGACAGTTGGAGTGTTGACCAAGGGAATAAAGAAATGAATGAACAGGCCGGACGCAGTGGCTCACCCCTGTAATGCCAGCACTTTGGGAGACCGAGGCAGGTGGATCACCTGAGGTCGAGAGTTCAAGACCAGCCTGACCAACAGAGGGGATCCCTGTCTCTACTAAAAATACAAAATTAGCCAGGTATGGTGGTGCGTGCCTGTAATCCCAGCTACTTGGGAGGCTGAGGCAAGAGAATAGCTTGAACCGGGGAGGCAGAGGTAGCGGTGAGCCGAGATCACATCATTGCACTCCAGCCTGGGTGACAGAGCAAGATTCCGTTTCAAAAAAAAAAAAAGAAAGAAATGATGAAGGAACAAATGAATGAATCTGACTTAGACTGAAAAGGTCAAGGCAGGAACAGGAAGGCCATCTAAAAAGCTAACAAAATATATTGGATATATTGTTTTTTGTGGGGTTTTTTTGGTTTTTTGTTTGTTTTGAGACAGAGTCTCGCTCTGTTGCTCAGGCTGAAGTGCAGTGGCCCAATCTCAGCTCACTGCAAGCTCCGCCTCCCAGATTCAAGCAATTCTCCTGCCTCAGCCTCCCGAGTAGCTGGGATTACAGGCACCCACCACCAGACCTGGTTAATTTTTGTATTTTTAGTAGAGACGGGGTTTCACCATGTTGGTCAGGCTGGTCTCAAACTCCTGACCTCGTGATCCACCCACCTCGGCCTCCCAAAGTGCTGGGATTACAGGCGTGAGCCACCGCGCCCGGCCAATATGTTGGTGTTTCTAATTCTCCTTGATCTCCAAAGAAAGTTTCTGGAAGAAAACATCACCTTAACAAGTAGTTAGAGATGATCAAGAAGGAGAAGCCTCTTAAATGTTCTCGGTGCTTCTCTGAAGAACTTATGGGAAAGCAAAGAAGAAATAGAAAAGAGATTTACTGAGTCTCAAACGCTCCCATTACAATTAAATGCGGTGAGAAAAGTGGGTTTCCACATTTAATTGTCTTTCTCACAGTAACTGTGTGTCAGTCTTTTCTAAGAGCCTATTAATTCTGTAATTTAGTGCGGCGAGAGCAGAGAGATCGACGGAGTCAGCGTGGGGTGTTTTTTCCTCTCCTCATTGACTAGCTGTCATCTGGCATGAATGTTAGGGTGGCTTTCTCCTTGAACACCCTAAATATCCCCAAATTAAAAAGTTTTTACAGTCAGTTTAATAATAATAATAATAAAAAACTGCTTGCACGTCAGTTAGCAGAAATGGGGTCCATGACACTGTATGTTATGATTTTAATTACAGCTAAACATAACCAGGCTGTCTGGAAGGGTGCTGTAGAAGCCAAGCCCTGGACAGAGAGATGACTCAAGTGGCTCCACTGTGTATTGGGAGCTGCTTTCAAATAAAAAAGTGATTTATTAACGTGGCCCCCAAACCCACAGAGCAATGCAAGCGTGTACATTTGATAAATGGCCGAGTTTGCCACACACCAGCTGTCTCCTCTGTCAAAGGCATCGCTGCAGACGCTGTCTTGCCCTGTGTTTAATTAGGACCTCCAGCAGGACAGGCTTCTTTCGAGAAGGGGTCCTCAGAAGCCCGGGGCCTTCCCCAGGCACTGGCTGCCGGCAGGCGGGGTTTCTGTGACACAGCAGGATCTGGAAGCAGGTGAGACTCATGGAACGTGGATAGCCGTTTTCCCACTTGCCGAGGTCTCTCCTGTGCCCTGATCCCATTCTCCCCACAATAACTCGAGTGCAGCACAGATCCAGCGAGGGGGAAATAGCACACGTTTGCAGAGAAACACAGCCAGCTCTGCCTCCACCACTGTCTTTCTGGACATTCAAGATTCCTTTTCATGTAAGGGGTGAGATAAGAATCTAGAATGTATTTCATTCTAAATAGGTAACAAATGGCCCTACATCTTTTTTGAATACCTTGATTCACATTACCTCCTTTATTATAGAGAAAATTTCCTTACAAACTTGAGTCTGTTCCTCATTTCTGTGTTCTGTTTCATGGACTCGTTGGTCCATTTATGTGACAATGTGTATTCATTATTTTTGCAGTTTTGTAATTATTTTTGTAACTTTATAGTACAATGATAAAGAGCCAATGTTATGGCACTTCCATGCATTAAAAAATTTGGTGAGGCGGGGCACGGTGGCTTACACCTTTAATCCCAGCACTTTGGGAGGCCAAGGTGGGCAGATCACCTGAGGTTGGGAGTTCGAGACCAGCCTGGCCAACATGGCAAAATCCTGTCTCTACTAAAAAAAGTATGTATATATACACAATAATTAGCCAGGTGTGGTGGTTCACACCTGTTGTAATCCCAGCTACTGCAGAGATTGAGGCAGGAGAATTGCTTGAACCTGGGAGGCAGAGAATGCAGTAAGCCAAGATTGTGCCACTGCACTGCAGCCTGGGCAACAGAATGAGACTCCATCTCAAAATAAAAAAGAAAGAAAGAAAGAAAAGAAAGAAAGGAAGGAAGGAAGGAAGGAAAGAGAGGGAGGGAGGGAGGGAGGAAGGAAGGAAGGAAGGAAGGAAGGAAGGAAGGAAAGAAGGAAGGAAGGAAGGAAAGGGAGAGAGAGAAAAATTTGGTGAAAAAATAATGGAGGGGAGAATCAACAGAAAGATAAACAAAAAATACCCAAGAGGAGTTGTTTCCTGGGCATGAGGGGAGGCAAAGAGATGGGATTGGGAAGGAACATGCTGTGACCTCAACAGTATTGGTCTTGTCTTGGTGATAAGTTAAGGGCCAGCTCACAGGTCTATGTCTTATTATTATGAATTATTATGAGTTATGACCAATATTATATATATTCTTTTGTATACACTGATTATTTCATTTTAACAAAGAATAATAATGAGAGTTTCTGATTCAAGATCGTGGACAAAGACAAAACAAAAACCCTACTTTTGGCCAGGCTCAGTGGCTCACACCTGTAACCCCAGCACTTTGAGAGGCTGAAGCAGGTGGATCACCTGAGGTCAGGAGTTCAAGACCAGCTTGGTCAATATGGCGAAACCCTGTCTCTACTAAAAATACAAAAATTAGCCGGGTGTGGTGGCACACGCCTGTAACCCCAGCTACTCGGGAGGCTGAGGCAGGAGAATGGCTTGAACCCGGGAAGCGGAGGTTACAGTGAGCCAAGATCGTGCCGCAGTGCATTCCAGCCTCGGCAACAGATCAAGACTCTGTCTCAAAAAACAAAAACAAAACAACAACAAAACCTCTACTTTCCACTCCAAACTTTTCTAGTGTTGAGGGGGAATACATGCATATTCAAAATAAGGAAGGGATATCTCTGTAGTTTTTAAAGCAAGCCCTCTAAAAGAAATGAAATGCAAAGCAGCACAGTGGCAGTATATGGAGGCTAAAACCACATAGCCCTTCCCAGGCTGCAGCCCAGAGGGATGCCTCTCAGAGGAGGCCAAGAACTGGAAATCACTTCCTGTCCACCCAAGATACCACCAAGACCTTTTGGACCTGGGTGCCAAGGGGGATAGGACCTAGAAATAGAAATGAGGTGGAGGCTTCTGAGGCACCACCCCGCTGGAGGCCAGCCCAGCTCAGGACCTGCCAGGTGAACTCACAGTGAGGGGACACAAAGCTGCTGAGGAAGTGGCCACCGTGGAGGGCTCACAACAAACTCCATGAATGAAACCACGTGTGAGGGAAAAGAGATCAAACAGAACGTTCTGAGAAGCTACAGGACAAGCATTGTCATCGACTTGAAGAGGTCAAGAAGGGGATTGCAAGCATGACACAAGAAATAAAATGACGGAAGAAAAAGGAAATGGTTATGACAAGGAACCAATTAGAAACCTCAGAAATGAAACGAGAGTTACTGAGATTTTAAAACTCAACAGAGACACTGACCAGAAGCCTGAACGTAGCCAAGGAACAAAACTGGGGACATAAAGAGCAAATGGACCATAGCAAAAAAGAGATTAAAAGCCTGAAAAATACAAAAGAAAAGTTGAGGGACATGAAAATCAACTCCAAAAGCTTCGATATAGGCCTGCTAGGATGTTCCAGGAGAAACAGAGATAACACAGAATCAGTGCTTGAAGAGATAACAGCCAGGAATATCACAGAATGTAGGTAAGACGTGAGACGATGGATCTAAAAATTCTACCAGGTGCTGAGCAGGATAACTAAAAGATCCAGGTCGGGCGTGGTGGCTCACGCCTGTAATCCCAGCATTTTGGGAGGCCAAGGCGGGTGGATCACCTGAGGTTGGGAGTTCAAGACCAGCCTGACCAACATGGAGAAATCCCATCTCTACTAAAAATACAAAATTAACCAGGTGTGGTGACACATGCCTGTAATCCCAGCTACTCGGGAGGCTGAGGCAGGAGAATCGCTTGAACCCAGGAGGCAGAGGTTACGGTGAGCCGAGATCGCACCATTGTACTCTAGCCTGGGCAATGAGAGTGAAACTCCATCTAAAAAAAAAAAAAAAAAAAATCCATAGCTAAATCCGTAATGGTAAAACTCCAGAACATAAAGGATCAAGAGGAAATCCTTAAAGGTACCAAGGAGAGAGATTACTAGAAAGGAACGAGAACCAGCCCTCCTTCAGAGACCACCTAGCTGGTTAATTTAGTACGTGAATATCACAGCCTGAGACCAATCTCAGCCCTGTCACTTCTGCCTCTGTGGCCGTGAGCAGGTCGTTTTGCCTCAGTTTCCTCCTCTGTAAAAGAGAGATGCTACTACAAGCTGTTTCCCTTATCCAAAATGCTTGGGACCAGAAGTGTTTTTCAGATATTTCTCAGATTTTGGAATATCTGCATTATACATACTGGTTGAGCAACTCCTCATCCAAAGGGTCGCAAGGAATCTGGAATTTTTTTTTTTTTTTTTTTTTTTTTTTTGTGTTTTTTAGACAGAGGTCTCACTGTGTCGCCAGCTGAGTGCAGTGCTTGGATCTCAGCTCACTGCAAGTTCTGCCTCCCAGGTTCACGCCTTCTCCTGCCTCAGCCTCCCGAGTAGCTGGAGACTATAGGCACCCGCTATCTCACCCGGCTAGTTTTTTGTATTTTTTAATAGAGAAGGGGTTTCACCGTGTTAGCCAGGATGGTCTCGATCTCCTGACCTCGTGATCCACCCGTCTCGGCCTCCCAAAGTGCTGGGATTACAGGCTTGAGCCACCGCACCCGGCCCAAATCTGGAATGTTCTAATGAGCATCACTTTTAAGCCTAATGTCGACATTAAAAAAGTTTCAGATTTTGGAGCAGTTTGGATTTCAGGTTTTCAGATAAGGGATACTAAACCCGTAGTACCTCTCTCATAAGGTTGCTAGAAGGATTAAATGACTTAATCCATGTGAAGGCCTAGAACAATCCTGCCACAGGTAAGAGATTCAGAAATGTTAGCTTTTATTAACTGCATGTATTATTCTTGTTATGGTCAAATTCCTCCTAAGCAACACTGGAAGTAGGAAGACAATGAGGCTTTGTGCAGTCCATGTCTGTTGATAAGGGTGGTCTTCATGGACCAGGAGGGGGACACAATAGGGTCTGTATGTGTGGCTCACCCACCACGTATCAGGGAATTTTCACTCAACACCTCATTTAATCTTTGCAATACCTTGAGATGAGTCAGAGTATCATTATCATTCAGAAGAGAAAACTGAGACACTAAGGAGCTAAAGGGTTTACTCAAGGTCCCTTTGCTGGAAAATAGTGGATCCAAGGCCAGGCACGGTGGCTCAAGCCTGTAATCCCAGCACTTTGGGAGGCCGAGACGGGCGGATTACTAGGTCAGGAGATCGAGACCATCCTGGCTAACACGGTGAAACCCCGTCTCTACTAAAAAATACAAAAAACTAGCTAGGCGATGTGGCCGACGCCTGTAGTCCCAGCTACTCGGGAGGCTGAGGCAGGAGAATGGCGTAAACCCAGGAGGCGGAGCTTGCAGTGAGCTGAGATCCGGCCACTGCACTCCAGCCTGGGCGACAGAGCCAGACTCCGTCTCAAAAAAAAAAAAAAGAAAGAAAGAAAATAGTGGAGCTAATGGACCCAGAGCTCCCTGGCCCTGGTGGGACGACAGATACTGGGGAGGCCAGGATCCTGGGCTTGAGTCTGGTCTCCTTTGGGAGCACCTCTTCCAGCCTCAGAAAATGTAGCCCTACCTTGGAGCAGGAATAAACCATCCTGATTTCTTACAACAGCTTCAATAACCAACATGACATTGTGAAGGACGTGCCAATATTTGTAATCTCCCCTGACAAGTTGTTAAGTATTTATAGAAACATTTTCTCTCCTGGCCCCGCTTAAGGAAAATACTGTATCTAATTTCCTCTGGAGACATGTGCTGGGGGAAATCAGAAAGATAATCTGTCATCATAAGTAGCAATAAATAGTCACCCTGAAAGAGTTGCTTGTTTAGCAAAGTTGCTTGAATATTAGCAGATTTTCTTTTATTCTTGCCTTTGTGAGGATAAGTTGATGACTTGGAAAGAGGCTGAGTTCCAGAGATGGTGGGGGCAGGGGAAGAAAGGTCAAGGCTGGAGGCAGTGACTCCTGAGCTCAGAGTGCAGATACAGGATCAGCATAGGGGAAATCGCAGACCACGGGAAGAAGATGGGTATCCAAGTTCCATGGGGCCAAAGCTTCCATGGATCCCAGGCTCCAAAGACACTCAGGGATCATCCAGGTTTCTCTTTCAGATGAAAGGTGATCTCGCTGAACTTAAGAACCGGAAGACCTTGGCTCCAATTTTTCTAGCACTGAGTGACATTCGATTCCTTCCTCTGGGACTCAGTCTTCCCCATCTGTAAAATGGGAAGAGAGGCTAAGGCAGATTATCCATGAGAACTATTTTTGCTCTTACATTCTGTAAGAAAGGCCTGGAAAGAGCTGATAGCAAATGAGGTATTAGGATTTTCCCGGACGTTCAGAGCCAGGCCAGTCTGTTCTTGACATAAACCCAAGGAGCTGAAACACACCCTCTCCCTCCTTGGCAAATACCTGTGAGCAAATAGCTTTTCCAAAGGCATTAGAGAACTGGGGAGAAACTCACAACTGCTTATTTCGTGTGAGTCAGGTCACACCTGAAGAACAGAGTTCCACAAGTGCCCTCCAAAATGAGGTGGGAAGTGGAAGCCATATGCTTAGAAAAGCAGTTGCTGGTTCTCAGGCTGCCTAGCCTGGAAAGGGGAAGATTCCAATGGACGAGCTCACAATTTACAAGTATCTGCAGGATTGAACTGGCCACCCAAGAGTCATCTTCAGGTGAGTAGCTCCTAAGGGGGACCCATCTGAGTTGGGCAGGTGGAACAAACTGATACAACTGGAGATGTTCTGAAATTGAATGAGCTTTTTCAAGGGGGTAGTGAGCTCCCCATCACTTGGGTTATACAAAGAAAGGTTCATTGACTACCTCTTGGTGACAATGGAGCAGAAATCCCTGGCTGGATGGGGACATTGAAGTAATTTAAGGATCCTTTTAGTCATAGAATCCTACTTTTATTTCCAAGCCTTCTGATAATTTTTGGATCATTCTAGATGTCTTAGGATATGTAAAAATATGTTTGGTCCTCCAAGACTCTGACAAGGCAGAAGTGTTCCTGCCACAACAGGGGCAGCAGTAGCAACAAGAGGCCTTTTTCTCTCTCGAATGCCTCTTCTCTCAGCCCTCCCTGGTTAGCTTCTGTGCTAATCAACTATCAAGTCAAACTTCAAAGCAGAGAATCCAAATGAACAAAAGATGCTGATGGACGAGTACAAAGGAGACCCTCCAACAGAACCCTCAAGGCTTGCTCAAGGATGATTTGAAAAGCCAACGGGTGGCCAGGTACAGTGGCTCACACCTGTAATCCCAGCACTTTGGGAGACTGAGGTGGGAGGATTGCTTGAGCCCAGGAATTTGAGACCAGCCTGGGCAACATAGCAAGACCCCATCTCTACAGAACATTAAAAAATAAAAATTAGCAAGCCGTGGTGGTGCACGCTTGTGGTTCCAGTTACTCAGGAGCCTAAGGTAGGAGGATTGCTTGAGCCTGGGAGGTTGAGGCTGTAATGAGCTATGGTCCTGCCATTGCACTCCAGCCTGGGCAACAGAGTGAGTTCTGTTTTGGAAGGGAAGGGAAGGAAAGGGAAGGGAAAAGGGAAAAAGGAGGGAAGGAGGGAGGGAGGGAGGTTGGGAGGAAGGACGGAAGGAAGGAAGGAAGGAAGGAAGGAAGGAAGGAAGGAAGGAAAGAAAAGAAAGAAAGAAAGGAAAGAAAGAAAAAGAAAGAAAGAAAGAAAGAAAGAAAGAAAGAAAGAAAGAAAGAAAGAAAGAAAGAAAGAAAGAAAGAAAGAAAGAAAAGAAAGAAAGAAGAAAAGAAAGAAAGAAAAGTCAGCCAACGGCATGAGCATGAAACAGATCAAAGAAGAGCACAGACCCAGGAGCTTGGGAGGCCTTGTGTTTTAAGCCATGCAAAGTTTATCATGTCAGTCCTGCTTCACCCAAGCCTGGACTCTTGCCACAGAATCACAGAAAATCAGGACTGAGGGGGCCATAGGGATCATCTTGTTCAGCTTCCCATTTCCACCCTGGGAAAACTGAAGCCTGAAAGGATTGATCCTCCCAGGGCCCCCCAAAGAAATGGCATCATAAGCTCTTCTAAAATTCCAGAAGAAATCACTAGGCCCGGAGTTTGAAAGAATGCCGAAGGAAATCTAAATTTCTCAAGCTGTTGGTTTAAGGGACCTGATGAGCATGTGGGCTTAGGGGAAGAATTCTGCCTCTTCACAGCACCACCTGGCATCATGGAAAGATTTCCATTTGACTAGAAGAAACAGCAGCTTCCAGGCACCCTCGCTGGTGATTTTGCACAGTTATGCATTTTCTCTCAATTCTCTGATTTAAAAGAATCTCATACTTCCCAGCTGGTAATGTCCTTGGGACCTGTAGTTTATAACACAGGTCATCTTTGGACCAAACACATTTGGCATTTGTAATGACTGGCCTGTGACCTGACTTTAGCTGCTGGTGGTGAAATTTCAGCCTGTACATAACCTGCAGCAGAGGGCTCTGACCTAGAGATCCATAGACCCCTGAGGAGTCATGCTGCCGATGGTACCAAATCGCTCCCAGCAGGCCCCGCTGCTTGGCCTGCAGGAGGTTGTGTCTGTTGATAAGGGTGCAGAATGCCATGCCAACATGGGGAAAGTCTCTTTCAAGAGGGTGTATTATCCAGAACCTATCTGCATGAAGATGTTCAGGAAATACAGGAGCATGCTGCATCCCCTGGCGCCCGGTGACTGGTGAGTCATGGCTGACCCAAGGGAGCCAATCCACTGGCTGGGCTGGGCTATCCAGAGTCTTCCTCCTACAAGTTTTAAATTAATATACACTCTAATCAGTCTCTGAAGAATTATGAATTGGGATATCATGGAAAGCCAGGGCCCAGGTAACCACCTCTGAGCCATGCGTAAGTAGAATAGAAAAGATCAGGCTGAAGATAGAAGAAAGAAAAGTCCCAGCACTTTGGGAGGCCGAGGCGGGTAGACCACAAGGTCAGAAGATCGAGACCAGCCTGGCCAGCATGGTGAAACCCTGTCTCTACAAAAAAATACAAAAATTAGCTGGGTATGGTGGCACGTGCCTGTTATCCCAGCTACTCAGGAGGCTGAGGCAGCAGAACTGCTTGAACCAGGGAGTCAGAGGTTGCAGTGAGCCAAGATTGCACCACTGCACTCCAGCCTGGCAACAGAGCGAGACTCCGTCTCAAAAAATTAAATTAAATTAAAAAAAGAATGAAAAGGTGCTTACATACAAAAAGAAAGAAAGAAAGAAAGAAAGAAAGAAAGAAAGAAAGAAAGAAAGAAAGAAAGAAAGAAAGAGGAGGCCATCAGGCAATGAGGCAGATGGCAGCCTTGTATCCTGATGGCTTTCCTGCTGAGTACCAGGCCTTAAAGGCCCACCGCCCTTCAGTCCTGGGATTCGGTGACACATCCAGCCAACCAAGCCTTGTCTTTTGCTTAAGTTATGCCAAGGAACTTTTCACTGTTCATTGAATTTAACAAGTACATTATGCAACAATCACATTGCTGAGTTTCTATCATGGACCCCTCTCCCTTTGGAAGATAAGCCCTTTGCGAATGAATTAGGTCATACCATTGGAAGGGAGGTCAACAGGGTTCTCAAGATTTCAACAAGACCTTCAGATACTGGAAGAAGAGGAAGTCCAGAGCGACAAGGGATTGGCTACCAAAGATACAATCCTCAGAAATGCTGGGCTGGCCCTCAACCCAGTGCTGTGACAGTGATTGGAGTCAGCAAAAACAAAGGACAACTTCTGTGTTGTACGCTGGGGTGTTTTGTGGGGTGAGGAGGTGAGGAGACATTTAGGACAGACTCCTACTGCTTTGGTGATGAATTCAAAAATGTATTAGGAGAGTTTAATCAACACAGTCATTCTTACAGTTAATAGGTCTAAAAGAAATCCAGATTAAAAGGACAAGGAATTTAGACTCCTCAGATGGAAATGCATGGATGATACATTTCTCTCTCCTTGGCTCACTCCTTCCCCAGCTGCCTAAGTAAAACCCACCTCCATCTCTACCACAGACAGAGTTATAAGACCCTCACCTCCCAGTAATGACTTCAGGCCCTGACTCAACATATCAAGGTCTTTCCAACCAGCCTCAGCCTCAGCCTTGTTAATATCATGCAGGGGTCGCTGGGCGTGGTGATTCATGCCTGTAATCCCAGCACTTTGGGAGGCCGAGGCAGACAGATTGCCTGAGGTCAGGAGTTCTAGACCAGTTTGGCCAACATGGTGAAACCCATCTCTACTAAAAATACAAAAAAATTGGCTGGACGTGGTGGTGTGCACCTGTACTCCCAGCTACTCAGAAGGCTGAGGCAGGGGAATTGCTTGAACCACGGAGGTGGAAGTTGCAGTGAGCCGAGATCATGCCACTGCACTCCAGCCTGGGAGACAGAGCGAGACTCTGTCTCAAAAAAAACAAACAAACAAAAAAAAAACATGCAGGGGTAATAATAATAACAATGGGAATAAAGGAAACTGGTAGGAAAATATAATTACTGTATGCTGGACTCTAGGCCAATAGCTTGCCATGCATCTTTTACTCAATCCTCATAGCAAATGTGGAAAGTGGAGACAATTGTTATCCCTCATTTATAGCTAAAGAAAGAGACACAAAGGAGTGACAAGCTTGCATGAAGCACTCCAGATAGATAACAGCTGAGCCCAAGCTCCCCTGTAGGACCCAGGTGTGATTTGCCCCCATTTCTTCTCTCTCTCTCTCTCTCTCTCTCTCTCTCACACACACACACACACACACACGGTAGTCTATAAACCATCATCCCACTCCAGCTCCCTAATTCTACTTGCATTCTCTCTCCCCAATATCCAATCACCCCTTTTCTGCCCCTTGCCATTTCCTTTAACTTAAATACAACCAGGTGATCTGCGTGGTCCAGGAACCCCCGGGCAGCTCTGCCCTCAGGTCTAATGATGGTACCCATCAAGACCAAAGGTCTCTTCCAAGCCCTAGGTTTGCTCAAATCCCCTGTGTCCGAGTGGCCTTTTATACCACTTAGTATTTTCAAAACATTATCACCAGATAAAAGTAAACAAAAAAATGTTAGGGAAAATCTTTCCCAAGCAGTGAAATAAGACCAAATGAAACATATAAAAATGGTCAGGGGAAATAAGCCTGCCACTCCTGCAGATAAATCTCACCCAAACTGTTCAAGTTGGGCAATTTCCATAAGCTTGTGTGTCCTTCCCAATATCGCTTGGTTCTGAGTCTCAGATCACAAAGGTCAATAAAAGCCTTAATTGGAAATCTCACGCCTCCCAGAATAATGATTCTCAGGTTCACAGACAGCCCCATGGCTGGACAGCAGTGTTGGACCCAACGCATCTCAGCGAAACGTTAGACTTTGCAAGCCTGATGGTCTTTGCATCTCTAGCACTTAGCACATAGTAGATGCTTTGTAATGCCTGTCAAAGCATCTCCCAGGAATCTCATATGTATTAAATATAATTCTAAGCATTGGCAAAATCCCAGCATCTTTTCCAAATGAAATAAAAAGAGGGGTCACAGGACATTTACAGAGTCGTTAGCCGTCAACTCACCCTAGGAAGCCCTCAAGTGGAAGCCTTTAAATCAACTTTTTCTGTAAAGGGTCAGATAGTAAATATTTCAGGCTTTGCAAGCCATGTGGCCTTGGACACATCTACTCAGCTTTGCTGTTGTAGCTTGAAATCAGCCATAGACAATATATAAATGAAAAAGTGCAGCTGTGTTCCTGGAAACCTTTATTTACAAAATAAGCTGCAACCCGAATTTGGCCCATCTGCCACATTTTGCTGACCCCTGCTCTAAATTGTTAGCAGCATTCAATTCCATGGTGGCTGCTTCCAAACTCTCCCCAGAGAATAAGATCTAATATTTAAATTCACCTCTAAAAGTTTTACATGTACAACAATATCTACATTGGCCTGTAAGAATTTCCACACACCCAATTAAAATCGCTACATTAATTGAGTCTCAAAGTGAAAAATAAGTCCAGTAAGAATTACCATTGGAGTCCAATTAGAATTACTGTATATTAATACTAGAAGAAATATACCCCTGCTTCATTTTATGAATGCTCTAATTTAATGTCACCCACAAGGTATAAAAGGCAGTCTTTAATACCCTCTTCCTGTGAACCTGAAATCAACCAACCATCCCTCTATTCATCCATCATTTAGTGAAAAATATATTGAATTCCTGCTAAAATTAGCAAGCAGGTCTACAGACCACAGAGAGAGTCCTCTGAAGGGGCCTTGACTTTAGGCCTGCACGCCCTGTGATTGTCCCTGTGGAGGCCAGACCTGGGTTGTTCCCACCAGCAGCACCAAGCCCACACAGCAGAAATGCACAATGGGAACATAAGTTCCGAGTCTGTCTCAAGATCACAAAAGAGCCCCCACACTTCCACACATGTCATGCCAATCAACACAGAAGGGCCAGGAGTAGGGGAACGCGCCCTGAGTGCTGTCAGCACTTCTGGTTTTGCCTTCCTGATGAGTGTGTTGGGGAAATCCAGCCCAAGCCCCACTGAGTTGTTAGCCATCATCTCACCCTAGGAAACTGCCTTTCTGGCCCAAGTGCAAACCTCTAAATCAACTTTTTCTGTAAAGGGTCAGATGGTAAATATTTCAGGCTTTGCAGGCCATATGGCCTTGGACACATCTACTCAGCTTTGCTGTTGTAGCTTGAAATTAGCTACATTTTGTGCTAGGTCCTCAGTATACACTATGGTGCATACAACACATGAGGCCTAGAGAAGGTCATGGCCACATGATTAGATGTTATATTCATGCATAACCCACAGGGTTCCAGGGTGATGGGGACACTAAGGGAGGCACCATCACCTTAGCTGCGGAGAGTTCCAGAAAACTTCAGGGAAGAATATGCCACAGAGTATTTAAGGGTGTGGAGGGCCTCCCTGGGCAGACAAGAGGGAAACGGCTTTCCAGGCCCAGGAGGTAACCTGTGCAAAAGCACGATGGTGTGAAACAGCACAGTGTGTGTGGGAACTCCAGAGAACTTAGCAAGGCAGAAGAAAAAAGTGAAAAGGGAGAGTAGGGAAAACTAAGCTCAGGCACCAGGAAGTATCCGTATCATGAAAAGCCATGCATGAACTCAGATTTTCTCCCAAGGGGTACAGGGAGCCCTAGAGGACTCTTCACTTCAATTCACATTTGCATCTAGATAGACCTATGACTCTGATGGCCTATGGAGAATCTAAAAGCAAGAACATCCAAGAGGGGGATGTTGCAGCAGGCCAGGAGAGCGCTGGGAAGGTCTGAACAGGGGCCGTAGCAAAGGCGATGGAAGGCAAGAGGCGGTACTTAAGAGGGAAAAGCTCCAGGACTTTGCGACCATGAGCAATTGCACTATTGGTTCCAATGTTTCACCTCTTCTCCTATCCACACCCTCTGCCTTTTGACTTTGAAGCTCCTCCCACTGAATGGGCAGAGTATGGGTTCAAGCCATGTGACTTGCTTGAGTAATAGCATAAGGCAGAGGTAACACTGCGCCATTCCAAGCTGGTGCCTTGAGAGGTTTTGTGTGTTTTTATGGACCTGGGAAGAGGAGGATTGAGAGGTTTTGTGTGTTTTTATGGACCTGGGAAGAGAAGGAAAGACACGTGAAACAGAGCCATCCCAGCCAAGCCCGGCACAGATCACTCAGCCCCCAGTGATAATAACAATTGTTGTAAGCCATTGACTTCTGGGGTGGTGTGTTACCCGGCAATAGTTAACTGCTAAGTGACCAAGGCTTTAGGGATGGGAGGAGAGGAAGGAGTCAACAATCACTTCCAGATAATTCTATTAATTAGATAAATGGAGATGCCAATAACCAGAAGATGAAATACACAAAGGAGGAACAGACTCGGAGGAAAATGCCAAGTTCAGTCTTGAATAAGCTGAATGTGAGACAGCTGTGGAGGAGCCCTAAGGAGACACTCCACAGTCAGATGTGGGGGTTTTAGGAAATGCGAGAGGGATTTGGGCTACAGATATAGTTTCAAGAAGCATCAGTTTACAAGGAGAAATTGAAGTCGTCGGAATTGTGAGAAGAATGGCAGGGGCCGGGCACGGTGGCTCACGCCTGTAATCCCAGCACTTTGGGAGGCTGAGGAGGGCGGATCCTGAGGTCAGGAGATCGAGACCATCCTGGCTAACACGGTGAAACCCCGTTGCTACTAAAAACACAAAAAATTACTGGGCGTGGTGGCGGGCGCCTGTAGTCCCAGCTACTTGGGAGGCTGACGCAGGAGAATGGCATGAATCCTGGAGGAGGAGCTTGCAGTGAGCCGAGATCACGCCACTGCACTCCAGCCTGGACGACAGAGCGAGACTCTGTCAAAAAAAAGAGAGAAGAATGACAGGAAAAAGTTGACCAAGGATGGATCTTGAAGGAAGGCCTACATTTATGGGTCAGGTGCAAGCATTTGACTATTAAACAAATGCACCCCTCCATCCATCTCTGTATCAGTATCTAGTATATAGTAGACACGCCACAAGTATCTCATGAAAGAAGTAATCAGTCATTGAATGGATTGGCCAGATTATGGCCGATCAATAAGAACTCTCATACACCAATTTTCTAAGAAAGTTGAAACAGCCGTACATGCTCCTGACTTTTGAGTAGAAAAGAGAAGGGGAAAAAGTTGTATTGCAGATTTAGTCAGTAACATGTTATTTGCTCCGTCAATTGACTCAAAGCAAAGGTTAGGGATTGTGCAGAAAAGAGTTCATACAGTAGGGCCAGGACTGTCCTTAGAAAGGGCTGCTTGCAAAGCCAGTCCTTGGCTGGCGTCTGGGAACTTGAACAGTAGGACAGTTCTTTATTCTGATGCAAAACTTTGCCTAAAGTATAAGAGTGGCTCCCTGTGCTTAAACCATTTGCATGAACAATATGGTTTATGCTGACACCTGCTTTTCTTCTGGAAAGCCAGAACCGAATTTGGTCCGTACTAGACACAAACTACCTGGTGACCAGCTCCCAATAAAAACCCTTGGTAATGAATCTCTAACGAGCCTCCCTGATAGACAAATTTCACAGGTGTTATCATGACTCCTTGCTGGAGGACTTAACGTGTGTCCTGTGTGACTTCACTAGAGACAACTTTGGAAAAGTTGCACCTGGCTTTCTCCAGACTTTACCTCACATGCCTTTTCCCTGGGCTCATTTTTCTTTGTATCCTTTTCCTGTAATGAACCACGGCTGTGACAACAACTGCATGTTGAGTGTGTGAGTCTCCCTAGCAAATCCATCATGCAGAGGATCTCAGGGACCCCTCCAACACACGTATCATGTTTAACAATCACTAGCAAACGGACTGAAAACCGCCAAACCCGAATTCAGCAAACGTATTTTTTCTTATCCTAATTCATATACATCATCACTTTCACCCCCACATATACAGAAATTAATATAAGCCACATTAATACTAAAAAAGTATTTTTTAAATTGATAAATCTCAAAAGAGAAAATTACACTGACAGGCCGGGCACAGTGGCTCATGTTTGTAATCCCAGCACTTTGGGAGGCCAAGGCAGGTGGATCACCTGAGGTCAGGAGTTCGAGACCAGCCTGACCAACATGATGAAACTCCTGTCTCTGCTAAAAATACAAAACTTAGCGAGGCCTGGTGGCGGGCACCTGTAATCCCATCTACTAGGGAGGCTGAGGCAAGAGAATCGCTGGAACCCGGAAGGTGGAGGTTGCAGTGAGCTGAGATCGCGCCATTGCACTCCAGCCTGGGTGACAGAACAAGACTCTGTCTCAGAAAAAAGAAAAGAAAATTACAGTGACAAGCAGATTATATTAATTTCCCTTTTTACTTGCCTTACTGTACTAATCTGTGGCCACCCCATTTGGTCTGGATGTTTAGCTCATTATTCTCATCCTGTGTACTGCAGTAGATCACTGCAGAGGCTTGAACTCATAGGAGTACTAAACACTCTCTGTACAGAAAAACTCTTATATGGTTTATATTTATCTAACTCTCATCTCTTGTAGAGATATACAACTATTTTTCCTTTTTTTTTTGAGACGGAGTCTCGCTCTGTCACCCAAACTGGAGTGCAGTGGCC
>NW_016814433.1:1259773-1263868 GCF_001698545.2 Rhinopithecus bieti | reverse complement strand
AGATATACAACTATTTTTCAAATGTGTATGAGGGCTTGAGGTTAATAAAACTATGGATCGATTTAAAAGTGCATTTGCGTTTGTAGTAGTGAGCGTGGCTATTTATAATTCTATGAAACGAAATAAAATGATTTTAAAATATATAATAGGCCAGGAAAACAATAAAAGTGATACTGGCGTTTCAGAAATGGTGAACGTTTTGAAAAACTATGAACCGGATTTGCTCTGAAATGAAACAAAACCACAGGAAACTGATGAAGGAAAAGACCTGTTCGAAGGGAGAAGTCGTTCCAGGGAATTCCAAACTCAAAGGCCTTCAATAGAAGAGAGAGTAGACTCTGGTCCTTCAGAGAGGGCACAAGTGGGAAGCAGCACTCAGGGCAGCTGAATCTCTAACAAGCTTCCCTGATAGACACGTTGCACAGGTGTTAATCACGACTCCTTGCGGCTCAGCCCCGCCCCTCTCCCCTGGACAGAGAGTGTTGAGACCAAGAGCGTGAAGCTGTGTCCAATGTGGCCAGTGAGGCCCTTGGACCACACTGACCACAAGGAAGGATGGGACGCCCAGGAAAACAAGCTCCCAATCAAGCCGTCACTCCTGAGTGTGCCCCCACCCCTACTTCATAATCGCCACGGACGGGCCACGGGAAGCACAGTGCTCAGGTGTCCTGGAAGTGAGGACATGTCAAAAATCCACAAGGCACTTACAGAAAACCAACGCTATGTCAAAGAGGAATCACACTTACCACACAGATGAACTAAGAGTTCAGTAGCACTCAGAACAGGCTTTTGAAGAGGAATAAAGTCTCTCTTTCAAATTCATCAAATACCTGAAAAATTAAAATTTTAACCATCAAAATCTCACTAATAATATACGAAAATATTTTCCCTCTGGACATAGGTAGTAATAGCTGAGTATATGAAAGCAAAAACAAAATAGAACAAAGAGTAGACTTGATCAGTAAAATTAAAGGGCTCAGGAGTTCGAGACCAGCCTGACCGACGTGGGGAAACCCAATCTCTATTAAAAATACAAAAATGAGCTGGGTGTGGTGGCGCACACCTGTAGTCTCAGAGGCAGGAGGCAGGAGAATTGCTTGAACCTGGAGGCAGAGGTTGCAGTGATGGTGCCACTGCATTCCAGCCTGGGCAACAGAGTGAGACTCCATCTCAAAAAAATAAAAAAAAGAAAGAAAGAAAAGAAAAAAGAAAATGCCAAAAAATAATAGAAAATGAGGGAGGATTTGCCCAGATAGATGTTAGAACAAAGATTATGCACACATTTATTTAAATGATGTAGTGTAGGCATACAAATAGTGGAACAAATTATGTTTATTTTTACGTCCCCCCAAAAACTTCCTGTGTTGAAACCGTAGCCCCCCCCCCATGTGACAGTATCTGGAGCGGGGACTTTGGAAGGTCGTTACGTCATGTGACTAGAGCCCGCCTGACAAGATTAGTGCCCTTATAAGAAGAAACAGCGGCCCGGGCACCGGTGGCTCAAAGCCTGTAATCCCGCACTTTTGGAGCCGAGACGGGGCGGAATCACGAGGTCAGGAGATCGAGACCATCTGGGCTAACACTGCCGAAAACCCGTCTCATAAAAAAAATCAAAAAACTAGGCCGGGCGAGGTTGGGCGGGCGCCTGTAAGTCCCAGCTACTTCGGGGAGCTGAAGGCCCAGGAGAATGCGTAAAACCCGGGAGGCGGGAGCTTGCTGAAGCTGAAGATCCGCCACTGCAACTCCCGCCAGCAGCGACAGAGAGAGATAACCCAGTCTACAAAAAAAAAAAAAAAAAAAAACAAAAAGAAGAAGAAGAAGAAGAAACAGCAAACAGCCTGATTCCTTTCTCTCCTCTGTGCCACGTGAGGACATAGAAAGAAGACAACCATCTGTGGACCAGGAAAATACCTTTTCCTCAACAAACTCTTATCGTGCAGCCGCCGCCCTAATCTTAGACTTTCCAGTCTTCGCGACTGTGAGTAATGCATCTCTGGTGTTTAAGTCACCCCGCCTATGGTATTCCATGATGGCAGCCTGAACTGACTGAGATAAATAGACACACGGATCACAGGAATGGAGTCGAATCTACAGTTTTGTGTACAGATGGCAATTTCAACTACAATGACAACAGTAATGATATAATAAGGAATTAGGAACTGTTCTAAGTGCATTGATTATTAGTGACAAAATATTATTTCTATAAAAGCATTTTAAATTCCTAGGAAAGAAAGGACTATTCATTAAGTAGTTTAAAAACTCCATATCCATTTGAAAAAATTAACTTAGATACATTACTTGTACCATACGAAAATAAATTCCTGCTAGATAAAATACTAAATGTAAAAAAAAAGAAAAGAAACTATAAAAGAGTTGGAATAAAACTGTGAAGTAATTATTATAATCTTAGTATTGGAAAGATTTTCCTAAAACAAGACATATAACCCAGAAGCCATATAATAGAGGATTAACATTTTTAATCTCATAAAATTTTAAAACATTTTTGTTGAAAAATGACACCTCAAATACAGAGTTAAAATACAAACAGCAAAGAGAAGACATTATATGCAACACACTTATCTCATACAGAATTTATAACCAAACTATATCAAGATTATTTACAAATCAGTAAGACATGCAAGACAATAAAAATCAGACAAATGATATAAATAGGCAATTCATAGAAGAAAAATAGAAATGCCGATAATCATATGAGAAAATGCACAGCTTCCGCTAGTAATCAGGGAAATGAAAATTAAAACAATAATGAGATATGATTTTATACTCATTATATTCCCAAAAATTTAAAAGATTGATAGTAGCAAATATTAGCAAGGATGTGTGAAAACGGGTGCTTTCAGAGACTTGCTGAAAGCAGTTGAGAACTTGTGAGGTCATTTGGAACCCATTAGGCATCATTGATCAATGTTTAAATGGGCATTCCGTTTACCCTAGTAATTTCATTCCTGAAAACCCACCTGCGCACAAAGATATACATACAAAAGCAGTTTTTGTAGCCTGGTTTGTGAGCGCGAAACGCTGGGGGTTGGGAAATTGGTAGATGTGTATCAGTAGGAGAGCAGCTAAAGATTGACTTAATGTGGGACCGTGGAATTCTCTGCATACATTAAAATAATGTAGTAGACCTTCATGCACTGACATGGAAAGATGCCCAATACTTATCAAAAAGTAAAATAAAATTGAAAAATAATTTGCATGGTATGGCACCATTTATGTTTATGTTTCTTACACACACACACACATACACACACAAAGACGTTGGAAGAATGGAACCCAAGGTGTTGATGTTGGTTACTGATACGGTTTGGATCTGTGTCCCCACCCAATATCATCTTGAATTGTAATCCCCAATGTTGGAGGCGGGGCCTGGTGGGAGGTGATTGGATCTTGGGGGTGGATTTCTCATGAATGGTTAGCACTGTCTACTTGGTGCTGTTCTCATGATAGTAAGTGAGATCTCACGAGATCTGGTTTTATAAAGTGTATAGCACCGCCTGCACCACTGTCTCTTGCTCCTGCTCTGCCATGTGCGACACCTCCCTCCTCCTTTGCCTTTCGCCATGACTGGAAGCTTCCTGAGTCCCGCCCATGATTCGGGAGCAGGGAAGGGAAGTGCTGGGTAAAGGAGGGCTTGGTCCCTGGCTAGGGCTCCACCCCATGGACCTAGCTGAGGACAGGCACTCCTGCCTTCCCGCCTAAATGTTGCATTTCTCAAGACCACCCTGGACCACCAGGTGCCCATCCTGTGCCTATAAAAACATGAGACCCAGCCGGGCACCATGGCTCCCACCTGTAATCCCAACATTTTGGGAGGCCTAGGCGGGCAGATCGAGAGGTCAGGAGTTTGAGACGAGCCTGGCCAACATAGTGAAATCCTGTCTCTACTAAAAATACATTAAAAAAAAAAAAAAAAAAAACTAGCTGGGCGTGGTGGTAGACATCTGTAATTCTAGCTACTTGGGAGGCTGAGGCAGGAGAATCGTTTGAACCCAGGAGGTAGAGGTTGCAGTGAGCCGAGATTGCACCACTGCACTCCAACCTTGGCAACAGTGCCAGACTCCCTCTCAAAAAAAA
>NW_016814433.1:1233041-1259234 GCF_001698545.2 Rhinopithecus bieti | reverse complement strand
AAAAAAAAAAAAAAAAAAAAAAAAAAGACCCTGACTGGGCACAGTGGCTCACGCTTGTAATCCCAGCATTTTGGGAGGCCAAGGCAGGCAGATCACTTGAGGTCAGGAGTTCCAGAACAGCCTGGCCAACATGATGAAACCCTGTCTCTACTAAAAATACAAAAAATTGGCTGGGCATGGTGGCAGATGCCTGTAATCCCAGCTACTCAGGAAGCTGAGGCAGGAGAATCATTTGAACCTGGAAGGCGGAGGTTGCAGTGAGCCAAGATCATGCCACTGCACTCCAGCCTGGGCAACAAAAACAAGACCCTGTCTCAAAAAAAGAAAAAAAAAAAAGGACCAAAGTGGGCAGATCACGAGGTCAAGAGATCAAGATCATCCTGGCCAACATAGTGAAATACCATCTCTACAAAAAATACAAAAATTAGCCAGGCGTGGTGGTGTGCTCCTGTAGTGCCAGCTACTCAGGAGGCTGAGGCAGGAGAATCACTTGAACCCGGGAGGCAGAGGTTGCAGTGAGCCAAGGTCATGTCACTGCACCCTGTGATATTGCTTTTAAAATCCAGGGGGGAGTGTATGACATTACTCCCAATGTAACAGTGGGTGTACATCCACCCGGGAATTTTGCTCCTAATATTCAGGGAAGGAGAAAATTATATTACTGCCAATATCGCAGAGAGCATACAACCCTTCTGTGATATTGTTCCTAATATCCAGAGGGGGGAGAGGATGATGTCAGTACAATATCACAGGCTGTGTACACCCACCCAGTGATATTGTTCCTAATATCCAGCAAGGGAGAGGATAATATTACACCTCATATAGCAGGAGGTGACACCCACGCTGTGATATTGTTCCTAATATCCAGGAAAGTGAGAGCCTGATTTTACTCCCAATATCGCAGGTGGTGTACATCCACCCCACCTCCCGTGATATTGTTCTTAACATTCAAAAGAAGAGAGGATGACATTACTCCCAATATCAAAGAAAGTGTAAACCCTCGTGTGACATTGTTCCTAACATCATGAAGGGGAGAAGATGATATTAATCCTCATGTAGCAGAAAGTGTACACCCCCCCGTGATATTGTTCCCATGATCCAGGAGAGAAGAGGATGATATTACGTTCAATATCACATGGGGTGTACATGCCCCCAGTGATATTGTTCCTAACTTCAACGTGGGAGAAGATGATATGAAATCCAATATTGCAGGGGGGGATACTGGGATATTGTTCTTCATATCCAGTAGGGGAGAGGATGAAATTACTCCCAATACTGCAGAGGGTGTACACCTGTCTGTGAAATAGTTCGTAATTTCCAGAGGGAAAGATGATACTACTCACAATATTGTAAACATGCTGTAGGTCCACCGTGGATTGTAATATCCAGGGGAAGAGATGGGGGGCGATATTACTCCCCATCTCGCAGAGGTGTCCATGTATTATAATTACATACATATTATATATTACATAATAGATATTATACATATATAATGTATAATTTATATAGATGAATATTATTATATCTACAAATATTATTATATTATCTTAATATGATACTGATATTATTTATTAATATTTAATTTCCGTCGTTAGCCTGGTGACAGAGAGAGACTGCGTCTCAAAAAAAGAAACAGCAAGACTCTTGCAGGCAGACATACAAGCGGCTGGACGTCGTGAGGAATACATCGGCGGAAGAAGACACAACCCACTGCTCGTGGAGATCACGCTGGCACAAGAGCAGGCCGCCAGGCATGGGCAGGTCATCAACCAGAGGAACGAACTGGAGTTTGGCCTGAGCAGTCAGAGTTGAGCCTGGCGGCCAAGCAGCCTGACTCCAAGGGAAAACCACCTCCCTTCTGACTCCCCCATCTGCTGAGAGCTACCTCTACTCAATAAGACCTTGCATTCATTCTCTAAGCCCACGTGTGATCCGATTAGTCTAGTACACCAAGGCAAGAAACCCCGGGATACAGAAATCCCTCTGTCCTTGTGATAAGGCAGGAGCTCTAATTGAGCTGGTTAACACAAGCCGCCTACAGAGCACAAACTAAAAGAGCACCCCTATAACACACACCCACTGGGGCTTCAGGAGCTGCCAACATTCACCCCTAGGCACTGCCTTGGGGTCAGAGCCCCACAGCCTGCCCATCTGCATGCTCCCCTAGAGGTCTGAGCAGCCGGGCGCTGAAGAAGGGAGCCCCACCCCCATCACGTGCGCTGCGAGGGGGACAAGGGAAGCGTTCCCATTTCACCCGGAAGCAGATGCCATCACGCTTCCTATATAGCCTGCAGAACTGTTAACCAATTCAACTTCTTTCTTTATAAATTACCTAGTCTCAGGTATTCTGTATAGCAATGCAAAAATTGACTAATACAGTTGCCCATAGGGAAGAGAGTATGAGCAATGAGTAAAGAAATGGTGACTTTCATGTATGAAAGTGATGTTCTGGCCAGGGCGTGGTGACTCACGCCTGTAATCCCAGCACTTTGGGAGGCCGAGGCCGGCGGATCACGAGGTCAGGAGATGGAGACCATCCTGGCTAACATGGTGAAACCCCTTCTCCACTAAAATACAAAAAATTAGCCAGGCATGGTGGCGGATGCCTGTAGTACCAGCTACTTGGAAGGCTGAGGCAGGAGAATGGTGAGAACCTGGGAGACAGAGCTTGCAGTGAGCGGAGATGGGACCACTGCATTCCAGCCTGGGCGACAGAGTGAGACTCCGTCTCAAAAAAAAAGAAGAAAAAAAAAGTAAGTAATGTTTTGCCCAAAACCGAGATGAAAGCAAATTGTGTGTTGATCGTGTTTGAGAGCAGGCTGGAGAAATGTTTTGAAAGCTTCAATGNAAAAAGAAAGCTTCAATGAATGGCCAGGCCCCGGGCCTGTGAGTGATACCTGGAGGTAAATGGGATATAAACCCTGTTGCTTGAAACATTCAATTAATAGACCCAGATCAATCTGCTATCCTTTACTTCTCAGATCTATGACTTGGTGTTTTTGATTAGTGAGTCGTGTCTGATGGTGGTTCCAAATTATCCATGCTCCACCACTGAGAAGAACCTGATTTTTTTATGACCACGTGATGCCAGACAGCAAGCTGTGTCTAGCTAGGCGACGACCAAGCAAGCAAGAAAGGTCCATGTCCAGCTAAGAGAGGCAAATCTCTCTCCCAGGATCTTTGAACAGCTCACTCCCTTTGCTACCTGTGTTAGAATCCTTCATTAATAAGCAGTAAACCTTGACTCGCATTTGGAAATTTTAACTGACCATGGTTTGCTCTGTATTTAAATTTTATAAAATAAGACTGTATTGAGGTAATACCTGTGAAATATATAGCTCTATAAATAAATGTCCCCCTAGTATAGCTTTTGATTGGATATTTTCTATCTCGGTGGATACTAAACAATTCATCTGGAAGCCTAGAAAACAATTTGATGTTTAAAATAGGTTTTTATACTCAAAAAAAAATATTGAGTTCATATACTTTTCACAATTACTCTAATGAATGAAAGGGAATGAAGTGGAGAGAGGGTGATGTGGAAATAAATGAATTTTCAGTCGTGGAGCAGAAACTCAAAAACCAAAACCAAATTGACTCCCTGTGGTGCACATCTTTCACGAGCCCTACACACACAGACAGGGGCCCTGGGTTCCACCACCAACCCCTTCCCCACGCTCTCTTGAGAGGCCCCCAGCACCCTTTCCTCGCTGCCTCGGCTGCACTCTCCTGGCCAAATCCCAGCCTGCTCCAACCCAACTCTCTCACTTCTGCTCACGCACACCAGAGCAGCTAAATGTCACCTGAGAAAATCACTTTAAATGACCTGCTTCTTATTTGTTACGCTTTCAATTCATGACCACAGAATTCACTCAGAGACTCAGCCCTTCGGAATGCCCTCCCATGTTAATCTCTTGGGTTCACTTTGTGACTTTCCAGGAAAACTGTTCTGTCACCTACGCATGTAGGCTCACGCCTGAAATCCCAGCACTTTGGGAGTCCGAGGCAGGCAGATTGCCTGCGGTCAGGAGTTCGAGGCCAGCCTGACCCACATAGTGAAACCTTGTCTCTACTAAAAATACAAAAAATTACCCAAGTGTGGTGGTGGATGCTTGTAATCCCAGCTACTCGGGAGGCCGAGGCAGGAGAATCACTTGAACCCAGGAAGCAGAGGTTGCAGTGAGCCGAGATCGCACCACTGCACTCCAGCCTGGGCAAAAAGAGCGAAACTCTGCCTCAAACAAACAAACAAAAAATTTAAAAATTAAAGAAAAAAAGATAGAAAGAAAACTGTCACTTCCCTCTCCTTTAATCCCCTCCCACCCTCATTTTGGCCAATGGGGGCACCTCATTCTCCATGGTAGAAAGAAAAGGAAATAACAACAGAAGCTCCCTCCTCTTCCTAGGCCAGCCCTGTGTGAGGTGGGTGCTCACTCTCGTTCCTGTCTTGATGGAAGATGCATCCCTGCTCCCATCAGAGGCCCGTGTGCCCTGGAGCCATCCTTCCTTACCTTCTCCAGGCATTTACTCCTCTCTCACATTTTAAAAATTACCCTCAGCTCATTTTGCACTTCTGCTTGCAACCCTCTGGGACTTCTGTACTTAAAAAATCCACAGCCCCTGTGTTGGTGGCTGGGCAGTGGGGACCTGGCCTCTACCCACCTCTCCAGTCCATCTCTCCTGTCCTCCATCACCTGCTCAGTCCTTTTGGCTCCTTGAACAAGCAAAAGGGTCCCCCACTGCAGGGCCATCCTCGCGGACACAGTGTCCACAGCCCCGTGGCCTGCTTCTGAGTTTATCTGGAGCTGAGGCAGACAGTTCCAGCTCGCTGGCCGCCTCCCTAGACAAGACCCTGGGTCTCTCTGCTTCTCAGCCTAAGGGTGTCCTCTCCCCTACACAATGTGTGCAGCTTCCCACATGCACAACTCGTGAGCATGGAGAAGTGACCAGCCCTGGAGACAACCCTCAGCCAGTGGGAGATGGGAGTAAGTGGATGCACTCTCAGCTCCCAACTCTCATCGGGATGATCCTGAGCAAGCATCACCATTCCTCAGAGGGGCCCCAATGGACTGAGTTCCTGCCCACAGTGATACCCCTTCATGAATACACATGTTATGGGCTTTTTTTCCCTTCCCTGTCTCAGTTTCCCACCTCCCAATTTGTGCTTTTTTTCTTTTATTTTTATTTTATTTTATTTTATTTTTTTTTGACAGTCTCGCTCTGTCAAAAAATTACAACATACTGGCCAAAATGTCCTACAGGCAAGACGATCGGTAAAACTTCGTGTATCAGAAACAAATCAGTGTCCGTTTCAGTGTTAATAGGTTACATATTAATGAGTACATCAAAAATTTGAGGAACGTGTGCGTTCCCCAAATTAGACTTGAGGGACTCACGATAAGATTTGTTACTCAGGGGGGCCGGGCGCGGTGGCTCACACCTGTCATCCCAGCACTTTGGGAGGCCAAAGCGAGCAGATCACGAGGTCAGGAGCTCAAGACCATCCTGGCTAACACGGTGAAACCCTGTCTGTACTAAAAATACAAAAAATTAGCCAAGCGTGGTGGCAGGCGCCTGTTGTCCCAGCTACTCAGGACGCTGAGGCAGGAGAATGGCGTGAACCTGGGAGGTGGGGCTTGCAGTGAGCCGAGATCACGCCGCTGCACTCCAGCCTGGGCGACAGAGCGAGACTATGTCTCAAAAAAAAAAAAAAGATTTGTTACTCAGAGACAGGATGTAAGCCAGGAATCTTAAGACCTTGCCCAGGTGGTTGATTTGGAAGCCTGCCACGTGTGACCTGTAAGTTATCATTTCCCCTTTTTGATCAAGAATCTTCCCATGAAAGCACTGATGATACATCTCTGCTTAGGTTAGAGTGATAGACATTCTTTATCCCTAGGCCCTGAGAAGGCTCATTCCTAGGAAGTCTCGTCTCTCAATGCCAAGAAAGAACCTTGTTATTGCAGGCAGGCTGTTAGCAACATGGGGTAGAACCTGACACAAAGCTATGTGCTGTTTTCCTGAATAATGAATCACATCCAGTTGTTGGGTGATATTATTTTGGCCTTAGCTGTTGCAGAGTAGTTTCCATATTCTGGAGAATTTGGGTAAAGAGAAAGGTAAGTATCTTAATTTTGTTCACAAAAGCATACTTTACCCAATTGTTGTAAGGGGGCGCAAAAGAAGGAAAGCTTCTTTGACTTTGGAAAACAGAATATAAAAAAGAATTAGCAATTATTTTAAAAGCCATAAAAGTCATTTTAGTCCTCTATCAGCGCAGTCCCATGTAATCCTTGTTTGGTTTGATGTTGGGTTAGTAATCCTGATGTACAACTTTTTATGGACGTTTTTATTTAGTGTATTAATCTTAAAGTTATCAGAAATCTGTATTCAAGAGTACTTGGTAGAGTCTCTTCCACGGAAGGCAGTTTTGGAGTATAGCTGATTGCAAACGCTTTTAGAGAAGATTTCAAAACAACAACTCTGGCCTGTAATTCCAGTACTTTGGGAGGCTGAGGCGGGTGGATCACTTGAGCTCAGGAGTTCGTGACCTGCCTGGGCAACATGGCAAAATCCTGTGTCTAATAAAAATACAAAAAATTAGCCAGGCGTGGTGGCACACGCCTGTAATCCCAGCTACTCAGGAGGCTGAGGCAGGAGAATCGCATAAACCTGGGAGGTGAAGGTTGCTGAGAGCTGAGATTGCGCCACTGCACTCCACCCTGGGTGACAGGGCAAGACTCTGTTTCACTAAAAAAAAAAAAAAAAAAAAAAAAGAAAGAAAAAACAATAGCTGTGATGACAAAAAGTTTGATTAGCCATGGGTTAAATCTAATGAAAGTTCCCAGTTGACAAAGAAATTTAGTTATTTCCATTACATGTAGCATTTTAAGATAACAACCAGAACTGTGACTGACAGTGTCATATCAGGACCATTAGACTTTTATAAATTTTATATAATCTTTAGAATACTCATATTAATAACATACCATATAAATATAATTTTAGAAAAAAATGAACATAATCAAAATTATGACTGATAACATGTTGGGTTTTACAATTTATAAAATTTTGGAACATTTATATCAACAACATACCCACAAATGTAACTGAAGGAAGATCTAGTATCATTTATTATTTGTCAGTGTTTTCCATATAATTTACCAAATACATATAATTATTAGGTCAAAAACTGCAACTACTTCTGCACCAACCTAATATTTAATCCCAAAAGACTTCATTTAGGATTTTCACCCTTGGAAACTATGTCAAATATGTCAGAAGTTTCAAAACATTGGAACAAAACAAAATTCCAGGTCATTGCCTTTGTAAAATAATAGTTATTTATTTAACCATTGTAACAATCAGAAGACCTCGGGGCCATACAGAAAGTTACATGAATGTAAAACCCTTAACCCATTTACAACTCAGCTTTCCTAAGTAATCAAGAAACCTAATAAAGGCAACACAGGAATTATCTTGATAAAATGTAAAATCTTCGGTTTTTCAGTCAGCTACCAAAAAGGTCAAGAAACACCTCCTGTGGTGTGATTGCATCTCCTTATGAGAAGCCAATTTAGATAACCTGGAAGTCAAGCCTGATGAAAAAGATATTTAAATTTAAACAGACACAGACACAGGAAAATTGTTTCCAGGGTGATGAGTGAACACTGCATCACCGAAGAACGTACACCAGAAAACCACTATCTTGATCAGGGGAATACATGGTTCTCTGTATGGGAAGGCTCCAAATTATATTGACCAATCCAGACACATCAAGAAAAGCTAAGAGGACAGAATCAAGTTATACTGGAGGAAAACACTGCTCTTCTAGAACTTCAAGATAAACATTTCAGCATCAGGCCACAACATCCGAATTAGAACTAGAGAAAAAAGTTACAGGAGTTGATGAAAAGGTGAAAAGAGTTATCACTCCAGCCAAGCAAAAAGATATATCTTTTCAAGAGGAGGAGAAGCAGAAAGCAATGATACATGACCTGCAATTACATGTAGCAGAGCACAGCAGAAGTTGAACTTCCAACATATAAATCTCAGAAGTTTCACAAAGAAAAAGATAACAGAATTGAAAACCAAAACCTCTTACAATGTCATTAAGAGCAAATCAGTACTTTAAGAAAACCTTGTTCCAACATAGGGGACCAATCTTTAGAAAGACTTATAAATTATTTCCTTTTAATTATAGCCAACTTAATCACACACAAAATTTCTTTCTTAAATTCTCTTTTCATGAACCTTATTATGACTGATACAGACCATTTATGACATGCTTACTTTATCCTACACTTCCTTTTTCTTAAACAACAAGTCATTTTACTTGAGGACAAAAAATTATTATTCAAGATTTTTTCTTACATAAAATTATTTTTTCTTTAACCTTACTTAATAAAAATATATATTTATGTCCACAACTTTCTTCACATCTCTCTCTCCCTCTCTCTCTCTCTCTCTTTGTCTTACTTAATGGTTCCTTTCTATCTTCTTATATCTTTCTCCTAAATCTATATTTTGAATCAACTTTTAAATAACCTCCAAATTAGATAAAATTATTTTTTCTCAGTAAAGAACACATTTTATCCTTTTTTATGATTTTTTTTCTCTTAAACACACATCTTGATTTTTAGGTACACTTTATATACAGAATTATACATATTATTTAGAATTTTTATTCTTAGCAACCTTACATTTTGGTGAAAATCTAGAAGGCAAGAAATCTTGAATCATCTGTCACATATCAGTATTTTATAGATGAAAACCATTTGATAATTTTTATAAACACNTTTTCTTAATTGGAAATAACTCAGATGTTTAATAAGTAGTTATTATTTAATTTAACACAATTTTAATATTTCAAAGTACATGAAAATTTTATGTATAAGCACTTTATCCCATTTACATTTAATTAATTTATTTTAAGTTTACCTAGATTACTTATGAGAAATGAGATATTTGGCAAACCTAGGCATTACTTCAAGTTATTTGTAAGTTAATCATTTTTATAGCTTATGAAGACATTTCTATTTTTAGTTTACCAATAACTAAAGCTATCTTAGTTATCAAAGGTTTACTTAAGTCACATGAACTTGGAGAATATTGGGGGTAATTTATGAGTGAAAAGACAAGTGGATCCAAATTATATCTCTGACAAAATTGGGACCTGTTTACATGAATAAACTTTGTTTGCCCCAATAAATAATATAATGAAGACTCTGAACCAAAATTTTAGATATAGCAGTTTCCATGGCAGTTTTATATTTTTAAGAACCTCTTTCACTTCTTTTTTCTTCCTTTGGTTTCAGATGAATTTAGGGTTACATTTTTAATGGTTACCCATTATCTAGAATTGGCTGAATTCTATAAGAAAAACAAAACCTTCAAGCAACCTTGAATTAGTCATACCAGTAGCAGTGAGTTTTATCTCAATACCAGTAGAAAACTCAGCAGATTCATAGTAGGCAGCAGAAAAAAATAGAGAAATAAAGAACTTAGAAGACTCTACATATTAACTTTAGAGTTACAGAGTTTTGGAATAATGACTATTTGAGTTCTGAATTTTCCTTGATGTAACTTGCCCATCAATGTACAAATGTGCACAAGAATGGGCCATAATATGTAGCCAGCTGGAGGCCTAGAAAACCTGGCATGCCTCAACGATTGAAAATCCCAGAGTGTTTCTCATTAACAAAGTTTAGGGATAAAAAATTGTTTTAAAAAAATCTGTATTTTTTAATCTCAGCAGTTTTATTCTCATTCTGTAGTTGTTTCATTTGCTTCTTTTGTTTCAAAATTAAATATATTTTCCCCTTTTGAGAAAAGGAAATGTAAGCATTGTGAAATTCCAAAAATCTCTGCCTAAGAGACATGTAAGAGCCACGAAAACAAGCAGAAAGGAGTGAGTTCAGATCAGAGGGGTAGAAGAAGGGGGAGCTGGTCAAGGTTACAAAGCTTTTAGGTGCTATTGGAAGTAAGTCACCCGTTCAATTTGTTGGGTTCTAAAGCCAGCTTTTTCCAATTTTGTGTTCAAATAAATCACTTTAGGCATTGCAAACAAATTCCCATTTTGGCTGTTGCTGCTTATGACCATCCCAAGTTAGGTTGATTCACTTACCTAAGTACCGGCAAGGACAAAGACCATATTACACATAAAACCAGCTGGTGCAACTAGAGGACCCACTTCCCGTCTTGGTTGTTTTGCGTGAGACAAGCTATGTAGTGAGGCAAGAGTGCCCTCACTCAGTCAACAAAGGAGAAAGCTAAGGAAAGGTTGTCTCACCCCAAACTCCCAGGAAACAATTCACAGAGCCCCTATTCTCCCTTGCCATAGTACTCAACAAAAACCCTTACCTCGAATTTGCGGCAGTAACTCTCATTCTGAGAGAGTCATCGTATGTCCTAGCCAAGGAGGAAATCAGATTGAATAAACGAGAACGCAAGACAAGAAGCTAATTGATTTCAGGTGGAACTCATTTGTAGACCTAGCAGGTGCATCCAAGTTCAAAAATGCAATGGCTTCATTGCCAGTTCCTGCATGAAGGTTGGAAGCCACTCCAGGTGGTCCAGGGAGGTCACTCTGAAATCCCGCCAACTATGCCATTTTGTCAACCAACATTAAGGTTGTTGAGGATTTGGAAGGCTCGATAAAGGCTTACTGGAAGCCAAATGTGGGGAGCAACCTGGGAAGACACACTGACAAAGTTGAGCATGTTCCAAGGTCTGTTTCAAGTTGTAATGCCTTTGCAAGAAAGTTTAGGAGACAGGAAGGCAGCTCCACATATCAGAATTGTCATTTTTTTATTGGAGGGTACAAGACAAAGGTTACAATCTTTGGCTACGGATCACAATATACATGCTAAAATGTCCTACACACAAGAAAATCAGTAAAATTTCATGATTCAGAAAGAAATCAGTGTCCTTTTCAGTAGCCATAAGCTATGTATTCATAAATATATCGACAGTTAAGGAACTCACGATAGGATTTGAGGGACTCGGGGACCCGGCATGGTGGCTCACGCCTGTCATCCCAGCACTTTGGGAGGCTGAAGGGGGCGGATTACCTAAGGTCAGGAGTTCGAGACCAGCCTGACCAATGTGATGAAACTCTGTCTCTACTAAAAAAATACAAAAATTAGCCAGGCATGGTGGCGGGCACCTGTAGTCCCAGCTACTCAGGAGTCTGAGGCAGGAGAATTACTTGAACCCGGGAGGCGGAGATTGCAGTGAGCCAAGATCGTGCCACTGCACTCCAGCCTGGCCGACAAAGTGAGACTCGATCTCAAAAAAAAAAAAAAAAAAAAAAAAAAAAAAAAAGATTATTTACTCAGGGACAGGATGTAAGCCATGAATCATAAGACCTACCCCCAGGAGATTGATTTGGAAGCCTGCCAAATGTGATCTGTAGGTTATCAACATCCATATCTAATCTGTATTCACATCCTATTAATCCTGTCAACTAAGATATATCTATATCTACACGTATAGCTATATGTACACCCACATCCTATCAGTTCTGTTTCTTTGGAGAAGCCTAATACAAGAGGCAACCTGAGAAAGGAGCTCCGCCCCCCACGGAAGGTGACCACTGAAAAAGATACCATCATTCATCTCTTCTCCCTACACATATCATCATCTGGCCACTGATGTTTCAGGCGAGTGTTGAACCAATGTCCCTTGCTTTCATATTTCTCCAACTGATTGTGTTTTTATTATCTTAACTACTGTCACGTGGACATATTAACTTTAAATATTTTGTGACAAAGAGGCCTCTTTTGGAGAATATTCTCAGAGGGTAAGACTACCTCTGCCTGCTTCTCGCCCCTCCTGCCTCCTCTTGGTTGATTAGCCTTAATCTCATGATCTTCTGTTGTAGTTCCCCATGCTAATATGCCCATCCTTAATTCTAAACAGAGACCCCCTCACTCACTCAGTTTCATGGATGAATTGATGAGTGACCCTCTTTCACCAAGACACCAACACTACAAGGGTAACTTTCTAGCACTTGCCTCAAAACAACTCCTCCTGCAGCCTAGGGGACCGTCACAAAGCTGTACAATGACCCCTCCTCTTTTATCCAGACTTTTATCTAGACTGAAGTCATTGGCAGAACAGTCCAGAGTCAGAGGATACTTCATTGTCCTTACCCATAAATGCTCCTCCTGAGTTTTTAAAGTCTCCTCGCCCATCAGACCTCACTCCCTTCCCCCTAGAGTCTTCGATGTTCTTCTGAGATGTTCAGTTCAAGGATATCTTGTGTTCCTGAACTGTCTTTATGTCCTGAACTCCGGGTTTATTCTGCTTGTATTCTTCACGTCAATTTGATCTTACTGAACAAAACATAATCTTAAACCAATTCCAGTAATTGCCCCCATTCCTCTCCTAAGGATTCCAGCATTAGGTTGCGTTCATAGCACACCAACAGTGTCTGATACACAGCTCAATAAATATTCATTGAATAAATGAATACACTCATAGCAAAAACCCTTCTGGTTGACACTGATTTTAGCAGTTAAATTCTGACATGTCTAGGCATGATTTTCTTATTTATTCTCTTTCAGGCTTGCTAAGATTCATGAATTTGTAAGTGTATGTCCTCATCCCCAAACTTTGGAAGATCCGTGTGGTTATTTCCTATCATGGTTTTTATCTGGTTTTCTCCTTGGGACTCCAATTATTTATAAGTTAGAGAGTTTTATATTTCCCCTATAAGTCCCTGAAGCTCTGTTCTTTTTTTTTTTTTTTCATCTTTTTCCTTTGTTCCTCAGATTTAGTCTTTTGTATGAATCTATCTTCAAGTTCACTGACTCTTCTGTCACTTCCTTTCTGCTAATAAGTCCACCTCGTGAATTATTTATTTTATATAATTGGTTTTTAGTTCTAGAATTTATGTTTTGTTCTTTTCTTATAGACTCTATATTTCTGTTAAGATTTCCCTTTTATAAATCAATTATAACCACGTTTCCCATCATTGTAACACAACTACAGTTGTCGTTGCTTTAACATCTTTGTGTGATCATTTCAGTCCTTAGGTCATGGAGATGACCTCTATTGATTGTCTTTTCCTTTGAGAATTGGTCCCATTTTTGTGTTTTTTCATATGTCAGGTACTTTTGGATTTGATTTTAATTTTGTGGATTGTTACATTGTTGAGATTCTGGATTCTGTCATATTACTCTGAAGAGTGTTAATGTTTTTATTTAACAGGCATCAAACTTGTTTCGTTTCAAACTACAAACTCTCTCTTCTCTGACGTGGGCAGCAGATCTAATTTCATTTCAGGTGTTTTGGTCTTAGCTGCAAGCTTCTTTGGGTCTGCACCATGCGTGCACAATTCAGGGATCAGCCAGAGACTTGGGGAGAATTTATTCACAGAATTTGGGGCTCTCTTCTCTGCTTATTTCCTCTCTGGAATTCATGCCCTCATCTTCCAGCAGCTGTTCTCTGTTTCTGTCCTCTGATTCTTCAGGCCAGAAAGACACTGGGCTTTCTATCAGCATATTTGATGCTCTGTGCTGTGTCATGACCGTGGCTTTCTTCAAATCAAAAGCCATCGAAAGGGGAAACCCACTTCACACTAGTCCCTTCTTCCAAGTTTCAAATACGCAACACAATCCGCCTGTCTTTGTTCGCTACTCAGAGCCTTTCGGATTTGTATATTTTTCTAGGGTTTATGGTTATCACCTGGAGGAGGGTCAGTCTATTAGGAGTCTTTTAGGAGCGCACTCCACCGTACTGCAGAAGAACCAACACACAATGGACACACTGGCTTTAGAATAATGTTCGGCATTTTCAGTTCATTTATACACATATTATTTGTAGTGCGGACTCAAATACCATCAAAACTCTATTTTTTATGTATTTTTTGTTTACTAATTGGGAACCAAGAAATAATGACAGATGGGTGGAAAAGAGTTACGGTGAGAACTTTCAGCAGCGGAAAGCTAGAGCAATTGAGAGAAATTCTGGAATTTCCTTGTAGCCAAGAAAACAAAGGAAATTATATGGATTTCTTATATTTCAGAGTATAGTAATGGGACATCTGCATGTCCACTGAGGAATTCACTTCCCTGGTCCTGAACTCAATGGGGTGATGTGTCATCGCCTGTCAGTAGTGATACTCGTATATACCGAGTTACTTACTATCTGTTTTAATCCTGGGATTTAAGGGTTAAATGAAATTACTCAAGTAAAGAATTTTTCATAGTGCAGATAGAGAGCAAAGATAGCGATGGTGGTGGTGGCAGCAGTAAGATAAACTCTACTTTTATCTTATCTTTGTAAAGGAGAACCAATTTCACCTCCTGACAGATTTCAACCCAGTATGTCAGCGACTCCTAAGTCAGAATGTCACTCACTTGATTTGGCTCCAGTGGGAAACTGTCTCCAAAGAACCAGCAAACCCGTCATCCTGGAGGCAGAACACTGTCTGCATTCCGGCCAGGTTCTGGGCATCAGGCCCCCCTACCCCTCAGACACTTCGCCAGCGCAGGCACTCAGGAAAGGCCTGGGAGCCAGCTGGGAACGGCCTCGGGGTCCTCCAGTCAATCTCCACGTAAGTGCTGCAAGCTTTGTTCTGAGGAATTAATCAGAGGAGCAATGATCTGGAGAAGGCGCCTGGGGAATGAGGCAAGCATGATGCACGTTAATCAGCCTTGCGTGTGCAGCCAGGGTTGCCTTTCACGCACAGTTCCTATGTCCCAGAGCCCTCTCCTCAGCCCTAGGAGAGGTCACCAAGCAGGGCGTGGGCTTTCAGCTATGTCTCCAGCCCTAGGAGAGGAGGAGGCTCTGCACAGAACCATCCACATCCCCTCACATGAGAGTCAGCTGACTGAGCTTGTGCTTGGGACTCTGCCTGGGGAAAGGCAAAGGCTAGTCTATGTTTATGATGAGGGCTTCATTGGTGGCCACAGTCAGGATTTATGCTGAGGTCATGGGTAGAGGTTAAGTATGTGGCAAGGATTAGGGATGAGTATATAGCGAGGACCAGAGCAGTCTATGGCTAGTCTGCCTGTGGCTCTGTCTGTGATGGGAATAAAAATTAAGCTTATATTCATGGCAAGGGCTTAGCTGAGGGTCAGAGTCAGGGTGCCAGGAACCCTGATTAAAAACCTAGCACCTCTGAAGTTCTCTCAGCCAACAAGGAAGTCAGTTCATGTGAGGGAGCTCAGGTGCTCATTTCTTAGAAGCTACATGTGCCCTGTCTCCCAGGTAACTGCAGACTAAGGAAAAGTGCATCATAATTACTTAGAGATGTTTGTTTCAAAGGCAGATGCTACAGCCCCGCCCAATAACCATGAACCTGGGAAGCTGAAATTCAATGAGTTTCCCAGCGATTCTGATGCACTCTAAATCTGAGACCCTCTGCTTCAGATCCCCCAAAGCTTTCCTTCCAAGGAGCTCTCCAAAGCGGCATTCCTTACAGCCTCAGGGCATCTATGTGCAATCCCGAGCCCCTTCCCCACTTTGGATGTGGGGCTGTGGCAGATGCAGCGGTTCCCTCCCTGCCACCTGCCAGCACAAGGCTGAGCAATGTAGATATGCCTCAGAAGTCAGCTATGTCCTCCTTCGGTGATAGTGATGGTGGCACCTTAGGATTTGACTGTGTGCACCCCTGGCTGGCTTCCCTCCATCACAGACAGCAGATCCTACATGATAGTAACAGTGATCATAAATAACAGCAGCTCAACGTTATGGGATGCTTACTATGTGCCAGGCATACAGTAATACATGAGCTACATGTATTAGCTCAATTAATCCCCACAACAATCTCTGAGGTACATACTATCATTGTTCCCATTTCACAGATGAGGAGGGGCCCAGAGAGGTGAAAAAACCTGACCAGGGCCACAAAGCTAAAGAGAGCCAGAGCCCAGACTGATCCTGGAGTATACCCTCTTACCCAAGGTGCTCTGGGCCATAGCAAACAACCCATGGTATTGGTCTCCCAAAATGTGACTATTTCTCTTTTTTTGAGACGGATTCTCACTCTGTTGCCCAGGCTGGAGTGCAGTGGCGCAATCTCGGCTCACTGCAAGCTCCACCTCCCAGGTTCACACCATTCTCCTGCCTCAGCCTCCCGAGTAGCTGGGACTACAGGCGCCCGCCACCCACCCGGCTAATTTTTTGTATTTTTAGTAGAGAGAGGGTTTCACCGTGTTGGCCAGGATGGTCTCGATCTTCTGACCTCATGATCCGCCTGTCTCGGCCTCCCAAAGTGTGGGGATTACAGGTGTGAGCCACCAGGCCCGGCCGACTATTTCTTAAAACAGGCGTTATAATAAGTACGGTCTCCACTAACTCCAGCTGTTCTCCCTCAATACTTAATCAAACTCTAAATGTATCTCATCTTTGTAAAAGGCAATCCGTGCCTTTTCCTCATCTGAATTTCTCAGAGGTGTGGGAAAACTTCAGGCCTTGCATCTAATTTCAGGATGTAGACAGAGATGTTTGCTTTCTCTCCTCACCTCTTCCCCTGCATCTCTGATGCCTGCCTCAAGAACCCCGCTCCCTGCATAGCCTTTTCTGACAGCAGGACCAGGGGAGGAATCCAAGGCAGAGTCCATGCTCCCCAGGCCTGGGCCTCAAGCCTCTCCTACAGCGCAGGCCTGAAAGGGACTCCTCGTCAGAGTTGGCATCTTACGACCACGACAAGCCTCTGCAGAAATGGCTTCCTAAAGTACCATTGCTTCGAGTTCAAGACAAGCCTGGTCAACATAGTGAAACCCTGTCTCTACTAAAAATACAAAAAACTAGCTGGGTGTGGTGGCGGGCGCCTGTAGTCCCAGCTACATGGGAGGCTGAGGCAGGAGAATCGCTTGAACCCGGGAGGCAGAGGTTGCAGTGGGCCGAGATCATGCCACTGCACTCCAGCCTGGGAGACAGAGCGAGACTCCGTCTCAAAAAAAAGAAGAGAAAAAGAAACATTGCTCCTTTTCCTCTGTATCATTGGAGACATTGGACATAATTGGGGTAAGCAGGGGCTTCCCTCTTAACCTAGGCCACCCAAATGGGAAGCTGACAGCTCCCTTATAAGGATTACGCTTAGCCACTTGGAATTTGGCTTTTGCCCTCTGGTTGGTGATTTTAAGATATGAAAGAAAATGCCATTTATGTCATTGTTAAATATGCATTTTAAAGACAAAGTAATATATACACATAATTTAAAAATTCAGGGCAGGCACAGTGACTAATGCCTGTAATCCCAGTGCTTTTGGAGGCTGAGGTAGAAGGATCGCTTGAGGCCAGGAGTTTGAGACCAAACTGGGAAATACAGTGAGACCCTGTGTCTACCCAAAAAAAAAAAAAATTAGCCAGGTGTGGTGATGCATGCCTGTGGTCCCAGCTACGCTGCTACACAGGAGGCTGATGTGGGAAGATTGCTAGAACCCAGGAGCCTGAGGCTGCAGTGAGCTATGATCATGCCACCTCACTCCAGCCTGGGTGACAGAGACCTTGTCTCAAAAAAAAAAAAAAGTCAAAGGCTGTAGAAGGGCTTATGATGAGAAGCAATCCCGCCTCCCCAGATGATACATAGTTTCCAGTGACAGGGAAGTGCTGGGAAGGAAAGAGCCGTGGTCCCTTTAAATAATACTGAAGTGGGGAAGGGAAGCACTGAGTAGAAGAGGGCGTGGTCCCTGGCTAGGGCTCCACCCCCACAGACCTAGGTGAGGACAGGTATTTCCTGCCCAAATGTTGCATTTCCCAAGACCACCCTGGCCTACCAGGCTCCCATCCTGGGCCTATAAAAACCTGCAACCCAGGCGGGCGCGTGGTGGCTCATGCCTGTAATCCCAGCACTGTGGGAGGTCGAGGCGGGAGGATCACCTGAGGTCGGTAGTTCAAGGCCAGCCTGACCAGGCTGAGGCAGGAGAATTGCTTGAACCCGGGAGGCGGAGGTTGAGGTGAACCAAGATCACGCCATTGCACTCCAGCCTGGGCAACAAGAGCAAAACTCCATCTCAAAAAAAAAACCACAAAACCTAAGACACTGTTGGGCAGATAGGCAGACATTGAGAGGCGCACATGGGCAAAAGAAGACACAAACGGCTGGATGTCCTCGAGAGGACATGGAGAGGAGCACGCTGGTGGTGGAAGAACACACGGTCAGGCACCAGCACACTGGCCGGCCATCGACCAGCAGAACAATGCAGAGTTGGGACGGAGCAGTCCAAGAAGAGTGGGGCCTCCAAGTGGAAAACCGTCTCACTTCTGGCTCCCCCATCTGCTGAGAGCTACTTCTTCTCAATAAAACCTTGCACTCATTCTCCAAGCCCACGTGTGATCCGATGCTTCTGGTACACCAAGGCAAGAAACCCTGAGATACAGAAATCTCTCTGTCCTTGTGATACAGGAGGGGTCTAACTGAGCTGGTTAACACAAGCCCCCTATAGAAGGCAAACTAAAAGAGCACCCTGTAACACACGCCACTGGGGCTTCAGCTGTGAACACTCACCCCTAGACACTGCCGTGGGGTCAGAGCCCCCACAGCCTGCCTGTCTGTATGCTGCCCTAGAATTTGAGCAGCGGGGCACTGAAAAGGTAAAAGCCACACCCCCCACTGCACGCCCTTCGAGGAGGACAAGGAAACCTTTCCTGTTTGACCAGGACTCAGGAAATGCTTGTTGATTGACACCTTAATATTTCTATGTATCAGCTCAGAACCTAATGAGGTAGAAGTGGAGCTTTTCCTCTTTCATTTTATTCAACATTACTTGTGAAAAGTGGGGCTTATGCTGGGTGGAGGAATAAGACAAAGATGAATTAAACATGGTCTCCCCACCTTGAAATCATCTCTGTCTAGGGGCTGGAGGGTTCGGCATTAAAACGGATATTTATAACGCCAGCAAGAAGGACATAACTGGCAAAATACAAGTACCAGTGAGCATTTTGGGAATCCAGTGAAAGCGCCCAGGGGCTTAGGATGGGAGGAGTTGGGCGGGGCATGGGCCGCTGGGCACCAGTATTTCCGTCAAACCTTGAAGAATGGTAGGGAAGACATGAGCCAGTTCTTGTAGGTGGAAAATTTCTGGAATGCTGGGGAAAAGCATGTTGGAGTCCAGATCAGAGAGGGCCAGAAACTCTGTGACCTGCATCCTCTATCCCCTGGGGAGCTGTATTTCAAAGGGCCTAGATTTCCTCATTTATTGGGAAAAATAACAGCAGTCAGATTACATGAGTGAACACACTTTAGAGTACTTGCCACAGTGCCTGGAAAATAATCAACTCAATTGATCTTAGCTAAGAACCCTAATTCCTTCCTGCGCCCCCCACCCCACCCACCCCAGACATTCCTGACTGCACTCCCTTTTCCCCCCAAGTTCAAAACAGCAGACTGTCTCACCAAGATCCTCACCTGAACTAAAGGAGGTGCTTGTTACCGGAAGGCACTGGCGTCTGAGAACAGGCAGGGCCTGTGCTCCAGGAAGGCTCTTCCAGGGGTGTCTGATGCATGTCTGCTCAGGAACCACCACCTGCAGGACAGCTGCCTCCCCATGACAATCAGTTTGGAGCTTCTAAAGCAGATGCACAGGCCTGAACCCCTGAGGTGGTGTCTGCACGGATGAATATTCTCTCTGTGGCAGCTTCCTTGAAGGCTGGTTGGAAAAGTGATTTTTTGCAACGGGTATGTTAGCTTCATGGGGTTGCTGCCTTTAATCTGTCTTCTTATTAGAAATACTGGTTTGACCTCAAACCGAAGCTCCAGGTGTGAGTCAGACTGTGTACCCTGCCCCTCCCCAGCATGGCATAGGGAGAGAGAGAATGACTCGTAGGTCTGGCAGGTCCCTAAAAGTGACCTCGTCTGATCAATGAGGCGATGACTGGCTTTAACCTCCCTCCTAGCAGATTGTCTAGTATCTGCTAGCATACCTCCAGCGATGGAGGTCTCACCACCACTCCAACCCCATCATTCCACGGGTGAATAGCTCAGACTGAGACAGATCTTTTACGTGGAGCCGAAATCTGTCCATCTGGGGAAGGGTTAATGAGACAGTCGCTAGACCCCCCTTGCCAGCCCTCCTGCTTCCTGCTTCCCCCACTCCCCCACTCTGCCCAGAAGCATTAATTCCATTATCAAATGGTCAGCCCTGGGGAATGAACTTTTAAAGGCTTAAAGCAAGGTAGGTTAATTAAAATCTTTGATCAAAGTCCCATAAACAGCATAAAATTCCCCTCTCTTAATTACCCTGGATGGTCTCACAAGCATTAAAGTCAAAGGGGAGAAGATGAAGAGGCAGGGAGGGGAGGAGCTGGGAGGAGAATATTCCAGAAAGCAACAGCCCCAGGCCGAGGCCACCAGGTTGCTGCTGCCATTGGGGCCCCACACCGGGGAATCCAGGGGAAGCCAAGAAACCTACACTTGTTTAGCTAACATTTACTCACAAAGCACTTCCTAGAGCAGTTGCTCTGCCAGATGCCAGGAGTACTGGAAGAAAGACCCAGATCCTCCCCTGAGAAGGGGCCAGGGTCCTCAGGGAGAGACCCCAAGAAGAGCAGGCAGGCGGGAAGAGACTGCAGAGCAGGAACCCCTGGCCCAGCCCAGGAAGTTCAAGGAAGGCCTCCCGATGAGGCAGGCTGGAGCTGGGACCATGTGCTGGAGTCAGTAATCTAAGTCAGGCAGAGTGGAGCAGCCTGGAGGTGAGCAGATGCTGGGTAGGAGTGGGAGGCAGGCCGTCGAGTAGGCAATGGTGAGAGATGGAGAGGGGAGCGGGGGGGGGGCACGGAGCATGTGGTGCTGAGGACAGTTTCCAGGGGCAGTGGGGATCACCGGGGTGTTTGGGTATCTCTCCAGTCTCATCTCTCACTGCTGCCTAATAGAAAGGCCAGTCTAGCTACATGGCAGGGAGAATGGGTGGGCATGGGGAGAGTGAGCCAGCGGGCAGGAAGCCCAGGTTGCCAACATTGTCCAGGTGAGAGAAGGTACCGCCCAATCTCAGGTAATAGCAGGAGAGGGGGTGAGGGGGAGAAGTAGATGGATTCAAGAGATGTTCGGGACAAGCCAGCAGAATCCAGGTGATGGCCAGACTTCCTTCTGAGGTGTCTGGGTGGGTTATGGCCCTCACTGAGAAGGACAGTAGGTTGAGGGCTGGAGGTTTAGTTTTGGACACTTTGGGTGTGATGAGCCAGTGATCAACTCACATCCCCACCTCTCTCACCCACCCACCCTCAACTAAAACCCTCAGTGACTTCCCACATCTCTCAGGATGAAGTCCAGAATGCTCAGGAGAGCTCTCCAGGCCCCACTGGACCTGGCCCAGGGCTCTCCCTGCAGGCTTACCCTGCACTCTCCCTTCCTGGCCAGCTTCTCTCCAGCCTCAAGGACTCTTGGTCTGATTTACAAGTGCCCCAGGTGCCTTTCTACCTCAGGACCCTTGCACATTCTCTTCCATGGGTCTGGCATGCTCCTTCCTTCTCTCCCTCTCCCCCGACTCATTCTTCAGGCCTCACTTTTATCATCTCACTCACAAGGAAGGCTTCTCTGACTTCACTCCCACAAAGACCAGAGAGCAGGTTAAAAGTGCAGACTCCCTAGCCCCACTCCACTCCATGTCCAGATTCTGATTCAGCAGCTCCTGATGGAGGCCTACGAATCTGCATTTCAGCAAGCCTCCCAGGTGGTTCTAAAGCCATAATCCACTAACGAAGATCTGAGAAGCCTTGCGTGGCAATGTCATGCCTCCCCCGGCAGGAAATCTCAGCCACTGGGTAGCTCAGAGGGCAGCCATGGAGTCTCAGCTGCACCCTCCACTCTCCATATTCTCCATTCCATTATTGGCATACATATCAATCATTAACACGATACGATGTTGATTGTAAAAATACTTTTAGATGTGAAAAACTCATGCTTTTGTAGACTCATGTAGAATGGTAATAAGAGCATCCTTAGAAAACTCTGCTACTTTTATTGATCGGTATTAACACACAATCCAAATAAAATCAACATCCTTTCTGTGGAATTACAACTTGAAAGGACTATCCTGGCCCTCGTCTCCTAATCAGATGGTTCTCCTTATACCTCTGTGTATAGAAATTCTGACATGATGATGTTGAAATTTCCCTAAGCCCTGTGTTTTCCAAAGACAGTGATGGTTAAGAAGTACCCACACCCCTTCTGTGTTTGGGAAAACAGCTCACTGCAAAGACCCACCCTCCCCCATATGACTTAGATAAGACCCGCGAATGACCACCTTGTTAACCCGGAACAAGGCCAGACACGGACTCTCCAAATTCCCATTCTTTTTCTCATAAATGCTTGGCTGAATTGTTTGTCTTCCTGAAGCTAGCAAGACGGAGAGAAACATTTTCTGTTCAGCTGACTGATGAAGACTCCCTGAATACAAAAACAATCCTAACTGTAATATTGCCCTACCTATAACTTGGTTATTCCTCCCTCTAAAAGTCCAAAACCACCCCGGAGACGCTGTCATCTTTGGATCTGGGGTGCGCTCCATATTGCCTAACAAAATCCATTCCCCTGTGTGTTTGGCTTTGTCTTTGACAGGCACCACCACAGTTGGTATCTATATTTTGAGAAGATGGCTGACTGCCAAAATCAGAACAGGGAACAGGGACAAGATCCCATTATGACCTCCAACTGGGCCACTGGTTACTGCGTAGAGATAGGGGTTTCTGTGTCCGAGGGTCAGGGGCTATGTGAGCCTTTCTTTGAGTTCAGGAGTGAAGGGATGATGGAGTGGGTTGGGGAGGGCATGGCACAGCAGGGGATCATGGGAGGAAAGGGGTCCACAGACCCAGAGAAGCAGGGGCCAAGGGTCCAGACCTCCTCTAGGCAGGTCCATTTCTAAGCACCCTGCAGCCAGGGCAGAGGCTGTGTGGCTGCTTCCTCTGGCAGCCACAGATGAATGGAAAATCAAAGCTTTCCTGAATTGCCACCATCCTATCTCAAATCCTATATTGCGTCTGGCCGTAGGAGTCAGCAGCCACCAAGAGAAGGTTCTGGATGACTGATACTCACTCCTCCCTGTCTTTGCTCAGGCTGCTTCCTCCACCTCAGATAAGCCTGCCCCTTCTCTTCAGGTCCTGCTCACTCTTGCAGGACCGATTCAAACACCTCCTCCTGCAGGAAGCCCTTCTGGCTGTTTCCCCATCTGAAATCTGAAATCTGGAGAGTGTTCCTCCTCCAGTCCTCAGCTTTCCAGCTACACTGCAGTCTAGCCTTTACCAACATCTGCTGAGTCCCGTGACGCAGCATTGCACGGTGGGAAACCGGCAGGTCTTGGAACCAGAATGTGGGCTCAAATCTCTACCTACCTTCTAGGTGCCCTGTGGCCTTGAGCAAGTTGCTCAATTCCCACTGAGCGCTGTTTTCTTGTCTGTAAAAGGGGGATGACAAACCATACAGGACTACCTGGGGATCTTGTTAGGATATGCCTTCAGATTCAGGGGCCTGGGATGAGCCTGATAGTCTGTCTTTCTAAGAAGTTCTCAGGCAAGGCTGCAGCTACTGGGCCGGGCCCACACTTCCAGTAGCAAGACACCTTATATTCAGTTCCTGTGAGGAACACAGAGGGCCTTAAAGGGCCAAGCTCATATTAGCAGCTAAATAAGTGGGAGGCTTTATTAATACTATTATCATCTCTATCACCTGTGCCTGACATGCAGCTGGCGCTGGAAATAATGGTAGCTAGTTATCTCCCCTGCTACCTGGCGAGTGTCTGGAGGGCAGGAAACGTGCCTAATTCCTCCATCAAAATGCCTCGCGCATAGAAAGCTAAAAGCCATGCAGCTGTGAAGGGAACAACAAAGTCGCTTCTATCAGTCTTTGCACAGGGGTCTGTCCTATGTTCTGTGCATGGCCGAGAAGAGGCGTTGCCCACCGTCTGCCACACCCCAACCACTTTGCCTGTAGGCCGAGTGCCAGCTTTCCCTGAAGCCTCCATCCTCAGAAGGCGGTTTCTCATGGAAATGAGCTCCCTGCCTCTGCACATCTGTACACTGAGGAAAACAGTTGGCATCATAACCTTGCGGGGAAGAAAAAACAAATAAAGGAGTCTCGAGAGATTTATCAGAGACCACAGGAAGCTGTAAAACATATGTTGCAGCATATTGATCTTTGACAAACTCCAGCAACAGAGGAAGTCCTTTCCCGCCTACACTGGCTAATGAGGACCTAGGGGCAGAGTCCTCCTCCCCGCTCCCCCTCTGCAGGGTTCCATCTGTGAGTCTCCATCTCAGGCCTGTCAAGCTGGCTGGAAATGAATCCACACCCGACTGAGAGCCCCTTCTGTCTCCAAGGCCCTGAGAAGCAGGTGCGAAGCCCACACGCCAGCAGTCCCAGCCCTCAGTGGCACAGCCCAGTTTGTTCCCCGGGTGCCTGGAGCCCTGCCTTCAAGTGCCATGAAGTTAGTTAGGTCCATTGCCCCAGAAATGGGTAGGGCAGTTGCAGCTTGGAACAAGTACTTCTCTACCCTGGTTACACATCTGAATCCCTTTGGGAGCCTTAAAAATATATGGATGCCTGGAACCCACTGTCAGGAATTCTGAATTCTGGGGTGCTGCCTGAGCATCAGGGTTTTTAAAAGCTGTCCAAGTGATTCTAATGAGCACCCCACGGTGCAAACCACTGGCCCAGGAATAAGTGTCTTGCTCACATTTAACTTTCAAAATGGAGCTTTTAAAGACCTCCCTGTAACAATAGCCAAATTATTTTTTATTTGCAAGAGAAAGAATTTTCTTCCCAAATGCCACGAAAACAAAAAACAAAACAAACCCAAAGCCTCTAGAGCCAAGATCACAGAGTTGAGAGGATACTAAACAGGAGGTGAGAGCAGTTTTTCCACTCAAAAAGAAATCAAATTATCTTAGAAGAAGAGAAATTTGGCCGAGCATGGTGGCTCACACCTGTAATCCCAGCACTTTGGGAGGCCAAGGTGGGTGGATCACTTGAGGTCAGGAGTTCGAGACGAGCCTGGCCAACAGAGTGAAACTCCATCTCTCCTAAAAATACAAAAATCAGCTGGATGTGGTGGTGTGCACCTGTAGTCCCAGCTACTCGGGGGGCTGAGAAAGGAGAATCACTTGAACCCGGGAGGCAGAGGTTGCAGTGAGCCAAGATCACACCACTACACTCCAGTCTGGGTGACAGAGTGAGACTCCATCTCAAAAAAAAAGGAAGAGAGAAATTTGAAAGATCAAGCAAGGTGGCTATAGATTTTTTCTTGGCCCCCAGAAAAGGCTGGGAGCAGAGGGTCTTTTGTCTGCTTCCCACCCAGAACCCTGGCAGCCACCAGGAGGAATGAGGGGTGATATCCAGAGAGTACAAGTGGTAGCTGAGAAGGGGGTCGGGAAGAGCCCTCTTCCTGAGTTGTTCACACCTCCTGTGTGGTTCAGAGACCCGGCCGGGCTGGACTCTAAAGACTATTATTACAGTCCAACCTCCCGGGCCTCTGCAGCTCCTATTCCAGCCAGGGTGGGGTCTGGACAGCAGGGAAGACTGCTAGCAGCAGCAGCAGCAGCAGCAGACACAGCCAGTGCAGAGGCTGCCCCCAAGGACCAAGGCGCCAAAGAGTAGTAACTAGACCAAAGGAATGGGCGTGGGTGCAGGAGGTGAGACTGTGTCACCTGGAAGTGACTGAGCAAGAAGTTACTTTGAATCAAAAGTTGACTTGTTTCTGCTAAGTGGAAATGGTAGAAATTCAGAACCAAGTTAAGCTTGGTTATAAAAAAAAAAAAATGAAGAAAGTTACATTTCTGCTGCACATCTGAGTGTAACTATAAATCTTAAACCCACTCTGAGGTCTATTCAGAAACGAAGAAATATACACGGCCAATGAATAGGAAGAGATGCTCAGCCTCAGCAGTAATCCAAGAAACACAAATCAAAACACTGGTAGTGCACCACTGGGGCCTCTCGGATGGGAGGCGTTTTAAAATCTAATACCTGTATCAGCAAAGGTAAAGAAGCCAGGCTCTGACAAATTGATGGTGAAATGCACGTAATCTTTCTGAGGGACAACTGGGTACTAAGAATTAAAAGAATTCTAAGTATACTTTTGGTGCAGCAATTCTAGGAATTGATCCTGAGGAAATAATCAAGAATCCCAGAAAGCTTTGGGAGCTTTAAAAATATACAGATGCGGCCGGGCGCGGTGGCTCAAGCCTGTAATCCCAGCACTTTGGGAGGCCGAGACGGGCGGATCACGAGGTCAGGAGATCGAGACCATC
>NW_016814433.1:1228749-1231778 GCF_001698545.2 Rhinopithecus bieti | reverse complement strand
TTGAGACAGAGTCTCACTCTATCACCCAGGCTGGAGTGCAATGGCATGATCTTGGTTCACTGCAACCTCTGTCTCCTGGGTTCAAGTGATTCTCCTGCCTCAGCCTCCCAAGTATCTGGGACTACAGGTGCACGCCACCATGCCTGGCTAATTTTTGTGTTTTTAGTAGAGACAGGGTTTCACCATATTGGCCAGGCTGGTCTCGAACTCCTGACCTGAGGTGATCCTCCCGCCTCAGCCTCTCAAAGTGCTGGGATTACGTGTTATTTTCGTAATTATATTTTCTAAGTTTTCTACAGTAAACATGTATTATTTGTAATTTGAAAAAGTTAAACTTGGCGCAGGTTAAACACAAGCATTGAGCACTGCTCTATCTCAAGCCTCACTAAAATAACAATCAAATGATTTCTTTTAAGGCATAAGCCCATTAGGTTTTAAAAGGTAAGTGAAGGGATGTAACTACCACAACATTTTGGAAGCAGGAAAGCAGCTGGAGGAGCAGTTGGAAGGGCTGTAACTAATAAATCTGCTTCTCAATCAAGAGTAAGAAAAGCAAAAAGATAACCTGGATTACATCTCAGACCACCTGCCTCCACTACCATAGTCCACTGGAATTGTAGATTAACATGTGACAAAAACATTGCCATTAGTTGAGAGTCCGTGTCAGAAGATCACAAGTCCTTTTTCCTCACCCCTGCAGAGAACTGAAGCCTTAGTCTCTGGAAGGTCTATTCTCTGGGGAAAGAAAAAAAAAATAGAGGCACTGAAGTACCCCAGGTACAGTGGAGAGTCTGGAGAATTAGTAAAAGTTTGTAGACTCAGTGTGGAACCCCACCTCCCAGCCTTCTTCTCTCCCTTAGCTCCCAGATTGCTAGGCAGGACATGGAAATGATCTCCAGGTCATCAGACAATCTCCAGAGGAAAAATCTAGAGATACCAACATCGAGATGTCCCAGAGGCCACCCATGTGAAGCTCACAATTGATGAGCTCTATCCATAAGTGCAGCTTCCAGCTAGCTTTCAAATATGAGCTGCAACTGAGGCTCCCCCAGATAGTTGAGGAGAACTTTAATGTGAAAGACAGAAACTTAAATAAGCATGGGAAAAAGAGCAGCTTGGAGGAGGCAGAGACCTTGCAGGAAAAGGGAAACTTAAAGAGAGAGAAAACTATCAATCATAGCAGTATAAGCCAAAAGTAGCTGAGACAGGTCTCGATCAATTTAGGAAGCTTATTTTGCAAAGGTTAGGGACACAGCCTCAGGAGATTCTGAGGACATGTGCCCAAGGTGGGCAGGGAACGGCTTGGTTTTATTCATTTAGTGAGACGTGAGACATTAATCACTACATAGAATATGTACATTGGATCCACCTGGAAAGGTGGGACAACTGGGGTGGGGCCTCCAAGTCATAGATGGATTCAAAGACATTCTGACTGGCAATTGGTTGAAAGAGTTATTCTCAATAGAAAGGAATGTCTGGGTTACCATAAGGGGTTTTGGAGACCAAGGCTTTATCATGCAGACAAAGGCTCCAGGTAGCAGGATTCAGAGAGAATAGATTGTAAATGTTTCTTCTCAGATGTACAGAGTCTGTTCTATCCGTAATTCCAAAAGGAAGGAGGAGATAATGAGGCATAGCCAACTCCCTCTTCCCATCATGGCCTGGACTAGTTTTTCAGGTTAACTTTGGAATGCCCTTGGCCAAGAGGAGGGGTCCCTTCAGATGGTTGTGGGGGGTCTTAGAATTTTATTTTTGGTTTGCAGAGAGGAACGATTGTCATAAAAAAAAAAAAATAATGAGGCCAGTCACGGTGGTTGATGCCTGTAATCCCAGCCCTTTGGGAGGCCAAGGCAGGCAGATCATGATGTCAAAGGATCGAGACCATCCTGGCCAACATGGCAAAACCCCATCTCTACTAAAAATACAAAAATTAGCTGGGCATGGTGGTGCGTGCCTGTAGTCCAGCTACTCGGGGGACTGAGGCAGGAGAATCGCTTGAACCCCAGAAGCAGAGGTTGCAGTAAGCCAAGATGGTGCCACTGCACTCCAGCCTGGTGACAAAGTGAGACTCTGTCTCAAAGAAAATGGCACTGATTAAAAAAAAGAAAAATGAAATAACATAAACATCAAATAGCTTCTAAAATTATCAAATAGCTTCTAAAATTACGCAGAAATGAAAAACTCATTAGGATGGAAGATAGAGTGAAGAGTTATCTCCCAAAAGACAAAAAGGTGGAAAGAATAGGAGAAAAATATGTTAGCAGACATGTCCAGAAGGTCTAATATTTAAACAACAGGCATTTCAGAAAGGGAGACCTGAGAAAATGATGAAAGGAACAATTGACTGAAAATCCCAAAACGGAGAGTTTTTAGCATGAAGGGCTGTTGAATTTTGTCAAAGGCCTTTTCTACATCTATTGAGATGATCATGTGGTTTTGTCTTTGGTTCTGTTTATGTGCTGGATTACGTTTATTGATTTGCATATGTTGAACCAGCCTTGCATCCCAGGGATGAAGCCCACTTGATCATGGTGGATAAGCTTTTGATGTGCTGCTGGGTTCAGTTTGCCAGTATTTTATTGAGGATTTTTGTATCCATATTCATCAGGGATATGGGTCTAAAATTCTCTTTTTTTGTTGTGTCTCTGCCAGGCTTTGGTTTCAGGATGATGCTGGCCTCATAAAATGAGTTGAGGGGATTCCCTCTTTTTCTGTTGATTGGAATAGTTTCAGAATGAACGATACTAGCTCCTCCTTGTACCTGTGGTAGAATTCAGCTGGAAATTCAACAGCCCTTCATGCTAAAAACTCTCAATAAATTAGGTATTGATGGGACGTATCTCAAAATAATAAGAGCTATTTATGACAAACCCACAGCCAATATCATACTGAATGGGCAAAAACTGGAAGCATTCCCTTTGAAAACTGGCACAAGACAGGTATGCCCTCTCTCACCACTCCTGTTCAACACAGTGTTGGAAGTTCTGGCCAGGGCAATCAGGCAAGAGAAAGAAATAAATGGTATTCGA
>NW_016814433.1:1175315-1227632 GCF_001698545.2 Rhinopithecus bieti | reverse complement strand
ANAAAGCTAAAACTAGATCCCTTCCTTACACCTAAAACCATAAAAACCCTAGAAGAAAACCTAGGCAATACCATTCAGGACGTAGGCACGGGCAAGGACTTAATGTCTAAAACACCAAAAGCAATGGCAACAGAAGCCAAAATTGACAAATGGGATCTAACTAAACTAAAGAACTTCTGCACAGCAAAAGAAACTACCATCAGAGTGAAGAGGCAACCCTCAGAATGGGAGAAAATTTTTGCAATCTACTCATATGACAAAGGGCTAATATCCAGAATCTACAAAGAACTCAAACAAAGTTACAAGAAAAAAATCAAACAACCCCATCAAAAAATAGGCAAAGGATATGAACAGGCACTTCTCAAAAGAAGACATTTATGCAGCCAATAGACACATGAAAAAAATGCTCATCATCACTGGCCATCAGAGAAATGCAAATCAAAACCACAATGAGATACCATCTCACACCAGTTAGAAGGCGATCATTAAAAAGTCAGGAAACAACAGGTGCTGGAGAGGATGTGGAGAAATAGGAACACTTTTACACTGTTGATGGGACTGTAAACTAGTTCAACCATTGTGGAAGAGAGTGTGGCGATTCCTCAAGGATCTAGAACTAGAAATACCATTTGGCCCAGCCATCCCATTACTGGGTATATACCCAAAGGATTATAAATCAGGCTGCTATAAAGACACATGCACACGTATGTTTATTGTGGCACTATTCACAATAGCAAAGGCTTGGAACCAACCCAAATGTCCATCAATGATAGACTGGATTAAGAAAATGTGGCACATATACACCATGGAATAGTATGCAGCCATAAAAAAGGAGGAGTTCACATCCTTTCCAGGGACATGGATGAAGCTGGAAACCATCATTCTCAGCAAACTATCACAAGGACAAAAAACCAAACATTGCATGTTCTCACTCATAGGTGGGAACTGAACAATGAGAACACATGGACACAGGAAGGAGAACATCACACACCAAGGCCTGTCGTGGGGTGGGGGGAGAGGGGAGGATAGCATTAGGAGATATTCCTAATATAAATGAAGAGTTAATAGGCAAAGCACACCAACATGGCACATGTATACATATGTAACAAACCTGCACGTTGCGCACATGTACCCTAGAACTTAAAGTATAATAATAATAATAATAAAAGAAAATCCCCAAACTGAAGGATCCACATTGAAAGGAAAATAATTACCAACCTGGAAGGCTTTACCCAGCAAAGTCATCATGAAGACAGCAGAGATGGGTTGGTCCCCAACAAGCAGGGTAAACAGAGAAAGAGGGTAGGAGGGAGAGGCTCTGGAGCCCATCCCTTCTGGGCCCTGGCTCTGCAGATACAGCTTGCTATCAGAGCCCCAACACAGCCCTTCCTATCGCTGGCCCTTGGAGTGAGTCAGCCTAGCACAGGAAAACTTGTTCTTCTTTTTGTGTCTTCTGCTTCAAGATGGCCTAGACTCCATCTAATCAGGTACCTACCTTGTCTCCACCACCTGCTCACCACCAGTTTTTGTGGCCACTTCACATCCACAGTGAGTGCTAGGGGCTGTGGCCTTGGGCCGAGTCACTGCTGGGAAAGTACTTGGCAGCTTGCAGCCAGGGAGCAGGTGGCACCAGCAGCCACCCAGCGAGGCCACCCAGCAAACCCAGCAGCAGGGGTTTTCTCCACTGTCGAGCTAGAATGTATTATTCTTAAAATAAAGTGGTGCCATGCAGCATTAATTCAGGAGAAGAAGCTGCGAATTCCAGACCCTTTTGAAGGCTTGTTTCCACAATGAATTAATGGGCCTTCATTTAACACTGCATCAACAAACCAGGCTGCTGAAGGAATGCCAAGTGCGAGCGGCTTTCTGCAACCATTCTGGCTCTCAGCTGCCGCCACAGGACCGCAGCAACATTGTTCATCACTGTGCAAGATAATAACAGTAATAGCTAATATTTATTGAGTGCTTAATATGTGTCAAGCATTGTGTTCAGCGCTTTACACGCTTATTGCTCTTAATCTTCACAAAAAGCCTTTGAAGTAGACATTATTATGACCTTTATTTTATAAGCTTACGAAGGTGAAGTTGCTTAAGGTCATATAGGTAAAAAGTGGTAGCACCAAAATGTGAACCCATGTACTGATAGAAGTCCCCAGAAAACGTTGTTTGCCAGGATCCAGGTGCCCTAAACTCACTGCTTTGTGACCAGGTCTTTTTCTTTCGTTCACCAGACCTCTAAATTAGATGAAACTTATCAGCCTTAAATATAAAGTATAAAACATGCCGATGCAATTTGATTATAATGCAACTGTCTGAAATAGGAGTAAATGTTCTGCTTGAAATATAAAAGAAATATCATTTAAAAGGACTACTGGGCTACTTGTGCCTGCACAGCCATGCCGTTTACATCTGCTTCACTATTTATGAGGACAGTCCCTGGCTGTCCTCATACAGAGTTAGAGTCAGTCCCACGACCAGCTCTCTGAGACAGCTTTGACCTTGACCTTGCCAAGGTTCTCAAACAGGGTTGCTGTCCCTCCTGTCTACACATAGTACCACTTGCCCAGCAACCTGCAAGCGGCCAGTGCTTCCTCCCCACATCCTCCCAGGTGTTGGTGGGTCTGCCAGGATGGGTGAGAGGCTGGGGCCCTTTACTCACCACTGAGCTAGGGAGTTCTTGCCTTTCCTTCTTGCTAGACCTAGGTGGGATGGAAGCAAAGCTTGTCAGTCTGTTTTCCATGTCAAGACTTACTCATTTGAAGCAAAAAAAGGAATGGTTCTTAATTCCAGCTCAGAACTAGAAAACTTGGTTTTTAATCAGCAAATACTGCCCAGCACCTGTGTTCCTAGCCCCTATGAGACAGTGCTTCCCTTCCCCGTCCAATACATCTGACTTGATTCAGCCGCATATTTTCCTGCATTGTCCATGTGGCAGACTCTTTTTGAGGCCCTGGGAAAATAGAGGTGAATCAGGCACAGCTCTGCCCTCAAAAGAAGTTCACGGGCCAAAGGGAGAGCCAGCCACACGTATTCATATGTCCAGTAGAAGCTGGACGGTGACGAACACCATAACAGCCACAACAAAGGGTTTTAGAGAAGGGACAACTAATCCCCTGTGGGTTAGTCCTGAAAGGCTTCAGAGAAATGCAGATCCGTAATCCAGGCTTGAAAGATGAGTATGATTATCAACCAGGCAGAGATGAGGGACAAGGGCACCTGGGGACGGGAAGCAACAGGGGTGAAGTCAGGGACTGGTGAATGTGTATGACGCCTTCAGAGAGCAGGGAGTGGTCCGGGAGGAGCAACGTAACACTCAAGGGAACAGGGAAGAGAAATAATGAGAGACGAAAACTCTAAGGAGGGCCAGAAAGGCAGGAGCTCTGAATGTCCTGCCACGGATTTGGGACATTGTTCCCCAGGAACTAAGGAGCCACACAGGCTTTTGAGCAGGAGAGCAACTCCATCTGGCCTTTTTAGAAAGAGTCCACTTGTGTCAACATGGAGGACAGATTGTAAGGACAAGGAGTGGATGTAAAAAACATCTGGCAGATCACAAGGTTAAGAGATCGAGACAATCCTGGCCAACATGATGAACCCCATCTCTACTAAAAATACAAAAATTAGCTGGACATGGTGGCACGTGCCTTTAGTCTCAGCTGCTTGGGAGGCTGAGGCAGGTGAATTGCTGGAACCCAGGAGGCGGAGGTTGCAGTGAGCTGAGATTGCACCACTGCACTCCAGCCTGGTGACAGAGCGAGACTCCATCTCAAAAAGAAAAAAAAAAAAATTCTGCAACTCAGTGATAACCTCAGGGAGCATCTTTTAGTCTCTGATAGTCATGACATGTTTTGTGACACAGATTTTCTACTTTTCCCACAAAGGGCCCCAAAACTCTTTTGACATGTGATCATGGACAGAAAACCCCTCTGATGTGGAATTTTGGAAAAAAAATTTGGAAATTCTTTTCCAAATTTTGTAAAATAGCTCATTATTGAACTGCAGCACTGTTTGTAAAATAATTTGGAAGGAAGGGGAAGTATGTGTTCCTTTCTTCTCCCCTCTCCTGTCCTCTCCTGTACATACCTCTGCTTTCTGCCAAACCATATTAAAATGACAGAAGAAGAATAAATATAAGAATAAATTCATAACCACCTTGTAAAACAAGGAGGAATACCATTGATAAAAAGATAATATTTATCACTGAACAGCAAAGAATCAAAACATAGGAAAAAAAGCTTTTCAGAAAAATGAAGAGATAAAATTACTAGCCTAGTGACATTAACCTACCTCTACCCCCCAAAGAGAGAGAGAACTCAGTTATAATTATAATTAACAAATATGATTCAATAGATATGTAGAGGACTTCATAACCTGTAACGAAAGCATTGAATGTTTACAAAGACTGACCAGGATAAACGCCCAAAGAAAATTTCAGTACATGCCAAAAAACGTAGGACATTAACAAGGAATCTTCTCTGGCTAGAATAAAATAAAACTAGAAACATTTAACAAAAGAATAATATCAGAAAACTAACCACAAAAAAATTACAAAAGCACTGTTCAAAGGCAACTAAAATTACAGGTCGCTTTAAAATTAAAGACACAAAGATCACTATATATAAAATCCAAGGGGATGAAGACCAAAGCCCAACTCAAAGAAAAAGTGATCACCCAAAATACTTTTATTCTTAAACAGAAAGAATGGAAACAAATCAACCAAGCTTTCAATTCAGTAAACCATGAGATTTTTTAAGGTAGATGAAATATTTAATCTTTGTAGTTTACAGCAAGAAAGAATGAATTAAAAGTAAAAACAATATCTATGAAGCTCAACAAACTAAAACCTGGTTATCTGGAAATTCTGGTAAAATGTAAAAACAATTGGCATGCAAAGGATAAAAGAAAGGAAACACAAACACCTCACATTTTAAAAAAGTGAATGGAGATTATAAGGAGATTTAAGGTTACCAGAGAATACTAGGTACAATATTGCCAATAAATGTGAAATAATGATTTTCCTAAAAAATAAAAATTTCAAACTTGACTTGGCATGAAGCAAGAGTCTGAGAAGACTGGGGAAGCACAGAAGAAACTGATTGAATTGCCAAAAAAAAAAAAAAAAAAAAAAAAAAAAACACAAAAATCTAGTGCCACAGTCAAAGGCTTTATGGGGAATGTCTATTAAATATTCAAGGACTGAATGTACCCAATGTCATTTAAACTGTTCCACAGGAGAGGGAAATATGGAAAGGGTCTCAAATTATTCTAGGAGATAAGCAAAATCCTGAAAATGACAGCATGCAAACACAGCATGCATACCTGCATGCACACACACACCAAGAATTTATAAACCAGTTCACTAATGAATACAGATGCAGCAATTCTAAATAAGATATTAGCAAATTAAATTTAGCAGTGCATTAAAAGAAGCCTTTAGCATGTACAACTAGGACTTATTCTAACAATACAAGGGTTGTCCAACACCAGCAAAAATATTAACATAATTTACTATAATCATAGGTTACAAAAAATGCTACTGATGGACTGCTTCTAGGACAATGAGGGTAGACATGCTTTTGCCTATTCCTCCTGTGAAGTATAACAAAAATCCCACATATGTATAAATCGGTATAAGAAGATTCTGAAAGGTGGAGAGAAGAAGGTGAACTCACTTGGGACTTTCAGACCCAAGGAACAACATGATGGTGAGTTTCTTGAGTTATAGTTTTGCCTCATGTATCCCAGACTTAAAGCTGAAGAAGCCGGCCACGTAAATACCAATGGTGCAGACTAAATAAATAAATAAAAGCCTGAACGAAGCCTACTCTCTCAAGCCAATGGACCAGGAAAGAGACAACCCACCAAGAAAGATAACTTGTAGATAATAAGTGCTTTACTCCAGCAAAACACCACATAAAAATACTGTGCCCTCCACCCATGCACATCTGCAAAGGCCAAATGGTGAGCCTAGACGTCCACCCCCACCAGTGATAAGGTTCTCCTCCCCAAGGAGCTGGAATCAGAGGAGGCTGAGTGGAAGATCAGGACTTTCACCACCACCCAAAAGTAATGAGGACAAACACCCCAGTGGTGTCACTGGAAGCTGCCTGGTGATCACTAATGAGGCACTCCTACCTCCTCCCACCCTCCCACACACCCACCCACAGAGCCAGGGAGATATCAGTGGAGTTCTAGTGGGAAACCAGAAATCCTACCCTATTCCCAAGTAATAAAGAGTACTACCAATTCTGGTGTCAATGGAAGCCAAGTATGAAACCTGAAATGCAATTCCCATCTAGCAGTAACAAGGCCAGGTCTCCCTCCACTGCTGGAATGGTATTGGAGAGATCCAGATAAAATCAAAGATTTAGATAAGATCTGGAGTCTCAGCTATGGTTTCAATATGTCCTCCCAAAAGCATGTGTTGGGAACTTAATCCCCAATTCAACAATGATGGGAGGTGGGGCCTCATGAGATGTGGTTAGGCCATGAGGGTAGAGCGAATGGATTAATGCCATCATCTCAGGAGTAGGTTCCTTTAAAACAGAGGTCTCTCTCTCTCTCTGCCTTCTGCCTTCCACCATGGGATGACACAGCAAGAAGGCCCTCACCAGATGTCAGCCCCTCAATCTTGGACTTCTCAGCCTGAAATGTGAGAAAACAAATTTCTATTCATTACAAATTACCCATTCTGTAGCATTCTATTGTAGCAGCAGGAAACAAACCAAGAGAGTCTCATAACATAACACTCAAATAGTCTAAGCTTCAATCAAAAATTGCTCAGTGTTTGAGAAATAGGAAGATCTCAAACTGAATGAAAACAAAAAACCCAGAAAGATAATCAGCATTATGGATTGAACTGTGTTCCTCTCAAAAAATTTGGTGAAGTCCTAACCTCCAGTACCACAGAATGTGACCTTATTTAGAAATAAGGTCTTTGAAGAAGTAATTAGTCAGGATGAGGTCATAGTGGAGTAGGGTAGGTCCTTAATCCAATATGATATTTTCTTTATAAAAAGAGACACAGAGACAGACAGATACACTGAATGACATGTGGAGACAAAGGCAGAGGTTGGAATGGTGCATGTACAAGTCAAGGAATGCCAAGGGTTGCCAACTGCCTCCAGAACCATGAGAGAAGTCCCATCATGTTTAGCTACCCAGTTTGTGGTACTTTGCAACAACAGCCCTAGGAAACAAATACAGATGGTAACACTGATATAACAGATATGCTGGAACTGGCTGACCAGTATTTCAAATCAGTCACCATAACAATACTTCAATGAGCAATTACAAACACACTGGAAATAGAATAGGCAGATACACAGACACAGAAATTAGGTAAGTGATTGCCTGGGGTTGGGAAGAGGACAGGTGAGGTGGGGAGAAGAGAAATGGGGAGTGACTGCTGACGGTTATGGAGGTTCTTTTTTACATGATGAGAATATTCTAAAATTGTTGTGACGGTTGCAAAGCTCAGTGAACCTACTAAGAACCATTGACTCATACACTTTTAAATGGGCAAATTGTATGACACGTGAACTATATCTCAAAAATAAAGCTTTTTAAAATACACACACAATGGAAAAAAATGAAAAAAAAAAATAGAAAGTCTCAGCAAAGAAATAGAAAGTCTCAAAAAAGAAATAGAAGATATAAAAATAAGAACCAAGTGGAAAGTTTAGAATTGAAAATAGAGTAACCAAAATAAAAGACTCAATGGATGGAATCAATAACAGAATGAAGGAGATAGAGGAAATCATCAGGACGTGAATACAGAGCAATATAAATTACCCGATCTGAACAACAGAGTTAAAATACACTGAAAAAAAATTAACAGAACCTCAGGGGCCCGTGAAACTATAACAAAAGAACCAACATGCATGTCATCAGAGTCCGAGAGGAATAGGCGAAAAAGGACAGCCTGAAAAATAACTTTTAACATGGCTGAAAACTTGCCAAATTTGGCAAAAGATGTAAACCTCCAGATTTGAGAAGCTGAATGAGTCCCAAATAGGGCACAGTCAAAGAATACACAGTTATCTAAAGACAGAATAATTCTTTCCTGTCTATCAATTTTACAACTCATTCCCCAAGATTGCCAATGCTAAGTCTGATGTGCATCCTCACTTCCCTTTCTCTGTTCATAGACAAACACACAATGACAGGTTCGAGTTTTGGCTTTACTTTGTTTCGCTTTTTACAAATATATGATTATACCACTCACCTTACTTAGCAAACTGTTATACTTAACAATATGCTACTATCCTTCCACAGAAATCTAACTCATTCTTTTTAACAGCTGCATAGTATTCCATACCATGGATGTGTCATAATTTAGTCAGTTGCACTCTATTTTGTATGTTTCAATATTGTGCCACTTCATTGTGTCAAACATGGGAGGAAAAAATGTTCTTGTTCTACCGTCCTTAAGTACTGGCATTTTTACTTTTACGAATAGAATACCCAAAAGGGGATGCTGGGTCAAAGGGTGTGTGAACTCTTCTGGTAACAATGGGAAAAATGGGAAATGTCAATTTAATGTTTAATTGTTAAAAAGTTTCTATTTGGGAGATGTATCCAGCATTTAGAGGGACATCGAAAAAAGAAGACCTAGGGCAATGTGGCAGAGTCACAGAGAAACTGACATGAGAACTGGAGCCTGAGAGAGGAGTGGATGTTTGCCAGATGAGGAGAGGTAAGTGTGGGAGGAGTGTGGCCTGGAGAAGACCATCACTGCTGATCAGAGGGACAGGGGTTGACCAGACATCCCAAGGGAAAGATGTGCCAGGGTGCTCCAGATGCAGGGAACACATAAAGGTGAGGAGAAACGCAAGAGAATTTGTCTGCTAATGTGTTTGGAGTGTGTGTGTGTGTGTGTGTGTGTGTGTGTGTGTGTGTGTGTGTGTGTATGCGTGCATGCCCATGCTGGGATGGAGAGCAGCTTGGCAGGAAGAACAAAGATAAAGAGATGTGATTTACAGTAAACCCAACGGGGATTCATTGAAGGCTTTTAAGCAGTAGAACGACATGGTCAAATCTATTTTAGAAAGATCCCTTAGGGGAAGGATATCATCAACAGAGGAGTCTGAGGTTGGAGGTTCACTCCAAAAAAGGATGCATTTACAAAGGCGCATGAACCCTTGCAAGGCAGCTCGCGGTGGGAGGGCTAGAAAGCTGGGTCACCAGAGCGTGTTGAGGACAAGCAGCTCAGTATAAGTGTCCCCAAGGCCTTTGCTAGCAAGCTCCAGAGTCCACGGGCCCAGAGCATCCACAGGAACTGTGGACAAACAGGGCTCACCAATGTCAAATGTGTTTATCCACCTGAGGCAAGATTAGCTTGTCAGTCACACCTTGCAGCCTTCACTGACCATTCCAATCTAGCATTTGGATCACCCCCTGAAACGCCCGGCCTATGGTTACAGACTTTTGTAAGCATGTCCACATCCTGCGTTGCACTGCCCAACTTCACTGAAACTCCCCCAAAGCAGGGCCCCAACTTGGCCATCCATGTCCCCGAAGAGCTGGAATTGCGCTCCAACCCACTGGTGTTAAGTACGTAAGCACTGATGAGTTGACAGGCTGCTTGTTGATTGACTGATTCTCACTCAAGTTGCCTGAGGTTTAATGGTTTCAAAATTGAAGAGGGCACAAATTGGGCTTTCCCCCTCACTCACCACTCCCTTCCTTTGCAGCAAATATCCTAAAAATACAATGAAGATGCCAGGACTGCTGTCCTCCCAATTTGAGAAGAAACTTCTTAGCTTCCTTCCAATACGTTGTCTTTTGCTTATAAAGACAATGCTCCCAACCTGTCCGTTTTCTCAAATTGGAGGAAACAGCTCTGAATTCTATTCAAAGCAGGTAACTTGGTCCCATATAGTCATCTGAGATCTCACAGGTTTGTGACCTAACCTGCAGGGGTCACTAGGGGCCAGAGGATATCTCGGGGCTACCTGTGGAGAGACTGGGGCTCCTTTGATAGCCAGGACCGGGCCAGTTGCAGTGGCTCACGCCTGTAATCCCAACACTTTGGGAGGCTGAGGCAGGTGGATCACCTGAGGTTGGGAGTTCAAGACTAGCCTGGGCAATATGATGAAACCCCCGTCTCTACTAAAAATACAAAAATTAGCCGGGCATAGTGGTGGGCGCCTGTAATCCCAGCTACTCAGGAGGCTGAGGCAGGAGAATGGCTTGAACCTGGGAGGCAGAGGTTGCAGTGAGCCAAGATTGCACTGCTGCAGTCCAGCTTGGGCAACAGAGTGAGACTCCATCTTTCAAAAAAATGATAATGATATTAATTAATTTAAAAAATTTTTTAGAAAGATAGCCAGGACCGAGGTCCTCACTGAGGCCAGGGTCAGGGCTCAGCCTGCAGCATGATGCAGCTGCCGAGTCCTCAGAAGCAGCAATCTGGGCGTCCTCAGCCCCAGAATCTTACCACAGCCTCAGGAGACCCAGTCCAGGTCAGATGTTCTCAGCTCCTCAGTTATTCACGTGCAGAACAGACCTGCCTGTCACTGGAGCTGCCTCTGGGTTCCCACTACAGAGCAGCCTGGCCAGCCCCGCCTCCCTCTCAGAAGTCGGTTTCATATCCTGCCCTGGCACCTTCTCCCGGGCAGTGCTCTGAGGATGTGCTGGAGACTGGTGACTCATATCACCATCGCGATGACGCGGCAACCCAGACAGCTCCTCTGCCGTGTGGTCTCTCTCTCCATCTGGGTCCATGGGTTGCCTTTCAAAATTAAATCAAGAAACTAAGGAAAATGAATTTAAAAAGCACTGGGCTGACTGGTTTTCCCACTGAGGGGTTCTGAAACCAGCCGCCTAGAAGTCCATTTACGCAAAACCATAAGTAACCTTTCATCCGGCCATAGCCACGCCCTGTCGTGAATTCTCAGGGCTGCTGGGTCCTGGAAGATGATCTTCCAAAGGCAGGGACAGGGAGAGAGAAGGCATTGAGTGGAGCAAGTAGACCTGGGGAGAGGATTTGGTCCCCTGGGGGTGAGGGAAATGTGCCCCTGTTTTAAGCAAAGATGGAAGAAATAGCAGACTTCGGCCATGCTGAAGATTCCTTCAACAGCCAGATGCAGGCTTCTTCATGTGTCCTGTGGCCAGAGAAAAAGTGTTATCCTCCTGGTAAGCGAATACATTTTGTACTAACTGAATCTCATTGCAGCAGAATCTTCCTGGCTTTCTAAAATCTAATAGTGTTGCCAACGGAAAACCTCATTCAGATAGCAGCTCTGTGGATCGGGAGCAGCGGGAGGAGGACAGACATTGAGGGGACATTTTCCAGCTAAGAATGGTTTTATATTTTAAACGGTTGCAACAAAAGGAAGAAGGTGGAGGAGAAGGAGGAAGGAGAGGGGGAAAAAAGAGGAAGAAGGTCATATATGACCCTCAAAGCCTAAAATATTTACTCTCTGACCCTTTACAGAAAAACTTTACTGATCCCTAGTCTAAAGCAAAGGGCTTGAATTTCAATCATGGTCCACAAATTTCGGTGTGAAAAAACAAAATTCTTTGCAACTTTATTTTATTTCAAGCTTCTGCTAGGGTGGCATAAACCAATCTCAGTCAAGTTGGGGACCCCCTCCTTTCCCTGGGGTTGTGGCCACGTTCCTATATAGCTCGAAGTCAATTGGGTGCTCAATGTCATCCGTCCACACGAGCATCCCCTGAGATGCCCATCATCCTCTCTGCCCCTTGCAGGTCTCTCACCTGGCTCTTTCAGGTCTTCGGGCTCCCTCCTGTATTTCTGCAGCTTGTCCAAAAACCCAGCACTCATTCAGCTGCTTCTGCACCACAACGGAGAACAGGATTTTTACAGATAGACCGTGGCCCCATCTTGTTGATAACTTCTTTCTCTAAGCTTCCCTGGGGTTCCCCTCAGAGAGTGGGGCACGGGTCCTCTCTGCTCCCAGATCCCGCAAACTTCTCTTGGATCATTCTGCCTCCCCAGGGCTCTGCCCAGGAGGTAGGGACCAGATTGCTCCCCCTGGGACGCACAGGGAACTATACTCTCAGCTTTTCCTCCACTCCTGTGTTCCTTTCTTCCTTAGCGTTTGGAATCTTTGCTCTTCCAAGAGTAACTCAGGTGGTGGTTACTATTCTCAGTCTCCCAGTCTTAAACATTTTTGTCTGACTGTTCAAAGGAGCTTTTTGTTCTGTCTAATACTGTTATTTTAGAACATAAAATTCAGGAAGAGAATTCACGACCCTTTCCTTTCTGACACACCCCTTCTCTGAAGGAATGAGTACAGAATGATCAGACTGCTCAGAATTGGAGAGAAGGCTATGCTGGAGGAGAGACAGGTCTGCGATATTTCACAACTGTGTTTTCCATCATGCTAAGCTGTTCATTTGTAATTAACTTATTTACTTATACCAGGCTGACTATACAGCCAGCTTACATTGGCTCTCAAGAACCAATTGTTGAATTTTCAGAAAAGTTACAAGCTGCTTGTTAAACCATTGGTAGCTGCAATTGGCCACAATAGGAGCATTTATACCACAAAAAGTGATGAATATACAAAGCCAGGCATCTCCTGACCTACCTCCAAAAGAGCAGTTGTTAACATTTACTAGCACACCACTGCTCATACCCACCTCTTTCCACAAAGGATTTCAGGTAGATTTCCAAGTGCAGTGTGTCTGAGATGTTAACCACTGCCAGTCCCACTCATTCTCACTCTGATTAGATCTTTTCTACTCACAGTTTCTGCTGAATAAGCAGCTATGTTTCCTACCTCACGAACCTCTCCACCTTAGCCCACATATAACCCTGGCTAACTGGCCTGGGGTGGGCACCTGGAGGGATACCAGACAGTCCCTAGGAGGGCCAGAAAACCGTGTCTTGGAGACCTTGGCTCAAAAAAGATGAGGCTGTATAGCATTCAGTGTATGAGCCGCCCCAGATCTGCACGTTTGATTTCTAGCTGGAATGGCTGGAGCCGTGGCTTGTCCCATTCCTGTGGTCTTACAGTCAAGTCACAGTCACTGTCAGGTTGCTGTGGGGGGTTGCTCTACCCCTGCAGCAGCCTGGGGACTTGCTGAAAACCCTCATCGCCACCTCACCCCATGCCTGCTCCAAGCCTCTTGCCTCCCACCTCAGGATGTCCTTGTTGCTGTGGAGACAAGAGACACCAGGGGACCCAACTGACGCTCACGTTACAAACAACCCAGAAAAGTGAGGAATTCACATCCCTTGGAGCAAATTTTAACCAGAAGGATATGGGAGCCCACAGGTAAATTCTTACCCTTCCTCCCCTAAGAGTCCAGCCTAGATCAGTGCTTCTCAGTCTCAGCACTGCCGACATCATGGACCAGATGATTCTTTGTTCAGAGCCGGAGATGCTGTGCCCTGGAGGATGTTTAGCAGCATCTCTGGCCTCTGCCCACAATATCACCCAATGCCACTGTCCTCCTCCTAGACATGGCCATCAAAAATGTCTCTAGATGTTGTCCAGTGTTCCCTGGGGAGTAAAATCACCCCTGACTGAGAACCATCAGCCTGGACAGATCAGAGATGCTGCAGTGTCACATGGCCTCTCTGAAGACGTCATGCAATGCCGAGAAATCAGCTGTTAGGCAGCTGCAGCCAGCTTAGCGACACGCTCTCCTGCATTTGCTCTCCCTTGTTTCTGCCTCACTCCCTCTTCCCCTCACCCCTGCTTCCCTGAGACCGCACTTCCCAATAACATGTAAGCTTTTGCCTCCAGTTCTGTTTTCTAGAGAACCTGGGCTAAGGCGCTTGCTAATTCGATTTCATCGCAAGAATGTGAACTAAGAGACCCAGAGGAACGTTGCCACGTAGTGGTGGAGGCTGCAGCTGGAAGGAACTGTCGTGCTGGGGCGGAATAGAGGGGTGCGGGAGACAGGAGTGAGCACAAGGTGGAATAAGTCTGCAAGAAAGAGAACAGGACAGAAGCACCGAGAAGCAGACCCGCTGAGAAAGCGAGAGCAAGCATGGGAAGAAACACGGATCCCTCTTCTACCCTCATGAAAACCCTATGATTGAGTTAGCTTAAGTGGGTCTCTATCGCTTACAATAACAGAACCACTGAAAGTTCTGGAAACACCCTAATTCCCCACAGAGCTCATACAAAGCTGATTTCAGCCCAATTTAAGGAATAACATTTTAACAATTAAGGACGTTCTCTTGTGGAATGGGGAGGTGCAGGACAAGGGACATTGAGCTTCCCCGCCCCCATTGGGCTCATTCCCAAAGGGAGTGGACAGCCAGCCTCCTGTCAGAAACACGGCAGAGCGGTCAGGCGTGGTGGCTCACACCTGTCATCCCAGCACTTTGGGAGGCCAAGGCGGGAGGATTGCTTGAGCCTAGGAATTTGAGACCAGCCTGGACATTGTAGCAAGGCCTCGTCTCTACACAAAATTTTAAAATTAGTTAAGTATGGTGATGCACACCTATAAACCCAGCTACTCGGGAGGCTGAGGTGGGAGGATCACTCCAGCCTGGCAGTTTGTTGTTACAGTGAGCTATAACTGGATGACAGCCTGGGTGACAGAGCAAGACCCTATCTCAAAAAAAAAAGAAAAAGAAATATGGCAGAGGATGTGTTCTCACACTTGAGGACTTGGGAGAGCTATTTGGGCACCCTCTACAGTTCCTCCCTCCCCACCTGACTATGAACTTCCCTGATTCCTGAACTTAGATTCGGAAAAACTGGGTTTTCGATCCTGATTCTCTGGTCACCTTGCTGTGTACCCTTAAGCAAACCCCCGCCTTCAAATCTAGGTCTTGTTTTTCTCATCTGTATAGAAAGAGGTTTAATGTCATGCTTGTCAAAAATTTGAAAAACATGACGTTCACGTGATGGATGTCAGAACCCAGAGCCCAAGTAATAACACCAGGTAAGAATGTAAGGAAGTTGGCCAGGCACAGTGGCTCACGCCTGTAATCTCAGCACTTTGGAGGCCGAGGCAGGTGGATCACCCGAAGGCAGAAGTTCGAGACCAACCTGGCCAACACAGTGAAACGCCATCTCTACTAAAAATTCAGTTGGGTATGGTGGCAGGCGCCTGTAGTCCCAGATACTTGGGAGGCTGAGGCACTTGAACCCGGGAGGCAGAGGTTCCAGTGAGCCGAGACGGCGCCACTGCACTCCAGCTTGGACGACAGAGCAAGACTCGGTCTCAAAAAAAAAAAGAAAAAGTAAGGAAGTCTATGAAGAGCAAAGTCTACCCTTGAGTGCAGAAATCTGGCTAGGTTGGCACGGGATGCAAAGAACATGATTCATGCATCAACAGGCATAGAAAATAATTGAGAAAATAGTGAACTCTAATTTCATGGAATTGGCAGTGTGATATGGTTACCAAGAAATAAATGCTATCTGGACCACATCAATAGAAGCATGGGGTCCAGAATATGGGTGGTGGCCATGTCACTCTCCTTTACACTGCTCCAGACTCATCTGAGGTACTGAGTCCCCCACACTCTCAAAGGGACATACGTGGTCAACCAGGCTTGGTCAAAGGAGGGTGGCCTAAGGTAAATGAACAACCAGAATCCACTGTGTTGGAGGGACATTCAGTGGAGCTAGGAGTGGTCCTCCTCGGGAAGGGAAGATTTGGGGGAACAGGAGCACCAGTTTCAAGAATCAGAAGGGTTGTCATAGGTTAGAGGGAACTGACTTCAGCGTGGCCCAGTTATCCAGACCTAGTTCAAGGAACTCAAATGGATAGAGGCTACTGGAAGAACAATCACAACTAAACCTGGGGCAGGGTTTTCCCCATGCTCATACTGGGAGTTGGATGGGTTCTGCCGGGCCCGGATGGAAACAATGATCGTGATTGTAATAGCAACATATTAAGTGTTTTCTGCATGCTGAGGACTCTACACGTATTTCGTCTTTACAACAACCCTAGGAGGCAAGTAATAGCATCTCTAAGCTACGGTAAAGAAAACTGCAGCTTGGAGATATAGGAATCTGGGAAGACCTAGGAATCAAGGCCCTAGGAACTGACTCCAAAGCCTGTCCTTAAATACTGTTGAACAGGAGATGCTGGTGGAGAAGATAGAGCTTCAGTTGAGGGCATAGTAATGATAACAGCCAACACTTGCACAGCATGGGCTGGGCCCCATTCTGGGTGTTTTGCATATGTCAGCAACATAAATCACAACACTTTAAGACACCATTTTCATCTACAGGAGGGGAAACAAACAAGGCAAATTTAAGTAACTTGTCCAAGGTCACTGATTCATAAATAGTAGAACTGGGATGCTCTTAACTGCTATACTACCCTGCCTCCCACCTGAGCTAGAACTAGATTTCTTTTCTGGTGGCTTCTAGATTCAGCACCTGTTACTTCCCACACAGGAGTCTCAGAGACAAACCCTTTTCCCCATGGCTTACCACAGAACTCTTGCCAAAATTACAATTTGATGGTGGGTGCCCTTGGCCCCTGTAGTAGCTGGGTTTCATTCCTTCCCAGTTCTATCCCATCTGACAGGCACCCTGATTCTCAGGGGTGGTGGAAACTGTCCTCAGATACAGGCACCAGCCATATCACCAGCCCGTCCTGAGCCCCAGCCCCTGAAACCTGGCTCTGCCTCTCAGCCACTTCACTCGAGCCTCCGACAAGGGCAGCTATTTTGGGTGAGAAATGGGGCAGGCAGAAAAAATTTCATTCAAGTAATTAAAGAATCACTGCATTTTTCATGATTAACTTCATGTGCGCAGATTGAATGCAAAAAGCTGTTAGCAGAGCATTTCCATTTCTGTACCTGACATGAGCAATGGGAATATTTGTTCTGCCCGGGAGGATTACACCTTCCATTAATCTCAGTTTTATTGAAAGTTTAAATAACAGACAGACACAATGTGATCAATTAGCAGTGTAATTCCAAGAAGATGTCACAGTAAAATTAAATCTCGAGCACATTCGCGGCAAAGATGCCGGCAAGTTCTCTCCAGTCTCCCTTCACCATCGCAGTGTGTATATTTTAATTGAAAGTTTATTCTGCTATGTGCCTCATCTACTAAATTTTAATTTAACATTGTAATGAGGAGGGTGTTCCTGAGGAGCTCTTCACGACAAGTCCAGGAGGTTTCACAAATTAAGAGAACAAGTGAATTTATGGTACTTTCCAAGCTGTTGTGGGAGAAGAGCGCACCCCCAATCCTTTGAAGGGTATCCCAGGGCCTGGAGGACCAGCCCAAGGGATGTGTAGCAAGTGTGGGCAGCTGGACCAAAAGGTGGCCACATCATAGAAACTGTAAGGTCCCAAGAGACTGGGATCTCAGGTCAGACCACTTACAGGGGCAACAAGCAAAACAGCAAGTTCCACAGCTCTTCTGCCTCTTCCTGCCTCCCGGCATCCCTCTAGTGCCCCCTAATGACAAAACCCAATAGGAAACCCGCTGGCTAAGTAAAAATGCCATTCCCACTCTCAGCTGCAGGTTGCAGAGCTGAGTGTGGAAAGGCAAGTCTGGAGGTGAGAGGCAGTAGCTTAGTAATCAACAAAAACTTGGGAACATCCCTTTGTCCCTTTGACGTTTAGCTTTCTCAACTGTAAAATGTAGATAATAATACCCAGTTCTCAGGGTTGTGGGGAAACTCCAGCAAGACAGAGACCTATTGCAGGATCTGGAGGGTACAATCTAAAGGTGAGAGGAATTGTTATTTTCCACCACCTGTCAGAAAAATCCCAAGGGAGCTTTTCCAGAACGGAGACTCTCCTTCTTTCAGATGACACCAGAAAATGATGTCATGTAGCTGAGGTTTCAGAAAGGTCTTGGTTTAGGAGGTGAGCTGAACTTCAGGATGATGGGGGAGGAAGACAGAGGGATAGAGCCTGTGTTGTCCCCAGCAGCAGAACCAAAGTAGAATAAGCATCGGCCTATTCTGTTTCGTCAAAGCCAGAAGTCAATCTCCACATGGGTCATTTCATTGGAGCCTTGAATTTACCCCTACCAAACTGTATCTAACTTATTTTTGCAACCCAGCAGCCTGCGCAGTACCTGGCCCCTGGCACGCACTTAATGTGTTGCAGATTTGAAATAGAGAATTACAGAACTGTAGGAATTGGGTACCCTAGTGGCAACTGCTGGTGAGAGGTGGTATTGCAATTCAGCTCTGTTAGGCCCTGTACATGCGCGGAAGTAAGTACGTCTCTGGAAGCTGCCAGTGTGGAATCAAAGAGTTTCCAGGGAAAGAAAAAAAAATATGCTAATGTTCAGAATTTAGTTAAATGGCAAAGAAAATGAAAAAGATGTCATCTCTGGCTTTATTATCTCCCACTCTACTGCTTGCTCACGCCATTCCATCCACAATGCCTTCCTACCCAAGTATACCCAGCAGTCTCTCGCCTCAGGCCTTTGGCCTTGCTGCTTTCTCTGCCCAAAAACGCCTTCTCATATATTCTCATGGCTTGCTTTGTGGTCCCTACTCAAATGTCACCTCCTCAGAAGAGACCTCTCTGACCACTGCATTTAAAATGGTAACAATTCCTGTCATTCTTGCTTTTCTTCAATGCAGTTTCTTGTTTATCGTTAATGCACTTATTACCTGCCATTATCTTATATATATCTATTCAGTTTTTTTGTGTCTCCTGAATATAAATTCCCTGAGGGTAGATGTCTTCATTGTTCTCAATTTTATCCCCAGCACCTAATATATTAATAACGTAACAGTCACTCAAAAAGTATGTGTTGAATTACTAGAGAGAAAAAGACTGTGATGTGACTTAATGACAGCACTTTTAGGAGATTTCTACGCTTCTAATAGATTTGTTGTAAGCTGTGCTGAGAAGACATTTCTCAGCTGAGCATTGATAAGGTACCTGTGAGAAAAGAGCCCCACAGTATAGAAATCAGGGATTCATCAGGGTAATGGGTGCTGCCATTGTCCTTCCCTAAATGCCCCTTCTGGTCTTCATTGGTGAACATGCTTCAACAATGAGGACCGGAAGAGACATTCTGGTGAAACCCAGGAAAGGATCAATCCATGTCTGCGGTGGACAGAGTATGTCTTGCTCTCCTTTCATGGGGAAAAAAAAAAAAGCAAAGAGGCCATAAGTGCAACTGAAGACTTCAGAAGTTAGTGTCCATAGGCCCTGAGAACTCTGAGGTAGTCTGTAGAGCATTTGTCAGTGCCCCACATTTATTATATTGTTACACATTTATTGTATTGTTTTTTGTGTTCACACAAGAAAGTCATTAAATCCTCATGATGACACATCTCTGACTTAATAATAGAAGTTAATGGAGAACTAGGATTCGCTTTTCAAAAATTTGCTTTGCCATCATCTTGGCTAAAATAGAGCTCATTCTATAACACAACCATCATCTGAATTTGCTGTCATCAGTCCCAATCAGTCTATTCTGTATCATTTCAGATAGCTACAGAGAAGATATTTGGAAACTTGGTAACACAGAAAATTTTTTTAACAGTTAAGACTGGAATCCACATGGAGACCAACAAGATTAACTCTTGAATGTGGTTGATATTGTGTTCATGAGACATAAGAAATGTGCTTCAAGATGCAACACCTTCTTTTGGAAACTCCAGTCTAAGTTGGCCAAGTCAAGACCAAGCTTATCAGATCCATCGGATTCTGGACTAGATCTTTCAACTGAACCTCCAGAGTCAGTGGCTGAAGCTGGAGCATGTGCGCCAGTGCCTGGCCACACTAATTACGAGGGCAGTTGAGAAGAGACAGAGAAAGAGTTTTCTTTCATTCCTGGCTTCCTTCTTCTCCCCCAAGCAAATGCTGCCACATCTCATGGGTGATACACCTTCCGTCCTTCTGGCCCAAGAGTTGTATGGATCTTTTATTTGTTTGGCTTCCGCATGAGTCCCTCCCCAGAATTTTCATCCAGGCAGGAGAGTCAAATCTCCAGTGGTCCTCCCAGCCACACCTTTCCACAGGCATCTCACTTCGCAGACCTCACATACCGGCTATTTCTCAGCTTCAGCCTTAATTCCTTGTATTGTGCTTCTCACCTCAAAGGAAATGTTTCCCATGTCAAAGTGATTCAACAGGCCTCTGATTTTCTTATCAGAAATGTCATGCTCACATTTTAAATACCAGCGGAGTTTTCTCCATAAGGTAGCTTTGATCTGGCCTCTCTCCAGCCAAAAGACTTTCCATTATGACCACCAGGCCTGCCAAGAGCCCAAGAGTTGGGCACCACACAGACTCCTCCTGAGAAGAGCACTGACCGAATAGCCCACTGGACCTAGCCCTGAGGGCTGGCCCCAAGGCATTTCTTATGGCCTCCTCCAGAAGCCTCTCTTTCTCCTCACAGCCTCCACCCTACCCTTCATTTTGCCAAGAACTTCCTCAAAGTTAGAGCAAGCCATACTTAGCTCACTATTTAAGGAACAAAGCCATGCCCAAGATGAAGAGGCCTCGGAGACAGAAGCCCTACATCAATCAGACCCCCTGAGGACACAGAATCCAACTGAGATGATGCAAAGGAAGAGACTCAAATGAAGGAACTCGTCTTAGTGTTGCGGTGGGAATCGTGAGGCACCCAAAGTGTAGCCACAGTGATGAGGCATCATCACCCATAGGCATAAAGGAGAAGAGGGAAGAAATATGACTGGGACACAGTGAGAGCTGGAGCCACTGAAGATGACACCAGACAGGACATGGACGGGTCCAGCAACTTCTAGAACATGGCCCAGAGCAAGGAGGGTCAGTGAAAGTCACACCTCATCCTCTCTCTCTTTCTCTCTCTCTCCTCTCCAGTCTTCTGTTAGTGCCTCACTGGCCAAACCCAAGAGATAGTCAACAAGGAAACCCTGGGTGGTGTCCTCCTGGGGCACAGCACAGGTCAAGGAGGGAGGCAGGATTTGAGGGTATAGGACAGGGGTGCACAGAGAATAGCAAAGCACCAGCAAAGTCTGGTTATAAACATCTACTCTCCTGTGCCTGCCTCGCCCTCCCTGAAGCTGGTGCCCACCCAGCGCCCATCCCTCATGGTCCTGATTTCACGATCTCTGTTCATCTCTCCTAGCTCAGGTCCGCAAGGCCACTGGCAAACCTGAGGATGCAGAATCTTCCCGTTTTCCCTCTGTCTTCCCCGTATTTCCTTTCTATTCTCTTTTCAAAAAGGTTCCTCTTATTCCCTGGTCCAAGGCAGCTCTGCAGAGCCTAGGGCCACTTCAGTGACATCAGGCAAAGAAGCAGGAGGAAAAATACAAAGGATCCTCTCCTAAAATTCAAGATCTAAGAGCCTAGGATAGACACAGGATTCCGCAATGTCCCCTCTGCAAGTGAGCCAGGACTGTAGACGCATAGGCTTTCTCCACGGGGCAGCAACAAGCTGAGTTCCACTTCTGGCCCTGCCACTAGCTCCCGTCCAGCCTGGTGAGTCCCCTTACAGTAAGTCCCCAGCTTACAGACTGCTCAAATGAACCTCCTTCTAAAAGAAATCCTGGGAAGAAGTCAGAGAACTGGAAGAAGCTGTCATTGTTCCTGAGTTCCTGTCATTGTAACTGAGTTGACAGCAAACCCAGCACAATAGCCTTAAACACAGACACTTGGCAAACATGCACCTGAGTTCTGTGGGAACCCAGTGGGGAGATTTCATTTTGTCATGCTCCCCATTCCGAAGGTGAACCCTAATTCTTCTCTCCTCCCCCATGATGCAGCATGTTCCTGCATTGTGGGCGTCCTTCCGCGGGATGCTCACATGGCAGGGTTGCCTGTGAAAAATGAGCCGCGCTGGCCATTGTGCAAATTCACAGGCTTGCCTGACAGCTAACAAGCTCTGTGGCCAGGAAGCGCAACAGAGTGAAGGTCCAATTAAGGCAGAGGAAAGCCTCCTACAAAGGGCTTAAATGCACTAACAATCCATTGCGGAAGGTCAGGGAGCCCCTAATGGGCCGCCTGCTGTCAGAGCAGCAGCAAAAGGCTGAAAGTGCACCAACTGCCCCACCGCTGCAGCACGGAGATGTTTGTCTTGAATCTCTCTTGTTCAGAATCAGTCTTGTTGACAGGAAAAAAAAAGGGGAGGGGGCAACACTAGGCAAGGGGACAATCAAAGCCATTAGGCAATTTTCATAAAGCACAGCTCTGGATGACTTCCAATCCCCTCCTCAAATCCCTCTTTAGTGATTCCCCATTGCCTGCAGAATAAAATACCAAGGTCTCCCTGCCTGATCATTAGAAAAACCCATTTCCCTACAGCCAGGTGTCTCAGAGGGCAGTTTTGGGGGCATGGGCAGTAGAACTTGAAAGGTAGATTTGGGTTTTGTTTGTTTGTTTGATTGTTTGTTGTTTTTGAGATGGAGGGAGTGTTGCTCTCTCGTCCAGGCTGGAGTGCAGTGGCATGATCTCGGCTCACTGCAACCTCTGCCTCCCGGGTTCAAGCGATTCTCCTGCCTCAGCCTCCCAAGTAGCTGGGATTGCAGGCACCTGCCACCATGCCTGGGCTAATTTTTGTATTTTCAGTAGAGACAGTTTCCCCATGGTCTCAAACTCCTGACCTTAGGTGATCCGCCCACTTCGGCCTCCCAACGTGCTGGGATTACAGGTGTGAGCCACCACGCCTGGCCTAACAGGTAGACTTGTATGCTCCCTCCCAAGTTCTTGAATGAGAATCTTGGAGGCAGGGTGGGAGCAGAATTCTTTCCTTGGTGATTCTCAACAAATTCATTCATTCACTCATTCATCCAATCAGCAAGTATTCAGTGATCAGTTATTCTGTGCCAAGCAGGCCTCATGCTGGGTGCTGGAGATAAGGGGTGAGCAAACAGCATTCACACTCTATTTTCCCTGGAGCAGCTGCTGGGGACAGACACGAATCACATAATCACACATGTGAGCTCACACTTAGTCACCAACTCTGGGTACAGCCAGAGCCATTGTGGTGCCTACAATGACAGCATGATATGGGGGCTGAAAGTCCAAACTTGGTGTCAAACACAGACTTCTCTTGGTCCCATTTCTGACTGTGAAACCCTGGGCAAGGTCCTGCACTTTCCCAAATCTCAGTTTCTTCCTCTGTGAAATGGAGCCAGCCATACACACCTCCTACTCCTGAGAAGAGAATGAGATAATCCACGTGAGGCTTTATCACCATGTCTGGTGCTTCCTATGTGTGCAGTAAATGTTGGGGAGTGGCTGTGGTGGCAGGACTGTAGCTGGTTGTCATGCAACATGGCATTAGTAGGAGTTGGTTGTTATGCAACGTGGCATTAGTAGGAGTTGGTTGTTATGCAACGTGGCATTAGTAGGTGCTCAGTGAAGTTTCAATGGAATTCAACTTGACTTCTACAATTTCTCCTAGTTACATTTTCTATCATACTACTGACTTGAGGAGAACTTCACTTGGATATCATAGTCACTTTCTTCCTTTCCTTTGGAGGAAGGAAACATGACACAGAAACAGCCATTTTCAAACCTAACAAGTGGGACCAGGTGCAGTGGCTCACACTTGTAATCTCAGCACTTTGGGAGGCCAAGGTGGGAGGATCACTTGAGCCCGGGAGTTGGAGACCAGCCTGCGCAACATAATGAGATCCTGTCTCTATAAACTAATAGTAATAATAATAATAATAATAAGCCGGACATGGTGGTGCACACCTATAGTCCCAGCTACTCCAGAGGCTGAAGGGGGAAAATTCCTTGAGCTCAGGAGTTGGAGGCTAGAGTGAGCTGTGATCATGCCACTGCACACCAACCTGGGTGACAGACCAAGACTCAAATAAATACATAAACAAACAAACCTAACAAGGACCAGGGTCTACTTCTCCAGTCTTTGGTGGGTTGAGACTGTCTCATGACCTTGGCCAAACTCTCTTGCCCTCAAAGAAGTGTCATACAAATAACGAGAAAACTGGACTACGTGATGCCTCAAGCCCTCAAGGTGGGTACCAGCTTCTTGTTTTGCCACATAGGACATTTTTTTAATGTACAAGCATTATAATTTCATTTAAGAATGATATTTTAGCACTAAAAGCATAGAAAGGACATTGTTTCAGAATAAAATAACAGCATTTCCCCAAAGGAAATGTTGGCCACCTTCCATGTACATGATGAGGACATTTGCGTCTCACTTCAACTAGCTGGTGAAAGCTTCCCTCACAGACCACCCCAGTCCAGAGCCTCACAGCAGTTGGGATTGATCATCTAATCAGAGAATGATGATGATGATGGTGACAATGACGATAGCAACAGTAAACATTTACATTGCAATCCGTACATTGGAGGCACTGTCCTAAGCACTTTCTATCCACTAACTCATTTAACACGCACTATCACCCAGTGAAGTAGTTCTAATCATGGCCCCATTTTGCAGAAAAAGTAATTTTCCCAAGATCTCACCAGTAAAAAGCAGCAAGATAGAATCTAAGGAGCCTGTACTCTTAACCACTCCACTCCACAGAGAGGGAAACTGAGGCCCAGAGAGGGAAAAGAATTGCTTAAGATCGCATAATCAGGCAAAACAGACTCCTACTTTCTGACTTTTCCCCGAAACACACTGTGGTGTTTGATCCTGTCTCTCATGCATCGAGACCCAGCTCCCCTCAGGAAGAAGGTGGCCCCTCCAAATAAACTTCTCCAGGGAGGTGAAACAATTAAGTTTTGAAAAGAGTCAGCTCCTCATTGGGATAACTTGACAGTTCTTTTCCTCCAGTTTATTCCACCCAGCAGCCTGGGTTGGCTGAAGCAGTCAGCTGCTGGTCGCTTCTGCTGGACCTTGGTTTTACCACCAGGTGAGTGCAACTGTGATGAGATGGGCTGAGGCTCAGGCACCCACAGGGAGAGAAGAACTCCAATTAATCACCTCAAAGCCATTGACAAACACCCAGCCATCTGGCATCTCCACTGAAACTGGACAAGGCTGCATTTCAGCCTCACCTAGAAGTTCAGGTTAGGCCCCTAAGGAAAGGCAATGTTTTCCTTTCCTCCCCTCTTGTCTCCAGCTCTTCAGCCAGGGTTTACTGAGCTTCAGCTGTGCGTCAGGGGATGCAGAGATACGTCAAAGCCAGGCCTGCAGTTGCTCACAGCTTAGAAGGAGAAACAGATGAACGCACAAGTCACTAGAGCACTATGTGGTAAGTGTCACAGCAAATAGGTGAACTCATACCATGTCAACACCAAGAAAGAAACACCTGCTTTCTTGAGGAGGCTTCACCCAGGATTTCCCCTGGGGACTTGAAGGATGAGTTGACTGGTTAGAGCAAATGAGGCCACCAGTAGACTGTCCCCTATGGAGGCCAGCAGAACTGCTGAACCATGGAACTTTCCAGCACAGAAACAGGGTAGGAAGCCACGTGAGCTCCCTCCCGTCCTGTAGGAGGTGCCCAGCCTCTCCCTGAGTCATGGATAAAGATGCCAGTTACCCAACGGGACCATGCCAGGCCACCACTCTGATGGGGCCTGATGGTGGGGAAGAGTCAAGAAACACAGATGGCTGGCCGGCAGGACTGCCTTCCTCAGCCTCAATGTTCTTGCATTGCACTTAGATTCACAGAAGCACAAAACAGGCAATTTGGATTTGACATCAGAGGTTATTCTTCTATGCTGGGAAGTAGCGATCTGGCCCAGAAGAAATAACAATCCTTTAAATTTGCCTAACGCTGTAGAGTTACACTTCGTTTCATTTGACTGGTACCTGCAGATGTAATCAGTGTTCACATCTGCCCTGTGATTCTCCCAAGTAATCCTCTGTGTGACTGGGTGTCATCTATGCATCCAGCCACCAGCCAGGATTTTTCACCCTAAACTTTTGGTGCCCATGTGGCCAAAGCCTCTGGGTTTGAGGCTTGGGGGAGCCAAAGTTCTTTCCCTTTGGGAGGAAAATAAATTGCTCTGAGTAACTGAAGGGAATCCGAGATAATAGGCAGTCTTAATGAACAGCTCACACAGCACCCAGCTCAGTGGAGCACAACAGGGCTGACAGGAAATGTCTCATCTCCAAACACACACGCAGGGTCCAGCAAAAAGCAGGCAGCACAGGGGATATGCTTGACTGGGAATGAGAAAAAATGACTGTGACTAGAGGGGAAAAAATCCCAATTACCCCAAATTTGGCAATTGATCCTTCTTGCACGAATGGAACCCTGGCCAGGCATGGAGACTCCAGGGATCTCTTGGGGGAGGTTGAGGGTTGGCTAGTGAAAGGGGCTTCAAGGGTCCTTGCTGCAAATCCCCATGGAGCTTGGGGGATGGAGTGGATGGGTATCTGACTTGTGTCTGAAAATTTTAAAGGAGAGAAGTTTGGCTGAAGTAGCCTAGGGCAGCATTGTAGAGAGCAGAGGTGAGATGGTTCAGAGTGGTCTTAAAAGAAATTTACCCAGAGGGCTGCCTGGAGGGGCATCAGGACCCCAGAAGACAGTCTGTATGAGGAAGAGCATCCCCAGGAATCAGAGGTCGAAGGAGAATGTCATAAAGTGCCCACTTTGAGCTGGGCCAGTGACTTCCTATGGCCAAAGGAGTATTCTGGAAGCAGGGAAAAGGTGAGCAAGGCAGGGCTGCAAATGTGCTTGCATGTGGCTGGGCTAGCCCTCTGATGTTCCAGTGATCCATCTTGAGAAGATGAACCTGGGCCTGAACCCTACAAGGAACATAAAAGGGGCAGGAACCAAATCCACAACCTGGAGCCACAGCCACCTGAACCCACAGCCTGAAGCAGACCCACCAGTCAAGCATAGTCTAAATCAGCCAAACAGCCATGGGCTTGTAGACTCATGACCATGAGAATAAATGCTGGTTTCAAGCCACTGAGTTCTGGAGCTGTTTGTTATGCAGCATTATCCAGCAGAGGTTGATAGTACCAGGGGTCTGAAAAACTCTCAGCAGCACCTATGAGAGAAAGGCTTGGCTGTAAACAGCAGCTGATTTCAGAGGAATAATTGCCAGATTCCCCCCACCCCATACACACAGTTATGAAAACCATCTCTGCTCTCTTCTTCTTCTTCCCTTGCCCCAGTCCACACCTCCTAGCCTCACTCATCCCTCACTAGCTAGTGGGATGAAGAGAGGAGAATGGCAGAGTGTGATGGTCAGTTTTATGTGTCAACTTGGTTAGGTTATAATCCCCACTTTTCTTTTTTTTTTTCTTTTTTTTTTTTGAGACGGAGTCTGGCTCTGTCGCCCAGGCTGGAGTGCAGTGGCCAGATCTCAGCTCACTGCAAGCTCCGCCTCCCGGGTTTACGCCATTCTCCTGCCTCAGCCTTCCAGGTAGCTGGGACTACAGGCGCCCGCCACCTCGCCCGGCTAGTTTTTTGTATTTTTTAGTAGAGACGGGGTTTCACCGTGTTAGCCAGGATGGTCTCGATCTCCTGACCTCGTGATTCGCCCGTCTCAGCCTCCCAAAGTGCTGGGATTACAGGCTTGAGCCACCGCGCCCAGCTCAGTCCCCACTTTTCAATCAAACATGACTCTGTGTGCTGCTGTGAAGGTATTTTGTAGATGTGATTAAGTCCATAATCCGTTGATGTTAAGGAAGGGAGGTTATTCCAAATAATCGGAGTGGTCCTGATTCAATCAGTTGAAAGCCTTAGGACCAGAACTGAGACTTCCCTAAAGAAGTAGAAATTCCGTCTGCAGATAGCCGCATCAGCTCGTGCCTGAAAGTTCCATCCTGCCCTTCCTGGCAACCTTCCCTACAAGTTTCAGGCTTGCCTAGGCAGCCCCTACAATCACATAAGCCAATTTCATGCAATAAATCTCTTAATATGTATCTCCCATTGGCCTTGTTACTCTGGTTGAACTCTGACCGATAGAGATTTCTGGTACCTAGAAGTGAGGTGCTGCTATAACAAATACACAAAAATGTTGAAATGGCTTTGGAACTGGGCAGTTGCCAGAGGATGAAAGAATATCGAGGGGCTGGACGCGGTGGCTCAAGCCTGTAATCCCAGCACTTTGGGAGGCCGAGGCGGGTGGATCACGAGGTCAGGAGATCGAGACCATCCTGGCTAACATGGTGAAACCCCGTCTCTACTAAAATGCAAAAAACTAGCCGGGTGCGGTGGCGGGCGCCTGTAGTCCCAGCTACTCGGAGGCTAAGGCGGGAGAATGGCGGGAACCCGGGAGGCGGAGCTTGCAGTGAGCCGAGATCGCGCCACTGCACTCCAGCCTGGACGACACAGCGAGACTCCGTCTCAAAAAAAAAAAAAAAAAAAAGAAAGAATATCGAGGGACACAATAGAGAAAGCAAAGTTGATCTTGAGCATACTGCCAATAGGAAGATGGATGTTAAAGACTCCACCATGAATGACCGGAAGGAAATAAGGAGCACAATAATAAAACATGTATCATTTTACTAAACACCCAAATCATTGTGAATAGCCCATTGGCAGAAATAGAACTTTAAAGATGCTTCTAATGAGGGCTCAGAAGAAATGAGGAGCGTGTTATTAGAAACTGGACGAAAGTGGACCTTTGTTACATAGAAGCAGAAAGCTTAGCTGAACTGTGTCCTACAGTCATGTGGAAAGCAAAACTTATATTTGATGAACTTGAATGTTTAGCTGAGGAGATTTTCAAGCAAAGTGTTGAAGGTGCAGCCTGTTTTCTTCACGCTGTTTATAGTAAAATGCAAGAGGAAAGAAGTAAATTAAGGAAAGAACTGTTAAGAAAAAGGAATTGGGAGATTCTCAGCCTATCCACAGTTTTGCAAAAAATACAAACTTAGGGGCCTTGTTGTCGAGAAAGCATGCACTGGAAAGGAGGTGACAATGGAAGTGATGTCAGGGCAATGTGGGACCACAAGCCAACAAATGCAAGCAGCCACTGAGACCTGGAAAAGGCAAAGAAATAGATTCTTCCCTAGAACCCTCCACAGGAATAGTTTCCTGACAACGCATTTTGGACTTTTGAACCACAAGATAATAAATCAAGAACTATAAGACAGTAAATCTGTGTTGTTTAAGCCTCTAAGTCCATGATAGTTTGATGCAACATCAATAGGAACCTAATGCAGAGAGTAAAGAGAGAAAAATCTCCCCCAACTCCCTTTTCTGATTGCAAGCTTTAAGTGAAATTTGGAGCCTTGGGTATTGCTCCAGATTAGACATACTAATTACTGAACTGAGACTGTCCAAGGGGCTGAGGCAACCAGAGAACATTTTATGATCTAAGTGTGGTCAGAGAAGTGAAGATCTCATTAGGATCAGGGGAAAACAAGTCCTACAAAGTGGGTTTAAAGAGGAAAAACTAAAGTTGCTTTATAAAGGCACCTGAGGCCAGGCATGGTGGCTCACACCTGTAATCTTAGCACTTTGGGAGGCTGAACAGGTGAATCACCTGAGGTCAGGAGTTCAAGACCTGCCTGGTCAACATGGTGAAACCCTATCTCTACTAAAAATACAAGAATTAGCCAGGCATGGTGGTGCATGCCTGTAATCCCAGCTACTCGGGGGACTGAAGCAGGAGGATTGCTTGAACCGGGGAGGTGGAGGTTGTGGTGAGCTGCGATTGCACCACTGCACTCGGGCCTGGTGACAGAGCGAGACTGTCTAAAAAAAAAAGAGGCATCCAAGACTCCTGCCCTTCCCAGAAAATAGTGGTGTTTGGACATTTTGGTGACAGAGACAAAGGCATGGATTTTATCTCAATATGGAAAGAACACGTGGTAGTGGAAGGCCTCTTGGGATCAGCCACCAGAGCTCAGCATTGCTTAGGTTGGAGGTGTCATCTCCATGGCCAGGACAGGACCTCATCAAAGAGGAAGATGAAGCTGTAGCACCTCAGCACCTCTGGGCTCTCCTTGTGAACCCAATCACCTGGTTCTTCATTCTGTGAACTCTCTCCACCTTTCAACTGCATGGCACTTTCAGTCCCTGTATTGCACCTGCTCTGAGCCCCCTCAGCTGCCCCTGTATGGAGGGAGGGAGTCACAGGAGTACCCTTATGTCTTGGAGTCTTTGGTGAATAATTAGCCAAGGTTTCACCCACTCAGTCCCAGGTCTAGACCCGAAGGTCAAATTCCCTGAATGTGAAAGAGTCCCCTTGGGATGCCATAAGGAGGAGACGTGGACCATGGACTCCACATAGTGAAGCTGAGGCTGAGTGGTTTTAGATTGGGATGGGACTGTCTCCATATCCAAACCCTGCCCCCTCCTCGGTGTGTGTCTTCAACAAATGACTGAACTTCTCTGGACCTTGCTCTCCTTATTATGAGGACCATCATGCCCACTTCATGAGGCTCTAATGAAGGTTAAAGGAGATAGCACTAAGGGAGTGGTAATGCTCAAAAAACAGCAGCTGGAATAATAACAATTAATATTACAATTAGATCCATCCCCACTTGCATCTGTGCCTGCACCTGCACTGCACCTGAGCCATCCTCCACCTGCACCTGCGCTGAGCCTGCACCTGAGCCATCCTCCACCTGCACCTGCACCTGCCCCTGCGCCATCTTCCATCTGCATCTGAGCCATCCTCCACCAGCACCTGAGCCATCCTCCACCTGCACCTGAGCCATCCTCCACCTGCACCTGCACCTGCACTGAGTCATCCTCCACCTGCACCTGAGCCATCCTCCACCTGCACCTGAGCCATCCTCCATCTGCGCCTGCACTGAGCCTGCACCTGAGCCATCCTCCACCTGCATCTGAGCCATCCTCCATCTGCACCTGAGCCATCCTCCATCTGCACCTGAGCCATCCTCCACCTGCACCTGAGCCATCCTCCACTTCCACCTAAGCCATTCTCCACCTGCACCTGCATCTGCACCTGAGCCATCCTCCAACTGCACCTGCAATGCCATCGCCACCTCTGCCACCACTGTGCTCACCAGCCCCAGCCCCACCCCCACTGTCAGCTACCACAAGGCCTTCCCTCCTGAAAGCTCTGTGGCCATAAACAGTTAATGTGATTATTGCGTTTAGCCCACATTTGCAATCGCTTCCTCTCTTTAATCACGTTGAAGATGTTTCCAATTCCCTTCCAACGTGACTGAAATCAAAGTGGCACCTGTGAAGGCAGAAAGCCTGCCTGCCAGTGCGAGGTGGAGATGTAAAACAGTCAGGTTTGATGGGGAGAAATTATGTCTTGCTTAATTCCTTTTACCCTATAATTACCAGGCGCGACCACGTGGGTTCACAGCAAAAATAACTTGCCACATGAAGACGTTGTCTATAGAATCCTGGTTTGAGTCCCCAGGCAAGACCCTCAGAGGAGGTTCCCAGGCAGCTCCTGCCCAGGCGTCTATACAGTACTATGGTCCACCTTCCTCACTAGCTTTCCAACCCCACCACTGACCCCCAACCACCGAGGCTCAATGCCCAGGCGCCATCTCTGCCTTATCCTCCTCCCCTCTCTGCAGCACTTGACCAGCGGTCACCTCCTTCTTCACACACTTCCCTGGTTTGACTTCCCTATGCCTCGCCCTGCCCTCAGTCTCCTTTGTACCTCTCCCTCCTCCTCCCTTTGACCACCCCCTGGGCACTAGCATCCCTGAGGCCCTATCAGCATATCTCTTCTCTTTCTTCTTTCCTCTCCATCTCTCCTTTTTCTCTCTCACATCTCCTCTCTCCTCTTCACTCCCATTCCCTCAGATAGCAGGTCTACCCTTTGGACTCTCAAACCCACAGCCCATCTGCGATCTCCACACTTCAAGCCTCTAACTTCCACTTCCAGCTGCTGGCTTAGTGTTTCCACTGGATACCCTGCTGCGTCCAAACCCACGCCCTCCTGATTTCTCTTTCTCCAGGTAAGAACTCCACCACCGCGGCTTACCTCTAAATCTCCACAACCGCCCTACCTTGCCTTTCTCCTCACGTCTGGATCCAATCTGACACCACCCACGCGGGAGCGCTCATCAGGTTAGAGGAAATTACAGGAGGCTTTGAGTCATCGGCACTCAAGTTCAGATCGGGGTGGGAGCCTTCCGGTCATATGACTTTGGTGTCCTTACTGATAAAATAGCAAGGAAAATTCTTACCTCCCAATATGGTTTTTAAGAACTAAGTTATACAATATATGATTATGGTTAACACATCTTCCCTGCCCCACCTCCCTTTCCTGCCCTAATTCCGATGCTTTTACTGAGTCTATAGTGACAATCTCAGAACCGGTCTCTCTGCCCCCTAGTCCCAACACTCCCTTCCCATCCATCATCCACCTTCCTGCCAGAGGGCTTTTGCTAAAATTTAGTTCTGAACCCATCACTCCCCTATTTAGAACCCTCTGGTGGTTGCCTGTGGCTCACAGGTTAAAGTTCAAAGCAGAAGCTGTGTCAACGTGATGGAGTGAGAACCAGTTGACTATGAGGCCATCCAGGCTAATTTCAGATCCTCATCTCCAGCTAATTAACTTGTAGACTTTGGGCCTCACTTTCATCAACAATTTTCGTTTGTTTTTTGAGACAGAGTCTCACTCTGTCACCCAGGCTAGAGGGCCATGATGCAATCTCAGCTCATTGCAACCTCTACCTCCCAGGTTCAAGCCATTCTCTCACCTCAGCCTCCAGAGTAGCTGGGATTACAGGCACGTGCCACCATGCCTGGCTAATTTTTGTTTTTCTGTTTTTTTGTTTCTATAGTAGAAACTGGGTTTCACCATATTGGCCAGGCTGGTCTCGAACTCCTGACCTCAGGTGATCTGTCCACCTCGGCCTCCCAAAGTGCTGGGATTACAGGCATGAGCCACTGTGTCCGGACCTCCTCAACTGTTTTATGGCAATAATAACTCGTAACTCACAAGACTGTGTTGAGAAGCGAATAGACTTTAGAAAGTGCCTCCTGGGGTTTCAGCACACAGTAGCTGGGTCCCTGTCCCTCTTTTCTTTTCACCTCCCCATGTGCATCCTCAACCCCAACCAGACCATTCACACACTTGAGTTTCTGAGTCTCTGCTTATCCACCCACATCTCCGTTTAGGCATAATCCTTTTATGCTTTTGGATACAAACTGATGGTTTCAACTGCCTGTCACCATGTTGGAGGCCTGAGCTGGCACAGACTCACAGCACCATGGGGAAGGCCGGTCACAGAGACACGCTGCTGTTTGCAGCATAACTAGAAAATGTTTCCCAGAGCAGTGTTCCCCTCTCTGGGAGGCTGGTCATGGTGCTTCATGAGCTCTTTTACTGCCCAAGACGTTTCCTTTTACTTTTCTTTTTGTTTGTTTTTTTGTTTTGTTTTGTTTTGTTGTTTTGTTTTGTTTGAGACAGTGTCTCACCCTTGTTGCCCAGGCTGGAGTGCAATGGCACAATCTTAGCTCACTGCAACCTCTGCCTCCCGGGTTCAAGCGATTCTCCTGCCTCAGCCTCCCAGGTAGCTGGGATTACAGGCACCTGCCACCACGCCCGGCTAATTTTTTGTATTTTTAGTAGAGCCAGGGTTTCACCATGTTGGCCAGGCTGGTCTCGAACTCCTGACCTCACCCACCTTGGCCTCCCAGAGTGCTGGGATTGCAGACGTGAGCCGCTATGCCCAGCCGATGTTTTCTTTTATCATCTTTAAATGAAAGCTCTAGATTAAAAAACAGCAAAAGGTGTCCCTGCCATCAGTGGAGGAAGCACGAGGGTTATAAGTCACGTTGATGAAGGCGGACAGATCCTAAAGCTGAACCTCCTGCATCCCCGTAGTAGAACCCGTGAAGAACAATGTCACCGAGGCCCTGGATTAAACAACATCTCAGCCTGAAGACTCTCGGACCGCACACACCCCAAGAGCAAGAATTCCTACGGGGCTGGGCGCGGTGGCTCATGCCTGTAATCCCAGCACTTTGGGAGGCCGAGGTGGGCAGATCACAAGGTCAGGAGTTCGAGACCAGCCTGGCCAATATGGTGAAACCCCGTCTCTACTAAAATACAAAATTAGCCGGGGTGGTGGCGGGCACCTGTAGTCCCAGCTACTCAGGAGGCTGAGGCAGAGGAATCGCTTGAACCCGGGAGGCGGAGGTTGTAGTGAGCCGAGATTGGGCCACTGCACTCCAGACTGGGAGACAGAGCAAGACTCCGTCTCAAAAAAAAAAAAAAAAAAAAGAATTCCTACGGGAAGAAGGTGGTAGGTAAAAGGTCAGGGCCAATGTGGCCAGTTGATTTTTATTGTGCTTGATTCACTAATAAACATACATGCCTACTTTTCCCTTAAAAAGTGGTTACATGCTGTTCATAGTCAGATGCCATATATCCAAAGGGTGGAAAGAAAACACCTGTGATTCTTGCTTTTTCTTTCTTCAAAGTAAAGTATCATTTTGATTCCAGCCTTATTTAATCGTCTGGGGCATCTCAGGACTCACAGTTGGGTCTGTGGAGAGGAGTGTGACCTCGACCTTGGCTTTGGAGAATCAACCTGCTCTATGCACTCCCCTCCTTTGTCCAGGGTCTCCCTCCTGATGTCCCTGAAACTTTCCCACTCCCGCTCTGCACATGGCATGTGGCCTAGAAATGTATCCAGCCACTTCCCACATTTTTTTTTCTATTGCACTTCTAAGGATCTTTTTCTTGCAGTAAAATATACCCAACATCAAATTTACCATCCTGACCATTTTTAAGTGGATGGCTCAGTGGCATTCACACTGTGCAGCCATCACCACCGCCTCCAGCACTCTTCATTTTGCAAAATTGAAACTCTCTGTCCATTAATCAACTCCCCTTTGCCCCCTTCCTCCCACCGCAACCATCACCATTCTACTGTCCCTGATTTTGGCTACTCTAGGAACCACGTCTGAGTGGAATCATACCATCTTGGTATCTGGCTTATTTCACTCAGCATATAATGTCTTCAAGATCCATGCACCGTGCAGCATGTGTCAGCATCTCACTTCTTTTGAAGGCTGAATACCACATTTTGTTTACCCGTTAATAGACACTTTGGATTGTTTTCACCTTTTTTAAAAACATTTGAGGTAAAACATACATATATAATTTAGCAAGTTTACCATGTTTAAGCTTCCACCTTTTGGCTCTTGTGAATAACGCTGCTATGAACATGGGTGTGCAAATCTCTGTCCAAGCCCCTGCTTTTGCTCCTCTTGGATATACACCCAGAAGTGGGATTTCTTCCCCCATTCTGTTCTGCATCACGGTTAAAGGGTTACAAATCTTCTCCCACCACCCTCCATCCCTAAAACAGCAACGCCTCACCTAGCTCAAATCTTTCCCGAAACACAGTCACTCTCCTTTTGGCACAGACCTTTGCACCTGGCTGCGGGTGACCTGAGTTGGCCAGAAGTAAGCGCTTGCTGAAGTTTTGCTGATTGGAACCCAGCTCAAGGTGCATGTTTTTTCCTGGCCGTTCTTCTGAGGCCAGAGTTCCCTCTTGGCCTGAAATGCAAACGGGAACCAAGATTCGTACATTTTTTTCTTAATTGCCCTGGACCTTCATTCCCATCCTCTGTGATTTCAGGCACAGTTTTTCCCACTTAGCCTGGAATATTCTGTCAGTCCAGGCCCTTAGAGGTTTTCCAGGAAATCTCACTTACTAATAAAGTGCCCTTTTGGCAGGGCAGGGCAGCAAAGACCAGCAAGTAGGTCAGAAGCCCGTGGGGTGAAGCTGGCTTGACCCAGGCCATTAGAATGAGCAGTACCCTCCCAGACCAGCTGTGGAGAGGACAGAGCTCAGGGGGTGGCCCAAACCCACAAGGACACTCAAAGCCAAATGTGGCCATCATCTGAGGGATTTGGAATGGAGAGGCAAGTTGCAGGAGCCTGAGGCCTCCCTGAGCTCTGCACTACTTGACTCAACAAAAAAAGTCTATGCCAAGCTAAACCGAGTCTTTTAGTACGATAAACCGATACCAGGCATAGGCTGAAAAAGAGCAATTGGTCTTGGCTTTGGAGAATGAACCTGCTCTGTGCACTCCCCATATATATGTATTCCCCATATATAGTATTCTAAGAATATATATATATATATGGAGAGAGAGAAAGACAGAGTCTCACTCTGTTGCCCAGGCGAGTGCAGTGCACTGGAGTGCAGTGATGCAATCTTGGCTCACTGCAACCTCCGTCTCCCCAGTTCAAGCGATTCTCCAGCCTCAGCCTCCCGAGTAGCTGGGATTATAGGCATGCACCTTGGTGCCCAGCTAATTTTTGTATTTTTAGTGGAGAGGGGGTTTCACCATGTTGACCAGGCTGGCCTCAAACTCCTGACCTCAAGTGATCTGCCCACCTCGGCCTTCCAAAGTGCTGGGATTACAGACGTGAGGCACCACGCCTGGCCTCTAGGAAGAATTTTCATGATAGCCTCAATCATTCACATGCGCTTGCCACAAGGCGGCTTTCAGCTCCTCCATCCAAGAGGCAGCGTCTGTTTTCCCTGCCCTTGAATCTGGGCTTACCTGTGACTTGCACTGACCAATAGAATTCAGTCCAAGTGACGCCAGAACCTCCTGGGCCAGACCCTGAGGGGTCCTGCTGTTTCTGCTTCCTCCGTCTTTCTCCCCTGAGACCACTCTGTAAGAAAACTGATCTTGAGGGGCCACATGGAGGTTAACTGAGGAGCCCAGCCAACAGCCAGACACGTATAGTGAGACCAGCTTGGACCCTCCAGCCCGGCCAACCATCCAGGGAGCACAGTGAGCCCAGGAATACCAGCAGCAGAACAGCCAGCCAATCACAAACCAAGGAAAATAAGATGTTACTACAGTTCTGAGTCACTAAGGTTTGGCAGGAGATGGTTGTTGCGAAGCAGTGGTTAATCAAGGCTGAGTCTTCATTCCTGCTCCACCGGGAACCCACTGCACGGCTCCAGGCAAAACACTTCCGTTCCCTGGTCTTCTGTTTCCTCTGCAGTACAATTAAGGGAGTAAGAAAGGAGAGAGCAATAGAAAAAATCACAGGCTTTAGGGCTCATCAACTAGCATCTTAGCTCTGTCACTCCCCGTGTGACCTTAGACAAGCTCCTTAACCTCTCTGAGCCTCACTTTTCTCATCTCTCCTATAAGAGTATGAGATGGGGTTGCCACATCTCATGTCAGGACTGGAGGTCCTGACATCACTTGGACTGAATTCTATTGGTCAGTGCAAGTCACAGGTAAGCCCAGATTCAAGGGGAGGGAAAAATAGACGCTGCCTCTTGGAGGAGCTGAAAGCCGCCTTGTGGCAAGCGCACAATACCTGATGGGGTTTCTGTGAGGATGAGTTGAAATAAAGTGCTTGGCTCATAGTAGGCACTCAATAAATATTAATAGCCATGTCCTCAGGGAGCTGGGATTATGGTTAGGCACATGGACTTTGGAGCCACCTTATCCAGGTTCAAATACCAGTCGTGCTACTTTCTAGCTGTGTGGTCGTAGGCAAGTGACTTAACACCTGCACCTCAGTTCCCTCACATTATTATTAGATGACAATAGTACCTAGCTCATAGGGTTGTTGTGAAAATTTAGAGAGGTTATACGTGTAAAGAGCTCAGAGCTGTTTCTGGCACTAAACAGGTGGCTCAATAAGTATTATATGTGTGGGTGTTTTTTTTTTTTTCAGTTTATAGAACCCATTCCATCTACTTAACCTTCCCCTGGTCAGGTACAGATGTGAGGAAACAGGCCGATGAGCTTGCCAGTTGATTCACGCAAGATCACAGAGCTAACAAACGGCAGGAGAGAATATTCCAACTCAGGTCTGCAGGAGTCTGAGCCCGGACAGATTAGTAAAATTCAACCACCATTTACGATGTGCCTGCCCCCATGCTGGCCTTTGGAGAAACAAGAATGTGTGAGAACTTTCTCCACCCTCAGGCATTCTTGGAAAGGCAAACGGGCAAGATCACAATGTGATATGGGCTATACAAAGGGGACTTGGAGCCATTAACTCTGCTGGGGCAAGTCCTAGGAAGCACAGAGCGGGTTCTCCCGTGTTGAGTATTAAAACACTAGTAGATTCAAGCTGCGTGCACGAAGAAGTGCATTTGAGGCCGAAGGCACAGCATGGGCAGGAGCTCGGAGAAGGGACTGGCAGCATGTGTGCAGAACCACGCTAGACATCAGGGTCTAGTGAGGAGGCTGGTGAGAACATAGGATTTCTTTCCTGCCACACATAAAATGCCAAACCGGATTCTTAGGGATGGCAGTGAAGACCATAGCCAGGACCTCAGTCACCCGTGATTGTCTCTCTCGTCAACACCTACTGGCAAAGCCATAGTTTCCACAATGCCCTTGGACATATGCTTTCAATCCTTCCTTGGAAGAGAGAAAAAAGGAGGAAACAAGTTTATTTTCTTTCTACTCCTTCCTATTGCAGCCCAGCCTGTACCATCCCAGACCCTGGCCTGACTAACCCCACCTATGCCCAATCTCCCTGGGCACTGACTAGTAAGGCATGAACTAAATTATGAGTTTGCACTTGAACTCCAAATCTCAAAACCTTGCAGGCTTTGAAGGATGCTTGAGGGGTCACCTGGTCTGATAGGGCTCCGGGCAGTAGTGGGAGGTGGAGGCTGGGGGCGTGGAAGTGGCTCAAGCCCAGGTGTGAAGGACTCATGAATTACCAAGAGCAGTCCTCCCAGCCTGAGACAGGCTCTTGCCCACACCTCCTGGCATCTGGAGAAGGGCAGGCCCAAAAGCCTCAAAAACGAGCTGCCTCAGGGCTGCTGAGTGGACACCTTTGCCTGTTCCATAAGTTCTCATTGAAGAGCCACAATAAATCATGCTTGGTGACAAGTATGCAGCCCATGGGAAAAATCCATCCTAACTCTTGAATTCCCATTTCTAATGATCCTCAAGAAATTATTGAGAAAATCAAAACACTATGTTTCGAAGGACTCACCACGGTTCAAACGGTTTCCATAAATCCAGAGCGCAAAAGGCATTTTTCAAAGGTTTACTGTTCCCCGAATGACAATAATGCCATATTGACTGACTTCAGAGGAGCTCTGGGAATTTGGAAAAACCAGTCAAGCAAGCAAGATCTTTAACAGAGAAAAAAAAAAAGTTGGTGAACTTGACAATTTTGCTAAAGTTCACAGCATTTTCCTGTTTTGACAGCACTTTTGCAGGTCCTGATGCCTCCGGGTGTTGGATAACACTATTCTTCCTTAGAGCTCCAGCCTCCAGCAACCCCGCGCCAGTCTGCGCCCCATGCTGCCAGCACAGACATCTTTCTAAAACACACAGGGAACGTTACTGCTCAAAACCTCGCTGCAGCTTCTGGGGTGTTATTTTCCAAAGAAACCGTCACAGTTCTCCAGCTTCTCCGGAATCCCCCAACCCACCTCAGCCAGAGGGAAGAAAATTTGGATACTGTCAATGGCCTGGGGTTCGTGATAGATACACACTCTCATTCATTCATTCATTCAACAAACATTTAAGTGCATATTATATATGAAAAACAAACAAACAAACAGGCAAAAATCTCTGCCATCATGGGGTTTATATTCTAGACAGAGAGAGAGACAGACAAATCAGATAAATAAGATATACTGTACATTAGAGAGTGATGTAACAAACATTATGTGCTGGATGAGCTGGATGATGGAAGCAAATCCCCCACCATGCACACACCCCACCCCCCAGCCTTCCATACAGGAGCAGGAAGCAGCCACAGCACTTCTCTCTTTCTGTTTTTTTTTGTTTTGTTTTGTTTTGTTTTGTTTTTTGAGACAGAGTCTCGCTCTGTTGCCCAGGTTGGAGTGTAGTGGTGCGATCTTGGCTCGCTGCAACCTCCGCCTCCCAGGTTCAAGTGATTCTCCTGCCTCAGCCTCCTGAGTAGCTGGGACTACAGGCGCCTGCCACCACACCCAGCTAATTTCTGTATTCTTAGTGGAGATGGAGTTTCACCATGTTGGCCAGGATGGTCTTGATCTCCTGACCTCGTGATCCACCCACCTCAGTCTCCCAAAGTGCTGGGATTACAGGTGTGAGCCACCGCGCCGACCACAGCTCTTCTCTTTAACAAACACTTTATCCCACCAAGCCGTAGCCCTCCTGGGAGCAGAGGAGGTGTCCCACTTGATGTGGGCTCTAAGATGCTTGTTTGTGCATCTTAACCCAATCCAGAACCGTCCCATCCTCCCTGACCGCAAACACACCCCTTCCCAGAAACACACCTCTCACGTCTTTCTCTGTTCAAAGGCAATTTGCAACTTGACACAATAACGGAAGTCTTGCAAAGATAATGGCAGAGCGTGCCGGTGGGTTTCCTAATAGTCTGGAGGGACTGCCCCGTAGAGAGGCAGGAGGCAGGGAAACTCCCAGCAGCAGAGGTTTAGTCATTTCAGCCAGGAGAGCCCTGGCTGGGATTCAGAGAGAGGGTGAGCCTATTCAGGCTCCTAAAATCCAGCCAGCCACGTTTCAGCTCCAGGAAGCCCAGAGAAGCAAAGGGACTCGGCTGTAGCTGCACAGCTAGCTCTTCAGTAGCAGAACTGAGACCCGAGAACCGGTCTGGTGGGAAGCATCGCAGTATGAGCGTTAAGAAGTCGGGCTTTAGAGGCACAGACGCTTGTTTCAAATTTCCTCTTGCCTTTTGCTAGCTGTCTGGCCGTGTGTACGTTTATTGAGTTCTGAGCTTCGGTTTCCTCACCTGGAGGATAGGGATGCCAGCGTCTGCTTTCCAGAGAGATTGTGAGTGGATCCTGTTACTGCATCAGGTGTATGGTGGGCACCCAGTAATGCCTGTTCTGATCACTGTTATGCTGACACTAGAGTCTACTGCTACAGACTCACGCAGGTGTCATTCAATCATCTGGGGTCTGTTTCTTCCTCTCTGTGTCTCCCTTGGCCCGTCTGTCACTGCCCTGTGTCTCTCCTCTCTTTGTGTGTCTCTATGTATTCCAGTGTGTTTGTGTTTTCCCTTTTGGTCTGTGTGTGTTAAAGGATCTTCTCTCTCTCTCTCTCTCTCTCTGTGTGTGTGTGTCTTTGCAAGTACATTTCTCTCTGTCCATCTGTGGGAATGTCCACTTCTGAGTGTGTATCTATTTCCAAATATTCTTGTCTCTTTACGTTTGTTTCTGTGTCTTTGCCCAGCCCTCTCTTTCTATCTCTATTTTTCTTTTCTTTCCTCCCTCTGTGTTTCTCTGTTCCTCTCTTTCTTTCTTTGTCTCTGTTTCTCAAACTCTCACTGTGCCTCTGTCTGTCTCTTGTCTCTCACCGCTCTTCTCCTCAACACCAGAAGTGACCCAGCCGACTCTCATGGTTCATTACAGGGAAAACATTGAACAATCATTCTTTGCTCGTGCAAGGAGCTCGACAGCTGGAGCAAGCAATGGGAAATTCAGAATTAATTGGGTGCTGATTATTTGCCAAAGGAAAAAAAATGGTGAAATGTATGCGAAACAAAAGACAACCTAGCAACAGTGAAGACCTCAGCACGCAGCAACAAAAGCAATCCTAATGAAGTAAGACAATGCCTGCGCAGAGCCGACAGCCGGCCACCGTGTACTGAGAGAGAGGAAAACAAATGGGAGTGCTGCCTTGGAGCCAAACGAGGCCGTTCAGGGGCACTTGGGGTCCTCAAGAGCCACAGGCTCCCAAAACCTCCATGTCGAAGAGCCCAGCCATCCCAGCCCCATGCCACACACGTGGGCCCCCCATTTACTCAGTCCCCATAGAAGCATCTCGTAAGCTCATTAGCACCTGCCTTGACACTAAGGAGGTGAACATGACCCAGACAGGATCTCCATGTTCAAAGAATGCCCGGTTCTGCCCGGAGGGGAAAGCAGACAGACTGGCAGCTGCAGTCTATTCCAAGAGCTGCAGCAGAGCCACCGCAGAGCCTAGAGCACCTGCACTAAGTTTGCACACAGGGTGAGAAGGATTCAAAGAGGGGCAGAGTATGGGAAGAGAAATAGAAGTTTGTCAGGTAGGGAAGGAAGGACAAGCATAAAATTCAGGAGGAGCAGCATGTGTGAAGACACAGAGGGCAAAAGGGCACAGTGTGTCCAGAGGCCATCGAGAAGCCAGGGCTCAGGTGCTTCCTCTAAAGCTTCAATACAGAGCTGCCATATGACCCAGCAATTCCATTCCGTGGTATATACCTAAGGGATTTGAAATAGGAGACTCAAGTCCTTGTCCATGAGTGTTGATAACCAGCACTATGCACAATGGCAAAGGTGGAAACAGCTCAAGTGTCTGTTGATGAATGAATGGATAGACTAAATGTGGTGTGTCCCTGTGATAGAACATTATTATTATTATTTTACTTTAAGTTCTGGGATACATGTGCAGAAGGTGCAGGTTTGTTACATAGGTATACCTGTGCCATGGTGGCTTGCTGCACCTACCAATATCAACCCATCATCTAGATTTTAAGCCCCACCTGCATTAGATATTTGTCCCAATGCTCTCCCTCCCTTTGCTCCCCACCCACCGATAGGCCCCCGTGTGTAATGTTCCCCTCCCCGTGGCCGTGTGTTCTCATTGTTCAACTCCCACTTATGAGTGAGAACATGCAGTGTTTGGTTTTCTGTTCCTGCGTTACTTTGCTGAGAATGATGGTTTCCAGCTTCATCCATGTCCCTGTAAAGGATACAAACTCATTCTTTTTCATGGTTGCATAGTATTCCATGGTGTGTATGTGCCACATTTTCTTTATCTAGTCTATCATTGATGGGCATTTGGGTTGGTTCCAAGTCTTTACTATTGTAAATACTGCTGCAATAAATATACATGTGCATGTGTCTTTATAGTAGAATGATTTATAATCCTTTGGGTTTATACCCAGTAATGAGATTTCTGGGTCAAATGGTATTTCTTGTTCTAGATCCTGATGGAATATTATTTGGCCGCAAAAAGGAAGTATTGATTCATGCTACAATATGGATGAGGCTCAGAAACATCATGCTAAGTGAAAGAAGCTAGACTCAATAGGTCACATATTGTATGCTTTCATTTATATGAAATGTTCAGAATAAATGATTCCATGGACACAGAAAGCATGCTAGTGGTTGCCAGGCGCTGGACAGTGGGAGAAGCATGGAGAATGCCTGCTAGTGGATACGAGATTTCCCTGTGGGGTGATGAAATGTCCTGGAGCTGGATGGAGCAGATGATTGTACAATATCATAAATGTGCTGGATGTCAGTGAATTGTACACTTTCAAAATGGTTAACAGTCGATATCACATTATGGGATTTTTACCCCAATAAAATTAAATAAAAATAATAAGATCAAATTAAAAGTGAAGGAGCCGGGCACAGTGGCTCACACCTGTAATCCCAGCACTTTGGGAGGCCAAGGCGGGTGGATCATGAGGTCAGGAGATCGAGACCATGCTGGCCAACATGGTGAAACCCCATCTCTACTGAAAATACAAAAATTAGCTGGCCGTGGTGGCACGTGCCTGTAGTCCCAGCTACGCGGGGGGCTGAGGCAGGAGAATCACTTGAACCAGAGAGTCAGAGATTGCAGCGAGCCGAGATCGCGCCAGTGCACTCCAGCCTGGTGACAGACTGAGACTCTGTCTCAAAAAAAAAAAAAAAAAGTGAAGGAATCACAGCTAAGGTTTAGCAGACAGGTGGGAAATGGGGCAGAGTCAAATTGCCAAGGGTTTTAAATGCCATTGTCTTCGTCTTATTGGTGATGAGGGGCTCTTCGAACATCCGACCGAAGGAGGGATGTCAGCTCACATATGTGCATCGGTATCTCCTAGGGTCGCAAACAAGGAGGACTGGAACAGTTCAGTAGAGACAGCAAGACCCAGCAGGAGGCTGATGCCAGATGGGAGCATTTTAAGGGAGAGTCCCAGAGGCGGGTGAATTACAGGCACATTTGACAAATGGACGCCGACATTTCCATAGGAACGCAGGCTTGGACCCAGACAAAAAGCCCCTCCTGACACCTCAAGAAAGCAAGGTCCCTGCTTTAGGGAGGTCTTGGCAGGCTGTTCATTGTGTCTCCCTAAAACCCTGGTTCTGGATTCCTGGGGAGAGGAGATCAGGAACCTGAAGCCTGAGTCCTTTGCCTCAGTAGCCAGGCTGCTCTGGGAAGAGCCAAGAGCAGTAGCGGCCAGGGCGTGTGCCCCGTCGTCAGCAGCTAACTCCAGGAGAAGTGTCCATCTCAGAGATTTCCAGTCCCTCTGCGGCAGGCCTCCAGGTCTGTGCTTTAAAGATTTGTTTTAGTGAGATCCTCCTCAGTCAGAGGCATCGAGCATTATCTCCACCTCAGCTTGCTCCTTTCCTTTGCTTCTTTCCTATTGACTTTCAGAAACTCTGCCAGCTACATTAGGGCTTTGATTATTTTTTCATAAAAGAAAAGCCAAAGCAAGTTTTTAGAAGCAAGGAGCCTGCCCCTCTGGAGAGTCGAAAGGCAGATGCAGGGTAGGTCCTGGGCTGACGCGTCAGGTGTTTTAGGACACCACTCCCAGCCTCCCCCAAACTGGCCCTAACCCAAGGGTATCCTCAGCTTCAACCAGGACTGGAACTACTGGAGGTTCCTGGCATAGGCCGAATCTGAGGATGGCAGGAACCAGAAACCAGGCGGATCTGCCACCACACACCAGGCAGCTGCAGGGGGCACCAGGAAAAAGGATGGGGAAGTGGGTAGGGGCCTGGGACAGACTGGCTAGGGGCCAGAAGTAGCAGGGCAAGGCATTGGAGCATGACAGAGGGGGTCCTGAGGCTGCAAGCAAGCTGATCACTGCTAACGTGAACCCATCTGTCCATCAGTCCACCAATGTACCCATCATCCATCCATCAGTTATCTACCCATCACTACTTTCTCATTTAATGGACACTTCCAGCCATTCAACCATTCCTTTACTACGTCGTTTCCACACATCTATCCAAATTTCTATTTACCACATGCCCACGCTGTGCTGGTAACAGGGCCTTATCCCAGCAGGAGAACATCTTGGAAGCTCAAAATACAAATAGTCTAGGACCATGGGACAAGGGGTTTCCAGGTGCCCAGAGATCAGACAAAGACAGAAGAAGCCCAGAGTCTTAGAGGAAGTAGAGTGAGATTTCTGGCTCCCGAGATGGGGCTGCGGGTCCTCCCACAAGGTTAAACCTGGATCAGCAAAGAGTTCCCTGATGTTGCATCCCAGAGCAGGTGGTGAAAGCTCTCAAACCCCTCCTAGCTGGGCCCATCATTGATCCTCAACCCTTCGCAGTTGCTGAGCCTGCAGGTGGGGTGAAGGCTGGAGTCTTGGTTGAGATGTGGTCAGACTGGGATGAGAGAAGCAGGGACTGAGGCTCAGGAGTGCCAGACTTGGAGTGCCCCCACATTAATGGCGGCCAGTGCTGGAGCTTCATCCTCTGCAGCACCATGATGCTGGTTAGGGGCAACTCAGGGTTCAGAAGCTACTCACGTGCTCTGCTTGCGAGGGCCCTTCTTACTAACAGTGGAGGTAAGGCCAGCAGAAAGCCATGTCCAGGGTCTTATCCACCCAACTTGGGAGTCTTGGCCTCAATTTGCTTACGATTGAAGAAGTCAAAAACCAAGGAGGCCCTAAGCAGGTCCTTCCTGACTTCAATCTGTTCTTAACCTCAGTATCCAGAGGGAAATGTCCTTCCAGAAGTGATGCAATGCTCAGAAGAGGGGCGACTCCCCAAGTTCCTCCGTGTACTCCAGGTTAGTCTGAGTTCACGGCAACTTGAGAGAGTGCAGCCTGGGGGTCTGACGGGGTGCATAGTGACTGGGGGGGAAGCAGAGCCAGTATAGAAAATGGAAACTTGGGCCGGGTGCAGTGGCTCAAGCCTGTAATCCCAGCACTTTGGGAGGCCGAGGCGGGCGGATCACGAGGTCAGGAGATCGAGACCAGCCGGGCCAACATGGTGAAACCCCATCTCTACTAAAATACGAAAAATTAGCCAGGCATGGTGGCACACACCTGTAGTCCCAGCTACTCGGGAGGTTGAGGCACGGGAATTGCTGGAACCAGGGAGGTGGAGGCTGCAGTGAGTCGAGACTGTGCCATTGCACTCCAGCCTGGGCCACAGAGGAAGACACTGTCTCAAAAACATAAAATAAGATAAAATAGAAAATGAAAATAGAAAATGGAACCTAGTAGTGGATATGTTGCTTATTCAGAGCCTTAGTTAGTGACCCAAACAGGTGGAAACAGGAATCCTGACTCTAACCCCCTGCCCTGAGGTGCATTGTGCTACCTCCTGAGGACATATGTGAGTAGAGAGACAACACAGAACTCTAGTGACTAGAAGGGAGTTCAGAGAGTGGAGCTGGGAATTAGGTGGGTGGGGGCACCCCCGTCTCAGGCTTGAACAAGCCAGCAACCTCCATCTGGAAGGATGATGTATTCAGTATACTAATTTAGAGGTTTATCAGTTAGAGATTTACCAGTAAATTCTCTTTCCTTCCCTCTCGAGAATATTTGAAGCATCTTCTGTCCCCATATTCTCTCAAAACTAAGTGCACAGCAGGCATTCAATACTCCTTCTCGAATGTCACCCACGGTGTCGTCTTTAAATCAGCATCAAACTGAACACTTTGGCAGCTCCCTGCAGACCCCCCTCCTAGCTTAGCAACTGCAGCAAAGAGAGCTTCCCTTCTCCCACAGTTCCAACACAACCGAATCTCATTGAGCCTCCTTGGATCACCTACCTGGCCATTCCTGAGTGACTCGTGGCCATAGGAAAGGAGCATACAAGAATCAGTGAGGGCTGAGCCCCAAGACCATCCCTGAAAGTGGGGGGGAGATGTCACCCTCACCAATGTACTGAGAGAAGAGGGGGCAAAATAAGGTGCTATGGAGAGAAGAAAGGGGAGTGGGTGCAGGCAAATCTACCCCCTATGCCCCACAGAAGGGCACGGGTTTCAGTGTCCTGACCAAGCATCAGGAGCCCAGTGGAACTCGAGCCTCTGCCATCCTGGTTTGGTTCTGATAGAGTTCCATGAACCATCCCTAAACTAAGTACAAAGCCCCAGAAGTGAGATCAGATAAAGCTTTAGGCTTGCTCAGAACCAAAAGGGAGCGAGGGAGAGAAAAGAGCTCCCAGATCCCTTGTGTTTCCTCTTTGAACAAAAACCTCAGAACCCATACAAGCCACCAGCTTACTCCCCACCAGCCAGAGGGCTGGCCACTGCCACCTACATTGCTGATGGGCACAAAGAAATAGCCCTCCCCTTCCCAAAGAGAAGGGGCTGTTGCAATTCGGGAAGTCTTGAGGAAGCTCTAGGAAAAGGTCACAGTGGAATAAATTATGGAGATTGAAAGAACGCCCGTGTCTTTGGAGGCTGGACCTGCAACACGGCCTTTTGGTTTTCTCTTTAATCATCAGTCTCTAATTCTGGGTCATAAAATGACAAGCTCATTGATAGTGATCAGCGACTTACCGGAGAAAGCCCAGCGCTAATTAAGAGCAGAAGACGCTGACACTGCTTTTCAACTTTCACCCAAGTCCAGCAATGAAATTACCTGGTTCTGCCTAGCAAATAACACCAGCAGGCATGGAGGGGGCCTGTGTTACCTGATTAACATGTGCTTGGCCCAATTAATATACAGAGAGAATTCCTCTGAGTGTTAGCTGTTTGCAGGTAATTGAGACATTGATGGACGCTGGGAAAAGCAGCCGAGCTTGTGCATAAACACAGAGCCTGTGTCTGCTATTACACAGAGAGATTTGCAAAGTCCATAGATGACTCTCCCAGTAGCTGCCTAGGGGTCAGGGGTCAAGAGTCAGTGTGTAGCCGGAGTCTCAGTCTTTGATAAGGGTCAAAGATCAGAGCTCAGGGTTTGGTCAAGGTTGGAGATCAGTGTGTGGCCAGAGAGAGGTGAGTCTACATCCAGGATGGGGGACAGAGTTTTTCTGTGCCTGGGATGAGGGACTCAGGTTCAGTCTATTTCTCCCATCGTATCTTCTGTACCTCCCTGCCTGTCTCTTCATGCCGCAGCACAATCTCTTCTCCTATGTATTTCTCATCTGTTGCTGTAGCTTCTTTCTCTGACTCCAGACATAAGAGGAGCTTGACATTGACCTCCCAGCCTTTGACTGTATAAAGAGACTGCTTAAGGCACTTTGAGTTAGAGGCTCAGACTACTTGAGAGCTATGGCATCCCTAGAGCATGTCATGACCCTCCCTGGAGTCAATGCTAGGGAATGGCAAAAGGGCAGGTTGTATAGCTTCCACTGGGGAACTCCTTTCCCCAATTCTGTAGCCCTGAGCACAGGCTACCAACAGGGCTCTTGGTTCTAAATGCTCCTTGTCAAGACACTAATGAGATTGACAGAGTTGCCATTTGATCATGTCGGTGGCTCAGCTCAGCCTAAGTGATGGACTCTTCGATGCCATCCTCATAGTGGTCTTCTCAGGACAGCTCTAGGGATTCATTCCAGGAAGGAGGACCTAGTGCTTCAAGCCGGACAACATGCTAGGGAAGGAGTTGATGCTTTGCTCAGCACTCTCGATGCCCATTGTCTGATGGAATCTTCCTTGAGGTGCCCAGCCTGGAACAGAATGGGGTACCACACACATCTTACACTAGCAGTAGGATAACCAATTGTCCTGATTTGCATGGGACTGGGGAGTTTCCTGGGACACGAGACTTTCAGTGCTAAAACTGGGAGAGTCCCAGGGAAATTAGGATGGTTGGTCACCCTAGATTCGTGGGAATATTGGCTCATCTTGTCCCTGGAGCCTTGGACAAGCTGGTGCTGAAGGTGTTGTCCTTCCTTCTGTTGCTACCAAGGCTCACCAGCTTCAGCACCAGATGCTGGTGGTCTGGGGTCAGACACCATAAACATCTGTATCACTGCTTCCTCCTCCGAATGAACGGGATCAGAGACATCACCACAATAAGCAGAGGGTGGGAGGGAAAGAAATTCAGCTCCACAGGGTCTCTGAGAGGACTCACTGCAGAGCACCTGTAAGACACCTTCTGTGCACCTGCAGTTCTCTAGGATGAGCTGAGCCCAGGGCTGCTGGAGTCCCTGAGTGGGAAGTGATGCTTTATAAGAACCCCATTTTTACACTCTGCTGAAAAAGACCCAGGAAATATGAGTTACATTTATATTGCTTTCTTACTTTAAAATGCACATGCCGTCTTAGTCATCTCAGACTGCCATAACAAAATACCATAGACTAGGGAGGCTTAAGCAACAACAGACATTATTTCTCACAGTTCTGGAGGCTGGAAAGTCCAAGATCAAGGTGTCAGCATATTTGGATTTAGTGAGGGCTCTTTTCCTGGCTTGCAGATGGCTGCCTTCTCACTGTGTCCTCAGATGGCAGGGGAGACAGAGCACTGACATTTCTTCCTCCAAATACAATCACGTTCATTGGGGGTTAAGCTTCAACATATGGAGTTTGGGAGGTCACAGACATTCCATCCACAAAACACACACACACACTCACACACACACACATACAACTCTCGCCAAATTCTAAGAGCAAGGCCAGGCAGGAATTACTGTCTCTACTTTGAATACAAAGTCGCAGGCTCAGGAACTTTAAGGAACTTCCCCAAGGCCATTAATAATTATATGCTAATCTTTTTAAATTTTTTTTTATTATTTCTTTTTTTTTTTTTTTTTGAGACAGTGTCTTGCTCTGATCCCCAGGCTGGAGTGCAGTGGTGTGATCTCAGCTCACTGCAACCTCCACCTCCTGGGTTCAAGCAATTATCCTGCCTCAGCGTCCAAGTAGCTGGTATTACAGGACTGCACCACCATGCCCAGCTAGTTTCTGTATTTTTAGTAGAGACAGGGTTTCGCCATGTTGGCCAGGCTGGTCTCAAACTCCTGACCTCAGATGATCCACCCACCTCGGCCTCCCAAAATGTTAGCATTAGAGGTATGAGCCACCGCACCCAGCCTTTTCATATTATTTCTAAATTATCATGTTTGTAGCAGAGCCCATCAGCTTCCTACCTACATCTTCTCAGCTCTTGCCATTCCAGTTTCTGATGACTGTGTCCTGCTACAAGCACGTGGGCTCACCTCTCCCTGGTGCTGCCCTCAGCCATCACGGGTGGGAACTGGAGGATAAACACCACAGCTTCCTTGCCCCTCTGATCTTTTACAACACGTTCTGTGAAATCTCCTAGAGCTCCCCAGTGGGACGAGCTGCCACTGCCCATGTGGTAACCTGCTGAGTAACGCACACACTTTGGCTCCCTTCCCTTCCCTGTATCACCTCCCCAGTCCCCTATCTGAGGTCACCTCTCAGATAAACAACTTGCACCCAAACCCTGTCTCAGCATCTGCTTCTAGGGAATCACAAACTAAGACAATGTTTTTGAACAAAATTTGGAAATTATAAAATCCATACTTTGAGCTCACCTCTCGGATAAACAACTTGCACCCAAACCCTGTCTCAGCGTCTGCTTCTAAGGGAATCACAAACTAAGATGATGTTCTTGAACAAAATTTAGAAATTATAAAATCCATACTCCATTCGGGCACAGTGGCTCATACCTGTAATCCCAGGACTTTCAGAGGCTGAGGTGAGTGGATCATGAGGTCAGGAGTTCAAGACCAGCCTGGCCAACAGGTGAAACCCTGTCTCTATTAAAACACAAAAAATTATCCAGGCGTGGTGGGCACCTGTAATCCCAGCTACTCAGGAGGCTGAGGTAGAGAATTGCTTGAACCCAGGAGGCAGAGGTTGCAGTGAGCCAAGATTGTGCCACTGCACTCCAGCCTGGGCAACAGAGCAAGACTCTGTCTCAAAAAAAAAAAAAAAAAAAAAAAATCCATACTCAATTCCACTCATCAAAGGTTTCAAGTGCTTGCCTACTATATACCAGTAAAGGATTAAATACCAGTAGAAGATACCTAGTAAAGGATTAAAAATTAATAATAAGCAAGATAGACAATCTCTGACTTCATAAAGTTTATAATTTAGAATAAATAAAAAATCCTCTGTATCTTACCAACTAGAAATAACCATTGTTACTTTTCTCCATATATATATAAAATTCCAATCTTGCAATTGTATACATGTACATACTTAAGGACATACTTACTAAACCTGTATCATGCCAAATAGTTTTGAATCCAGTTTTTTGTTCTCATTACAAGTATTTTTCCAGGTCTCTAATTATTCTTTTAAAACATTATTTGTAATGGCTATGGAATATTTTCTGATATGTACCACCATTTATTTAACCATTTCCCAATCGTTTCCAATGTTCCATGATTGCAGATAACATCACGATAAACCTTAAACAGTTTCCAGGCATGCTGCGGCATAATCAGATTCGCATTTTAGAAAAACCAGTTTGGTATCTCTGGAGGCAGATTTGAGGAAGATGAAAGCAGAGAGACCATTCAGAGCCATTCATAGTATTTCAAGTCAGAGGCAATGATGCCTAAATCAGGGTGTTGGCGGTGGTGGTAAAGCAGGTGGAGGGGGATTTGGAAGTCAGGGCAGGGCACCTGAGCAGCTTCTCCAGCTCCATTCACAATCTCTCATAATCACTCTGGAGCTTATATGTTCTTTACTTGTCTCATTCGTCTTGACTTCCCTACTTAATTGGCAGTGCCTTTGTTACCAAGCAAAGGGGGTTCACTGCCTGATGCACTAGAAGTCAATACTGTGCTGGCCGGGCGCGGTGGCTCAAGCCTGTAATCCCAGCACTTTGGGAGGCCGAGACGGGCGGATCACGAGGTCAGGAGATCAAGACCATCCTGGCTAACACGGTGAAACCCCGTCTCTACTAAAAAATACAAAAAACTAGCCGGGCGAGGTGGCGGGCGCCTGTAGTCCCAGCTACTTGGAGGCTGAGGCAGAAGAATGGCGGGAACCCGGGAGGCGGAGCTTGCACTGCAGCGGAGCTGAGATCCGGCCACTGCACTCCAGCCTGGGCAACAGAGCGAGACTCCGTCTCAAAAAAAAAAAAAGTCAATACTGTGCCACCAGATTTTTGAGAAAAGAAAAGCTTTTTATTGCAAGTGGACCAACAAGGAGACAGGAGTCCAGTTCAAATCTGTCTCCCTGGGCCACCTTTAGGGCAGCAGCTTTGTTAGAAAAGGTTTAGGGGATGGATTCTAGGATTGGTGGGTGACTGGTGGAAGGAAAGGGGAGGCTGCAAAGTCCCCCAGCATGCACAGTTATCTCTTCATACGACCTCATGGATGGCATGTGCACATTCAAGGGGAGTAAGTATGAAGCACGCAGTGGAAATTGAGGTTGTGACGTTAGCAAGCTCGTTCTGCACAAACACCAGTCAGCTGTATTGGTTTTTTACTGATTTCAGCCATTTCTGTTATCCTGCAGGGGAAGGGAGTTTCAGCATAGCCATAAGTTGTTTCTTTTCTTATCTGCAATCCTGCAAATTCAAGAATATCCTTTAGTCACTGGTTTCTTACTCTTTGGGGCACAGTTTCTGTTTCAGCTGTTTGGCAACTGGTTTTTCATCTGCTATCCTGTAAGCCCAAACATTTAGTCATCCGTTTCTCTAACTCTTTGGGGCACGGCTTCACCTTCAAAGGAAAAGCTTATCTTGCCTTCCCATCACCATAAGCTCCACTACAGTTCTACACACATCATCCTGGTGTGAAATGCCCTACTTCCTTTTTTTTTTTTTTTTTTTTTTTTTTTTTT
>NW_016814433.1:1158147-1174407 GCF_001698545.2 Rhinopithecus bieti | reverse complement strand
CTCCATTAGAGGCCATGTTTTCCCCCAGGGTAGTATTAGGTCCTGTCTGGAGACATTTTTAGTTGTTCACAACTAGGGGAGGGGAGTGCTACTGTTTATCTAGTGGGTGGAAGCCCAATATGCTGCCTAATGCCCTGCAATGTCCAGGACAGCCCCACGCAACAGTGAACTATCAGGCCCACGATGTCAGTAGCACACAGGCTGGCAAACCCTGGACTACAAAGTGAACCATGAATACCCTCAAGTGAAAGTTTGTGTCTCCCTGACCATTCTCAGAACTTGTCTGAATGCACAGCCAGTCGGACCAGTGGATCCAGCTGCGATCCTCTGGATGTGGTCAAGGCCAAGAGAAGTCAGCTCCAGGCCCCAAGCCAGAACATGAGCCCAGACACAGAGAAGGCAGGGGCAGGATAAATGGCCCAGATGCCTGATAAGTGATGCCAGCGGGAGGGACAGGCGGTGGGGTATGGAGAACACCTTCCAGGGCAACCGCCCTCCTCCCACCCTCCCCACAAGATGCTTGTCCTCAGCAGCATATGCACCAGCTCCTCGAAGGATACAAAACACAAGCAGAACTTGGAGCTGCTTGCTCTCCCTGGACAGCCCTGAACTAATATTTGTTTTAGCAAATGGCTGAGCTGTTCATCTTCTCTGGCAATAGGGATTTGTTTTCTTTTCAAAAAATCACTGGCATTCTAAGTCTAAGAAGCTAACATCCAGATGGCCAGAGTCTTTGTTAAGGCTCAAAGCACAGGAAGGCACCCTCTGTAATGAAGAGGCAAGAGCAGAGGGACATGGAGGTGAAATTGGCTGTGGTCCTACTGCGTGCCAGATTTTCTATGCATCATCTCATTCACAAGAACCCTAAGAGAGAGAGGTTGATTTTTGTTGTTGCTGTTGTTTCATTTTTCAGAGAAAACTTAAAGTAAGAGAGGGTGGACAACTTGTCCAAGGTCCCACAGTTTGTGAGGGATTTAAACACCCAGGTGTCTGATTCCAAAAGCTCCCATATGTGCAAGTCAATGCTGCATCAGTACTAGAGGCTTGTCAGCAGAGCAGAGGCCTCATACCTCTCTTTGTTGGGACAAAGAAGCATCACTTGGGAGCAGGAGAGTAGGGAGCCAGGTCAGCAGAAGAGCCCAAACAGAGCCTGATCTGCCAGGAATCTTTATGGCACAAGCCCAAAAAACCAACTCAAAGTGATCTAAGCAATGTAAGAATGTATCAGCTCATGAACCTGGAAGTCTTTGAGGTAAGGCAGACTTCAGGATGGGTTGGATTTGGTCATTCAATAATCCCATCGAGGAGCTGGTGCCTTCTGCATCTCCCTTCTGCCTTCTCTAGTGTCAGATTACCTCGTGGTGGCAAAGGGCTGCAGCAGCTCCAGGTGTCCCTTCTACATCCCAACACTTGGAGAAAGAGGAGCTCGCCTTCTGTAGATCTCTCAGGCCCATGAGCAACCGTCTTTCCCATAACCCCCCTCTCCTTGGAGTCAATGGTCTGATTTGGACCACAGGTCCATTCCTGAACCAGTCTCCTCATCAGAAGGTCTAGCACCCACCAGCTTATGCCTGGGTTAGTAGAAGGAGACACTGTAGCAGGGAGAATCCAATCAGCTTCCTAATCTTATCCTTCTTATTTCTAAAAAGAAATCGAATCAACACTTAGAACTAGGGTTGGCGTAGATAACTCAAAAATGACATGGCCTTTTCACATAACTGTTGCACCCACAAGCAAAGGATGGAGGAGCCATCAGAGAGGGAACCTCCTGGTCTACCACAAGCACCAAGTAAACCAGTTTCTGTTTTGACTCAGGCTAGGGGACAGGAAAAGTCAGTTGGCCAGTATATATATAATATATATATATGTCTGTGTATATATTTATATGTGTGTATATATATTTATAAGTGTGTGTATACACACACACACACACATATATAGGTGAACTAGTTTACAGTCCCACCAACAGTATAAAAGTATTCCTATTTCTCCACATCTTCTCCAGCACCTGTTGTTTCCTGACTTTTTAATGATCACCATTCTAACTGATGTGAGATTATTCTGGACCACAGTAAAGACATGAATGGGACCATTGGAAAAATTGGAATAAGGTCTACAGTTTATATAATAATACTGTATCGATCAGTGTTAATTGCCTGATTTTTATAATTGTATTGTGGTTGTGTATGATGTTAATATTTAGGAACTCTGGGTGAAAGGTTCTTGGAAATATTGTACTACGTTTGCAGTTTTTTGTAAGTCTGGAATGGCTCTAAAATGGAAAGGTTTTAAAAGTTTAAAAATTAACTTTTCCCCAAATTATCAGAAATGTCCAATGTTCAAATGTATTTGCTATACAGTATCACAAATGAATACTCCTCTATCACTCCCAAAAGGTTAATAAAATGCTGTAACACCCTATTCCTTATGCTAGTGTCCTTTGGGGAAACCAATTTTGGTCTGACAGGCATGAGAGTGAGATTGAAGGACAGGACCTGGAGAAATGGAAGAGCTACCCAAATCCCCAGAGATCTGGAAGCATGACATTTGTATTCCCAACCATATGTAGGATGGAGACTGAGCCCCTGGTTTGCCAAATAACGAACAGAGTGGCTCCATGGAAATGTGGAACTTGTATAGACCCAGGTGAGGAACAAGTGCTAACATAAAGAATTGGTAGGACTTGGTGAGCAGTTGATATTATAGGTGAGGAAGAGCCTGGCAGGGATATCCCCATCACCCATGAGCTGATGACTGAGCTGAGCTGACTTAGACAGAACTGCCACTTATGCAGAGAAGAAGGAACTGACTCAGTTTCATAGAAAGGGTTCAGGAAGCTGAACCCCTACTATAAGTCATTCAGTGAAAAATAAAGACAGAAGTAGGAAATTGTGTCATAAAAGAAGAGGAAGAAGCCATGTGTCCTAGGATTTGGCAGAGGGAGGAGTTAGTACAAAAGGGAATAGCAGAAAGGGGAAACAGATCAGGGAAGATTGCAAGAAGGAAGTAGCATTTGGTCTAGGACTTGAAGAAAAAGATTCTGACAGATAGAAGGAAATAGTAAGGTGGTCACTTCAGGTTCAAGAGACAGAAAATACACATACCTGAAAAATAATCTCTCTCTCTCTGTCTCTCTCTTTCTTTCTCCTCCCACACCCCCCTCCCAACCCCCAATCCAGGTATTCTTCCATTCCTTAAGTCAGAGAGGCATTTCAGGGGGCTGCAAGGCAAAGGACTGTGAGCTGAAAGTCTCCCTCCGATGAGATTAGGAAAGCCCACTGCCTTTCTCCAGAAAATCCACTGTGGCAACCAGGAGATAATCCCAAGTCAACTCATACCCACCTCAGAGCAGGTGCCCTCAGGGACAATGAAAGCCTGTCCTTGGCCAGCTTCTCTGCAGCTCACCTCCAAGTCTCAAGTGCAGCTGATTTGAGTGAGGGTCCCTGTAGGACCAAGTCAAAGCCCTGGAACCAAGGACCTGAAGCTGTGACTCCTCACCCTGTCAGATTCCACCAACCCCCAACCCCCAGCTTCTCCCCAATGACTAAGAACCAAGGGCTGAGCTCCTCTCAGCCTTCCAGTAGAAAAGACCGTGAAAGAGACAGGGACAAAGACAGAACCGGGTGGGGGAGATAATGAGAGAGAGAGGACATGGAGGAGACAGGGAGAACCAGAGTGACCCAGGCAGAGCCAGAGGCATGGCAGCAGGGACAGACAGTAGAGAATAGCTACAGATTCTGACATATGGGGACAAAGACAGGGCCACCGATAGGGGCAGAGATGGAGAAAGTGAGCCTCTGCTCACTTTTGTTGCTCACAAATATCTCTTGGTTGTTCCCAGATGTAAGTAACTAACTTCCACTGGTATTTTCGTTTCGCTGGGCTCCTGGCTCCATTGACTTCTTTTTCCTCTCTGCCTCTGTGCCCCCAGCCCTCTCCATTTTCCTGGATATTTCACACAGAACAGTTCAGCCATACATAGCTTTATCTGAGTCCAGAGAGCAGGGGAGAGAAGGGTGAGGGAAGAGGGATGGAGAAGGAAGAGGGAGGGGAGCAGAGGGGAGAGGAGCAACACAAGCAAGGTGATGGGGCAGAAACGGAGGCAGACATCGAGGAAAAGACAAAAACTCTGAGAATGAAATAAAATGATGGGGGGCAGGGGACATTTTTGAAAGAAGGGTGAATTGGACCAATCTGTACATCTCTGCGTGCAAGCCGGTCTTTCTAGGACTTAAATGAGGGGGAAGAGGAGAAGACAAAAGAAAGCGTTAGGGAAAGAGATCCAGAGAAAGGAGGAAAGCGGAAGGCAGGAGCTGAAGAGAATTAAGGAGGCAGAGAGGGAAGAGACATCAAGAGAAGGAAGAGGCAAGAAGAGAGAGGAGAGGCCGGGTGCGGTGGCTCACGCCTGTAATCCCAACACTTTGGGAGGCCAAGGTGGGCGGATCACCTGAGGTCAGGAGTTCGAGACCAGCCTGGCCCACATGGTGAAACCCCCATCTCTACTAAAAATACACACACACACACACACAAATTAGCTGGGCGTGGTGGCAGGCACCTGTAATCCCAGCTACTTGGGAGGCTGAAGCAGGAGAATCGCTCAAACCCAGGAGGCAGAGGTTGCAGTGAGCCCAGATCACCCCACTGCACTCCAATCTGGGTGACAGAGTGAGACTCCATCTCAAAAAAAAAAAAAAAAAAAAAAAAAAAAAAAAAAAAAATGGGAGGAGAATGTCAGCCCCACAGAGAGAAAGGGAGTAAGAGAGTACAAGGTAGGAAGGTAGCAGTGTCCAATAGATGCCTTCAGGCTCCCAGACACCGGCATCTGCAATAAGCATTTCTCAGCAGCCACAGGCACTACCTCCATGGAGTTTGGGTCCCAGGTCCCTGCATCACAGGTGGAGCAATGGGGTTTGTGGGCCCCTGCAGATGAATCTAGGGATCTGGCCACTGTGGAGGGGACCCCGCCAGCTCTTCCAAGGGCAGCAGAACGTGGTGGCTGGCTTCCTTTCCTGACTTCTTTCTGCAGCTTTTCCCCCACACAGTTCTGTCTAGCACTTATTATTTTTAAATGAAAATGTATCAAAATTAATTTTATTTTGAGAATTATCTGAGAATTTCACAGCCCCTCTTGGAAACATCAGTGGTATCCTAGGGGAGCTGCAAACAGAACTGGGAATCCTTCTGAGGCAGACATGTGCCATCTGCCAGCTCCAGAACTGCTGCCACTGCCAAGAGTCCATAGTGTGGGCCCCTGGGAGGGTAGAGGGCCCTGAGTGATGCAAGCTTCCACCGAGAAGTAACAGCCAACATGTGACTGACTCAGGTTAGCACTCAGTCCATGGCTGTAGCAGCTTCATCTGCTGCTTCGTCTGTGGCCAGGGTCACAGTTTAGGCAGAGTCCACTCTTTGAGGACAAATCATAGTGTCACAAAGATTCTGGAGGAGTCTCTTCCTGGCCCAGCCTTCATTGCCTCCCCATCATTCCACATAGTTCAGGTCCCATCAAGGCTGGTGGCCAACCCTGCCCCCGATCAGGTTCACACCACCAACCCCTGCTTACTCCCCTGAACTTCCCGGACAACTCCTCCTCCTGGTCCCTGCCTCTCCCACTGCCACTACCTCCTAGAAATTCTGTAGTTTTACAAAATCAGATTTTCCCTTGTAGAGAGACAACTACAGACACTCTCACCTACAGATGTTCAAAGAGGACTGTTGGCTGGGTGTGGTGGCTCACGCCTGTAATCCCAGCATTTTGGGATGCTGAGGGGGGTGGATTACCTGAGGTCAGGAGTTCGAGACCAGCCTGACCAACATGGTGAAACCCCGTCTCTACAAAAAGTTAAAAAATTAGCCGGGTGTGGTGGTGCGTGCCTGTAATCCCAGCTACTTGGGAGGCTGAGGCAGGAGAATCACTTGAAACTGGGAGGCAGAAGTTGCAGTGAGCCGAGATTAAGCCATTGCACTCCAGCCTGGGCAACAGAGGGAGACTCCACCTCAAAAAAAAAAAAAAAAAAAAAATTAGCCAGGCATAGTGGCACATACCTGTAGTTCCAGTTACTTGGGAAGCTGAGGCAGGAGAATTGCTTGAACCAGGAGGCGCAGGTTACAGTGAGCTGAGATTGTGCCATTGCACTCCAGCCTGGGCAACAAGAGTGAAACTCCATCTCAAAAAAAAAAAAAAAAAAAGACTTTTGTCTTGGGCTGCCCAAGGTGTGCTATGCATGAACAGTAGCTGAAAACAAGCAAGTTCAAGGGAAGATCAGCTCACCGTGTGCAGGCTGCATCTTTCTACCCATGACAGGACACTGACAGTGAACAGCTATCAAGTGCCGAGTTTTTGCCAGGCTCTGTGCAGAGCCCTTTGTATTCACCATCTCATTTGATCCTTGCAGCAACTCTGGGAGGCAGATGCTATTCTACCAACTCCCTTTTACAGCACAGGAAACTGCAGCTCAAGAGGATGCATAAACTACCCAGGTAGCAAAATAAGCCGGACTACCGCTGACACTGGAGGGGTGCAAGCGGGGAATGGCAGTCACTTTTCAGAGACCAAAAAAGGAATCCAATCATCAAAAGGGGAGTTTAACTTGATAGACTCTGAGGTCTCACCCAGCCCAACCTTCCGTGAGTCTATGACCGAACGTATCCCAGGCAAAGGGAAAAAGACGTGTAGCGCTGATCATTAGTTCTCGCAAAGAGGTGAGTCTTTTTATAGAAACTAACCTTTGTGTGTGTTTGGTTTTGAAAAGAAAACCCTCTGTGCATAACCTGGAAGATCTGGACCCAGATAAAGCTATGTATGGCTGATCTGCTCTGTGTGAAATATCCGGGAAAATGGAGAGGGCTGGGAGCACAGAGGCAGAGAGGAAAAAGAAGTCAATGGAGCCAGGAGCCCAGTGAAATGAAAATACCGGTGGAAGTTACTTACATCCTGGAACAACCAAGAGGTATTTGTGAGCAATGATTTCTAATACCTATATTATGTTATTTACATGCTACTCTCCAAGAAACTTCTTCCATTACCCCAACCTTTAGTAAATTAGGCTTTACACAACCTTTAGTAAATTAGGCTGGACCCGCTGGTAGTCTGGGGAGTGAAGAAAGTGGGAAATGCCCTGTGAGGTAATGTGCTATGCAGAGGCCGTACAGAATAGATACGGAACAGAACATTCAGAAAAGCCATAGGATTGGTCAAGAACTCAGCAGACTGGAGGCCAAGGTGGGAGAATTACTTGAAGCTGGGAGTTCGAGACCAGCCTGGGCAACATAGTGAGATCTGTCTCTGCAAAGCAATTTTTTAAAAACTCAACTGGTCAAGATGGTGCACACATGCAGTCCCAGCTACTCGGGAGGCTGAGGCAGGTAGATTGTTTGAGTGCAGAAGTTTGAGACTGTAGTGACCTTTGATCACTGTACTCTATCCTGGGTAACAGAGAGAGACCCTGTCGCCCCACAAAAAAAAAAAAAGAAAGAAAAAAAAGGAACTCAACAGAGGCAGGGCTTAGAAACTGCATGGAAGAATCCTTGCAGTATTGAGAGAGCTACTAAGTTTTCCATTACACACGGGATGAATTTCTGGCCTCAAGAGGCTAGACCACGCTGCAGATGACCTACCAATAGAAATCTATAATTTCTTTCTTTTTTTTTGTTTTTTTTTTTTTTTGAGACGGCGTCTCGCTTGCTCTGTTGCCCAGGCTGAGTGCAGTGGCGGATCTCAGGTCACCTGCAAGCTCCCCTCCCGGTTTACGCCATTCTCATGCCTCAGCCTCCGAGTAGCTGGGACTAAACAGGCGCCCACGCACGTCGCCGGCTAGTTTTTGTATTTTTTAGTAGAACGGGGTTTCACCGTGTTCCAGATGGTCTCGATCTCCTGACTCGTGATCCGCCGTCTCGCCTCCCAAAGTGCTGGGATACAGGCTTCAGCCACCGCACCCGCCAAAATCTATCATTTCTATTGAGAATTAATATCAATATAAAATATACGCACAATCAATATATATTAATAATATATTGATTATATTATATAAAATATAAAAAATAATCAATATAAAATACTGATTATTAATTATCAATAGAAATTATATAGATATTATAAAAATGAACATACACCCATAGTCACACTTAAAAACTAGGGAGGGCTTGTCAGTGACCTGAATATGCAAAGGACTTTCTGTAAGAAGTAAAAAAGCACAAGAGATCAAGGTGAAGAGGGAAACACACAGGAGTGTGCAAGAGACCTCACAACGTAAGAGGGAGAGAGGGAGGTGAGAGGCAGTGAATAGGGGACTTGAGGTCGTGGGGGGAGTGCTCAGGGTAGTTCATGGCTCCTTGAAAGCACGGGAGGCACCCACATCCAGAAGACCAGCCACTGAGGCACCCTGGCTGGAGGCATGACCCATCCAGCCATTGTCAACACTCACTAAAAACAGCCAAATCCCTACCCAGCCCTCATGGGGGCAGCACAAGAGCCTAAGAGGAAATCTCAACCATAAAGCAGATCATACAGACAAAACTCACTGTACAAGGTATGAGACTTGAACCAATTGGACTTAAATCTTGAAAGACAAAGTGACCTTGGACAGACTGATGACTTGGGAACCCCTACAAAGCAGCTATGGCTTCTAGAACCATCCTTCACACCATCCTTCACTGCCCTTGGCAGAGGCAGACCCTAGACAGAAATTCCTTGAGACCAGCTGGGCAGGTGGTCTGAGGTGGGATGGGAGGAAGAATAGGAGAAAAATCCAGTGGTTCGGAGTTTGTTCTCTGGACACTTCACACCCAGATGCCTGGAATCCTTCCCACCTCTTGCAGAGCTCCCTAAACGAGTTCTTTTCATTTTCAGGAAATTCTTGACATAATATTAACATTTTCAGGTACGCTCAAATGTGAAATGAAATCCTGGAAGTGAGCAGACCACAGCAGGGGAGATAATGGATCATATTTTCTAGATATCAGTTTCTACCAGTTGCAAGCAGAGGTTTATATTGCAAATGGGATTTGTCCATGAGGAGGGAACATGCGATGCAGTTAAATTGGGTTTTCTTTTTTCTTTCTTTCTTTTTTTTTTTGGTATAGAGTCTTGCTCTGTTGCCCAGGCTGGCATGCAGTGGCACGATCTTGGCTCACTGCAACCTCTGCCTCCAGGGCTCAAGCAATTCTCCTGCCTCAGCCTCCCAAGTAGCTGGGATTACAGGCGCCCACCACCGCACCTGGCTAATTTTTTTTTTTTTTTTTTTTTTGTATTTTTAGTAGAGAAGGAGTTTCCCCATGTTGGCCAGGCTGATCTTGAACTCCTGACCTCAAGTGACCACCCACTTAGGTCTCCCAAAGTGCTGGGATTACAGGCGTGAGTCACCATGCCTGGCCCCCGATGCAGTTAAATTGAAGTTGGTACTGACAGAGGCTTACAGATAATAAGCAGGTACTGTTAGAGCAAAGTCATTCAATTCATGCCATTAGGTCCACTTTCCTCCGCCAGCAAGCTAGAGCAGAAGTGAAAACCTCCTTGGACTTTGCTTTCCTGCTCATTCGCACTATTCTGCCTTGGTGGCTTCCAACTCCCAGGCCGTGGCACCATCGCAAAGGATCCTTGAATCCATATGTGTGCCAAGCTTTGTCTGCAACCTGCACAAATTGCTTGCTTACAGATCAATGCACAACTATGTTTCTAGTGGGGACAGATGCTTAAGAATTACTGAATTCAGCCAGGCGTGGTGGCTCATACCTGTAATCCCAGTGCTTTGGGATGTCGAGGTGGGTGGATCACTTGAGGTCAGGAGTTCAAGACCAGCCTGGCCAACATGGTCTCTACCAAAAATATAAAAAATCAGCCAGGTGTGGTGGCGCATGCCTGTAATCTCAGCTACTACTAGGGAGGCTGAGGCTGGAGAATTGCTTGAACTCAGGAGGTGGAGATTGCAGTGAGCCAAGATCAGGCCACTGCACTCCAGCCTGGGCGACAGAGCTACTGAATTCATGGTAACTTTTTCGACATTGAGTATTTGCTCAGCCAATAAGTACTATGAACATTGCTGCTAACATGTGGCAGTCCATAACTTTTTTTAACATAACAAAGATTTTCTCATATCCTAATAGATGACATCCAGTGCTCTACCCAGAGAGCCCCCTATTTTTGCCAAAAGGAAATTTGGTTTGGAAGAAACAAGACGAATGGAGTCTGCACAATTAGATGTGGTAGGGCCATGAGTAAGCATAACAGGTATGTCAGAATGGAAAAACTCAAAATGTTTTTCCTCTGCTCTCACAGCACAACAATCAACCCAGAAAACTTCTGTGACAAAAGGGGTAGGGGTTTTCCCCACACACCAAGCAAGCAATCACTTCTGTAGTGGACACCAGCTGGGTGTCCTCCAATTCAAATCCGACACCATCTACCTGGAGGCACCATCAGATCCCACAGGTTTAGGGCTCAGTCCCCAAGACTCTCCCCCAATTCTGATGCCAATTGCAAGCCCTGGGTTGTTTTACCTATGCTTCTGACCAACTGGGATCCCACAGCCTCCTCCTTGGGTTCGATTAATTTGCTACAGCAGCTCATAGAACCCCAGGAACACTGAATTCTGCATACTTGTTTATTGTACAAAGGATACAGATGAACAGCTGCATCCGTTTGGGAGAAGGGGCATGGAGCCTCCGTGCCCTCCCTGGCTGGTGAAAGGAGGACAGGGGAAGGTCTGAGAGAGAGATTCTCTTTCTGAGGCCTAAAGTGCCCCACCATATAGCAGAAGAGTGTAGTAAGGGCTATGGGAGTTATAAGCCAGGTACGGTAGGCAAAAACCGATCTATCTATCTATCTATAGCTATAGATATAATATCATGGCATAGGTGGAAACAGTGGATGGGAGGTTAGCTTGGGGCATCAGCTGGGTTTTGCACAGACGGTTGGGTCTGGGTGAGCAAGAGAAGTTAAGGGTGAGGACCGATGGCTATGGGTGAGAATGTGTATTGGTGGACATGAATGGGTATCCGTAAGTGTGAATGGGTGTGGTGGGTGTGAGTGTATGTGAATGGGTGTGGGTGTATGTGAGTGGGGTGTGAGTGGGTGTGGGTGTGAGTGGGTGTGGGTGTATGTGAGTGTATGTGAGTGGGTGTGGGTGTATGTGAGTGGGGTGCGAGTGGGTGTGGGTGTATGTGAGTGTGAGTGTATGTGAGTGGGTGTGGGTGTATGTGAGTGTTTTGAGTGTCTGTGAGTGGGTGTGAGTGTATGTGAGTGGGTGTGAATGGGCTTGCATGGGCGTGGGGCAGACAGCGCTGCTCCCTCGATTTTCCATCCATTCCCCCACACCTCCCAGCCACTCCTGGAAGTTAGGCAGGAACTATAAGACTAGTTTGAGGTAATAGGCTCTGGGCCAAAATGACTTGGGTCCCTTCTGGGCTAAAGCATAGAAAAGCTGGCCTGTGGCCACCTAGCTGTCTGTCCTGGTCCTGCAGTGACCAGCAACATTCCAGAGGCATGATGTCATCACTTTAGGTCCTCGAGTGACGGTCAGTTTGATCCCCACTGCTAGCTGAGTTTGGATATACGGCGTGAATGAAGAGTAACCCTCAGCTGTATGAAACCCCTGAGGTTTCAGACCTACCTTTTCTGCAGCGTGACCTAACCCATTCCAGCTAACGCAGTGGTGTCAAGAAGGATGACTGTCCAAGTCGTGGGACTCGCAGTGATACACATGGTCAGCCACTCGTTAATTCATACAATTTATTTAACAGATGTTTATTATGTAGGAGGTACTGAGCAATTCATTAGTGAATAAAGCAATCAAGAAGCTGGCCCTGCGGAGTTTGCATTCTAGTAGGGGACAGACGGACAATAAATAAAATTAATTGGATAAGCCGGGCACGATAGCTCACACCTGTAGTCCCAACACTTTGAGAGGCCGAGGTGGGCGGATTATTTGAGGTCAGAAGTTTGAGACCCAGCCTAGCCAACGTGGTGAAATCCCATCTCTACTAAAACTACAAAATTAGCCGGGTGTGGTGGTGCACACCTGTAATCCCAGCTACTTGGGAGGCTGAGGCAGGAGAATTGCTTGGACCTGGGAGGCAAAGGTTGCAGTGAGCCAAGATTGCACCACTGCACTCCAGCCTGGACAACAGAGAGGGACTTCATCTAAAAAAGTACATACATACATACATACATAAAAATATAATGGATAAATAGTATATTGGTGAATGATAAGTGTTACGGGAGGAAAAAATGAGATATCTTCAATGTAACCCTGGCTAATAACAGTTGTATGCTTCGGCCCCAACAGAGGTGGGCAAAAGGGGCCCAAACCCTAACTCTGAGCTAAAGTCGTGGCCTCTCCCCTGGCCTACCAAGGAGAACCTCTGAACCTGCGTGAAACCCTGAGAGGAAAAAAGAAGGAGCCTTCAGGGGTCATCAGTGCATTTTGCAGTCTGGCCTCTGAAGATGAGTCAGTTCACGCTGAGTCATGAGGGGGCATCTGGGTCATATAAAATGTGGGCTGAGTAGAGGGAGGGCTGCTTTCTATCCAGAATGAATCTGCCAAGGATGACACGAATCTGCCTGGCACTTGGGACACAGCAGTAAACAATGAAATGAAAGTGTGCTGACTTTGGACCGGGCGCAGTGGCTCACACCTGTCATCCCAGTTACAGGAGGGATGTGGGCACATCACAAGGTCAGGAGTTCGAGACCAGCCTGGCCAACATGGAAAAATCCCGTCTCTACTAAAAATACAAAAATTAGCCAGGCAGGGTGGCACGTGCCTATAATCCCAGCTACTTGGGAGGCTGAGGCAGGAGAATCACTTAAACCTGGGAGGCAGAGGTTCCAGTGAGTGGAGATCGTGCCACTACACTCCAGTCTGGGTGACAAGAGCAAGACTCCGTCTCAAAAAAAAAAAAAAAGAAAAGAAAAGAAAAGAAAAAAAACGAAAGAAAGTGTACTGACTTTGAACTGCGCCATTTTTTTCTTCCTAACTTTCTTCCCATTCCTGGACTTGGATGTCCATGTTTAGGGACTTAAATTCCTGGAGAGGGTGTGATTCTGTTCTTTCTTCCTCTTTCTGCAGCTTGAGAGCACCGACTAGATGTCACCGTTTCCAGACTTTTATTTCATCTCTTCTAGGTAAAGATCTGCCAATTTGGTAACTAATGGCAGCATCTTCCTCCCCTCTGCAGCTCACCTTCTAGAACCTTATGCAGTAAATAAAAAGAATACTACTGAGCCTGCCTTAGCAGGAAAGCAGAAGGATGGGAGTAGAGGGGGGTTTCAGGATGACATCTGAAACCATGTGTCTCCTGCAGCACCAGACAGACTGTCTCAGACCCCTGGGAGGAAGATGTAACACAGACAGTCACCTGATCGTGCAAAAATTAAGTACAGTTCATTAAAGCACAATATTTAGGTGTAGTAAATTCTGCAGAAGCAGCTTTGAATAATTGAAGATGCATTTAATGTACTGTATTGCTCTGGTGTGAATACTAAGAGTGAGACAATAGCAATTTTTAAAGTTGAGTAAATACTGATTAACAAATTTTCAACACAGAAGTTCCTTGTTACCAGACACGTGGTTTAATTCTCTGTGCACAGGCCTTAGCTTATGCTTACTGACATTTGGTGAGTAAGTCTATTTTAAGCTCTGCCAGGCTCCCTGCTCTTATACTGACCACGTGCACCAGTTCCCAGCCTACCCCCAACCACAGACTTTGATCCCTACCTTTCTTTCATGATAGACCCTAAAAGCCCATAGAATCCATATTATTTCCAGATAATTTCTTAAATATCAACTTCATAGTAATACTATTAATGCAAAGAATATATTAAACTTTTAAAGTAAAAGTTTACATTGTTCCCATATGCTGTGACAACTTCATAAAATAACTACTCTATTCTTCTTACTACGGAGACCTGGGTTGGTTCTAGGTCCAATTTCACTAATCAATAGCTTTGTGTCACGCTAAATAAATGACCATTTACTGGCAATCTGGGAAATTCCAGTGTTTAAATAATGGCATCAGTGATAAGGAAAAATAGAACCTAAAGAAATAAGTCAGTGAGCATGCATGAATAATAATTAGAATGAAAAGGGAATGGGACTATGTAAAACTTTTAAGAGGTCACATGGAAAGAGTCCAGGACTTAGAGTTTGGGGACCTGTGTTTGAAACTCAACTTTGTCACTTTGAGGGCAAAAGATATGAACAGACACTTCTCAAAAGAAGACATTTACGCAGCCAACAAACACATGGAAAAAAGCTCAACATCACTGATCATCAAAGAAATACAAATCAAAACCGCAATGAGATACCATCTCACACCAGTCAGAATGGCGATTATTAAAGTCAGGAAACAATAGATGCTGACAAGGCTCTGGAGAAATAGGAATGCTTTTACACTGTTGGTGGGAATATAAATTAGTTCAACCATTGTGGAAGACAGTATGGAGATTCCTCAAAGATCTAGAACCAGAAATACCATTTGACCCAGCAATCCCATCATTGGATATATATCCAAAGGAATACAAATCATTCTACTATAAAGACACATACACACATACATTTACTGCAGCACTATTTACAATAGCAAAGACATGAAGCCAACTCGAAAGCCCATCAATGATATGCTGGATAAAGAAAATGTGGTACGTATACACATGGAATACTATGCAGCCATAAAAAAGAATGAGATCATGTCCTTTGCAGGGACATGGATGAAGCTGGAAAGCTTCATCCTCAGCAAATTAACACAGGAACAGGAAACCAAATACCTCATGTTCTCACTCATAAGTGGGAGTTGAACATTGAGAACACATGACAGAGAGGAGAACAACACACACCACAGCCTGTTTAGGGGTGGGGGGGATGAGGGAAGGGAACTTAAAAGATGGATCAATGGGTGCAGCAAATCACCATGGCACACATATACCTACTTAACAAACCTGCACGTTCTGCACCTGTATCCCTTTTTTTTTTTTTTTTGGAAAACAAAACAAAACCAAAAGAAATTCAAGTTTGTCACTTAGAGAGTAGACTTTTAAATACCAAGCACTTACTTGGCACTCTCACATGCATTAAGTTGGTTAATGTTTCTTTATCTTCTACCCTAGGTGGGGCACTTCTGCTTTCATGCTTACGTTTGATACTCAATATTCCAAAATGTTACAAGTTACTCTATAATTATGTAGTGGCACATTCCAATATGACTATATAATAAATTATACAACATAATAGGAATAGACATCATAAATTATATATCATAATTTGTACGCTCCAATAGAATTTACAAAGCATTTGTCCATAAATTGTCTTATGTTTACATTGTGGATATTCTCAACAACTCTTCAATAGGTGTCATCACCCACCTCTTTTTTTGCCAATGTGAAAGGGGAGTCTGAGAGAGCAGGTGCGGCTGCTCAGTGGTGGCCAGAAGACCAGGTCTACTGACCCTGACTCCAGAGGCCATGTGAGCCATAATGTCATTCACTGGTCTGTAGCCTCAGCACCAAGACCTTGGTTAACCTCTTACATTTTTTTTATGTCTTCCTAATACACGTAAACAAGAATAATTGTCAGTGTACAAATACAAATTTTGAGCATCACAGATAAAGTAAAGCAAACTTCCCTTGACCACCACTTTTTATTTCAAGTTCTTTCCCCGAAGATATCACCAATCTCAGTTTGGTGACTACACTTCCAAAATTGTGTTTATGTATGTGTGTATGTGTGTGTGTGTGTGTGTGTTTGTGTGTGTATACATACACAAATTGGTTTTAGTATATTATACAATATTTGGAACATCCTACACCAAAGCAATTATTTGTTACTTATCTGAAATTCACATTTAACTAGGTGACCTTATTTTTATTTGCCTAATCTGGCAACCCTTTCCTAGAGTATAGAGCCAGGCACTGCCAGGTTGGGTAACCAAAACATTTTCCTCACTCTCAAAATAAGGAATCTTTACCATTTCTACCCAGAGACATCATAATTACTATATAATAGTAACTTCTATGTGATTCCCTTTCTCCCCTTTTGTGGCGCCATATTTTGTGTATATCTATGTTTTTTCTTCCCTACCATGGTTCACTGGGTATTCGTAGGGAAGAGCAATTGACTTGAAATTGATTATAGGTCACTCGTTCATGAGAAGCAGCAGACGACCTGAGGAAGAACCTGCTGCACATCACACAGACTGGACAGTCTGCTAGTTGCCTGCCCAAAATCCATTTGCCTTTTTTCTTTTTTTTTTTTTTTTTTTTTTTTTTTTTTT
>NW_016814433.1:1149370-1157904 GCF_001698545.2 Rhinopithecus bieti | reverse complement strand
CAGGATGGTCTCGATCTCCTGACCTCGTGATCCGCCCGTCTCGGCCTCCCAAAGTGCTGGGATTACAGGCTTGAGCCACCGCGCCCGGCCAATTTGCCTTTTTTCTTTCCTGGTAGAATACCTTTAGTATTTGGGGTAGCAATGTACCCAGCTAAAAAAAAAAAAAAAAAATTTTTTTTGCTTCCAATGCAAATAGGGGTAGGCCAATATCACATAAGCACAAGTCATTAAGTAGAACTCCCAGAAAGGCTAAGAAGGCGAAGAATCATGCTCTTTTGATTTTCTGTGCTTTATTTCTTCTTCCCGCATGGAATGTAGATGCGATGGCCGGAGCTCCAGAAGCATCTTTATTCACAAGCAACCTTGAAAATGAAATCACTGCACTAAGGATGATGGGGCAGACAATAGATGGAAGTCAGGTTCCTAGTGGTCGTGGAGCTGCCGTACGTGTTAAGGACTGGTGACCTCCAGCTCTTCTCTATGCGAAGGATCGATAATAAGGCTTCCTGTTATTTGAGCCATTGGTCTGAGTTTTCTGTCATGTTCAGCTACCACTAGTCTAAATTGACATATCTATCCTACCCCTGCTAATTTCAACTATCACTTTCATCATATATTGAATTCTCATGTATGATCTTTTGCTGGTTTCCCTATATTCTGGTTCATTTATCTATTTTTTTTTTCCTGTACCAATACCACACTGTTTGATTATTAATGCCATATATTTTGATGTCAACCCCAGCATTGAGTAGGAGAGGCAAGAGGCAGCATCTGCATCCCGTTCTGTATGTGCTAAGAACCTCAGAAACTTTCAGTGTGATGTTTCCTAGGTCTCATGTAAATACCCATTACCAAATGCAGCACGTTTTCTACTCCATCTAGTTCGAAGAGACTTTTTAAATAGGGAGTGGAGTTTTCTTTTGTGCTTTTGTTTTATTTCTTGGCTGAAGACACTTGATTCTAAGCTCTCTTTTATGTTTGTAAAAGCATTTATGGCTACAGATTTTCCTCAGAACACCATTTTATCTATAACACAGAGTTTGCTCCTTAATGTTTTCTTTTAATCAATATATAAAGAGATTTTAATTTTAATACACTTTGATTTCTTCTTTAACCCAAGAGTCATTAGAAACGCACATGTGATTTTCTAAACCCTTCAAATAATAAGGTTCTTCAGTTATCTTTTTGTTGTAAATATCTAATTCTATTGCATTTTGCGTATGAAAATGGCCTGTTTGAATTCGCCATGTGAAAGTGGCTTGTTTCTGCCTTTTAGAACCTACTGTCATTTCCTTTGTGGCCCAACTTGGGCTGATTTTTAATCTAAAACATAATTACAAGTAATGTAGTTGAAAACTATATTCTCTCTTAGGCACAAAACTACAAAATCAAACGTTTTTATTCAAATTACCTTTTTTCTTAATTATTTTCATCTATTTAATGTGCCAATTTATGAGTGAAGAATAAGGCTTTGTCTATTTTTCCTTTCATTTCTGTTTTAACTTTATGTGTGGTTGCAGCTTCGTGCATTTCTCCGTGTATTTCTATCTGGTTTTGCTTTAATATCTCCATCTCTATGCTGTTGGCACACAATGGTTCATAACTGTGATCATTAATTGATGGATTATTCTTTTTAACCTATAAACAATGTTTCAGTTTGCCCTTTATAATGCTTTTCACCCTAAATTCCATTCTGCTTGGTGTTAATATTGCTATTCTAGATTTATTTGTTAATATGTGTTTCTATTTTTCACCCATTTGTTTTCTTCTTTTTTTAAGATCAAAAAAAAGAAAACTTTTTTCTTCATTGCCCAGGCTGGAGTGCAATGGTGTGATCTCCGCTCACTGCAACCTCAGCCTCCTGGGTTCAAGAGATTCTCCTGCCTCAGCCTCCTGAGTAGCTGGGATTATAGGCGTGCACCACCGTACACGGCTAATTTTTTGTATTTTTAGTAGAAATGGGGTTTCACCATGTTGGCCAGGCTGGTCTCGAACTCCTGACCTCATGATCCGCCTGCCTCAGCCTCCCAAAGTGCTGAGATGACAGGTGTGAGCCACCGTGCTCAGCGTCACCCCTTTATTTTCAACATTCCTATGTCATTTTGTTTTAAGAGTTTCTTGTGCAAATCACATATATCCGGATATTGGGTTTTTTACTCAACTTAGAGTCTCTGTCTTTTAATAAGTAAATTTAACACATTATTATTGGACTTACACCCACCAAGTGATTTTGTGTCTTTTGTACTTTCTTGCTGTTCTTGCTTTTCCTTTTCTGGCTTTGTTTGATTTGCTCAAACGTGCTTTCATTTTTCTTCTAAGTTTGAAATTTACATACTGTATTTATTCTCCCAATGTTTAGTCTTAGCTTTTTAACACTTCTACTTAAACTTGTATTTTTCTTTTATTTTTTATTTTTTATTTTTTAATTTCTTCTTCTTGTTTTAGCTCGCTGCAGCCTCAAACTCCCAGGCTCAAGCAATCCTCCTGCCTCAGACTCCAGAATAGCTGAGACTACAGGAGTGTGCCATGATGCCAATTACTTTTTTAATTTTTTGTGGAGATGAGGGTCTCACTGTGTTTGCCCAGGCCAACGTTATGTTTTGCTAACAGTATCCAAACTCAAGTCAGTATGTATAATCTTTGCCCAAATAAGAGCAAAATCAACACCCATTTATTTCCCTCAGCCTTCTTGTGTCACATTCATCACCACCACCTCCTTAGATTTTTTTGTTTGTTTGTTTTTTGAGATAGAGTCTCGTTCTATCGGCCAGACTGGAGTACAGCGGTGTTATCTCGGCTCACTGCAACATCCGTCTCCCAGACTCAAGCAATTCTCCTGCCTCAGCCTCCTGAGTAGCTGGGATTACAGGTGTGTGCCACCTTGTCTGGCTAATTTTTGTATTTTTAGTAGAGACGGAGTTTCACCGTGTTGGCCAGGCTGGTCTTGAACTACTGACCTCAAGTGATCCACCCACCTCGGCCTCCCAAAGTACTGGGATTACAGGCATGAGCCGCTGCGCCCAGCCCATTCTCTTTTCTTTATAGAGAATTGTTGGTTGTTTCTTACTCTTTGGAAGCCTTTATGATTTTTCTTGATCCTTGGTGGTGTGAAATTTCACTACAATGTGTCCAATGGTCTTCTTGCATTCATCCCATTTTAGTACTCAGTGGACCTTTCCAGTCTGAGGACTCATATTTTTCTGCTATTCTGGGAATTTTTTTTACTTCTATCCTTATTTTGAATTTGTCCACTCTTCGTTCTCTCTATTTGGGGTGGGGTGGGGTGGCTAGTTACTACTACTGGCTTCCCCAATAGCCATTCTCTCCTTTCTTCTTAGAAACAGAATACTGATTTTAACAAGACATATCGTCAGGAAGAGTGTCTACTTTGAAGCTCACTGTGGCCATGTGTTTTAATTGTAGACAATGAGATCTAAGCAAAGGCATTTTGTAGAATTCTGGGAAGCCTGCTTAAAGGGGTTTGAGTTAACTGGGCAGGTCTGGCTTTTCTCTTTTTCCCTGCTTGCAACGCAAATGGAGTGGCTGGAGCTCCGGCAGCTGTTTTTAGCCATTAGGTGAGCTTGAAGAGCCCATGTGCTGGGCTGGCAAAGCAGGAAGACAGGAATCAGGGTGACGCTTTTGGAGTCATACGCCAGCTCCCCTCTCCTCTGTACTTTTCTTTGGTAGATAAGTCATCTGTATCTTGTTAAGCCACCACTTTTGGCATCCTACTATCCTAAGTAATACTAATAATCCTTCAGAATCCTTCTGACGTTTTTTATTATAGGAACGTTAGAAATTCTAAATTTATGCTGCGTGCATCAGTCTTTTTTTCCTATGCTTCTCTTGGTTGGTTCAGTGTTGTATTCTAAAGTTTTCAGTTCAGTCTTTTAGGTTACTAATTTACACTTCAGCTGAGGCCAATCTGCTCAACTTTCTATTTTTTCAGTTTCAATCGTGATTTTTTTTTATTTCCAAGATATCAAGTTGATTCTTTATTTTAATTATGCACACATAACTTAAAAAAAGCACACATAACACAAAATTACCACCTTAATTATTTTAAGAGTACAGTTCAGTGGCATTAAGTACGTTCACATGGTTGCAACCATCATCACCATCCGTCTCCAGAACTTTTTCATCCTTTCAAACTGAATCCGTTTTCATTAAACACCAACTCCCCGTTTTCCCCTCCCCCTAGGCTCTAGAAATCACCTTTCAACTTTCTATCAATCTGACCACTCTAGGTCACTTACATAAATAGAATTATAGAGTATGTGTCCTTTTGTGACTGATGTATTTCACATAGCATAATGTCTTCTTCAAGTTCCTCCATGTGATAGGATTTTCTTCCCTTTTAAGGCTGAACATTCTTCTGTAACATTCTCCTGGATGAATATGGCATTTTATTTAACCACTCATCCATCAGTGGACACTTGGGCTGCTTCTGCCTTTTTGCTATTGAGGATAATGCTGATATGAACATGGGGATAGCAGACTGATTCTTAGGGCAATCTCTTCTCATCTCGTTCTTTTTTTTTTTTTTTTTTTTTCTTTAAGTTCTGGGATACATGTGCAGAACGTGTAGGTTTGTTACATAGGTATACATGTGCTGTGGTGGTTTGCCTCACCTCTCAATCCGTCGTCTAGGCTTTAAGCCCTGCATGCATTAGGAATTTGACCTGATGATCTCCCTCCCCTTGCCCCCCACCTGCCAACAGGCCTTGGTGTGTGATATTTCCCTCCCTGTGTCCATGTGTTCTCATTGTTCAACTCCCATTTATGAGTGAGAACATGCGGTATTTGGTTTTCTGTTCCTCCGTTAGTTTGCTGAGAATTATGGCTTCCAGCTTTATCCATGTCCCTGCAAAGAACATGAACTCATTCTTTTTTATGGCTGCATAGTATTGCCTTCTCATCTCTTTCAAGGGATAATAACTAAATGTACCCAAGGCTCTGCTCCACTTGCGTTTTTAATTTTGTTCTCAGACGTAAGTTCATGTGTTGACTTTGATGTCCCTTTCATGTTGCTGGCTTCCCTCAAGTGTTGTTGGCTTCTGGGTGTATGCTCATCGTTGCTTGTAAGCTCATCTTTGTTTGTAAAAGTCTCTGTGCACCAGGCTGGAGAAGTTACACTGATGTACACTAGCCTGAATATAGGAAGGGGTTGAATGTGCTACCCAGGCAGACACCTACCTCAGCCTCTCTCTTGATTCTGGCAGAGATGTGAGACAGGTAGGAGAGAGGGGCATTAACTAACCTTCTGGGCACATGGGCTGTCTGGTTTTGCTGGGAGTTGTCAGCCACCCCAGATCTTAGCCTGCCTCTCTGACCCAGAAAACCACACCTACTGCTCCCTCTTTTTTTTTTTTTTTTTGAGACAGAGCCTTGCTCTGTCGCCTAGGCTAGAGTGCAGTGGCGCGACGCGATCTGGGCTCCTGACCTTGTGATCGGCCCACCTCGGCTTCTCAAAGTGCTAGGATTACAGGCGTGAGCCACTGCGCCTGACCTTGCTACCTCTTAAAACAAGACATTTCATTGTTTTCTACCTGATAAAGGAGCAGCATCTCCCATCTATTGCTCCGTCAGGAGCATCAGGGTCCCATCTCGTCCTGGAATGACAATCTCCAGGCCTGCCATGCCTTTGCCCCCTTGCCCGTCTTTTGCATTCTTCCTCTCCTACAGATGATTTTTGATTGCAGTTTCCTTGCTCCATCTAAGGAGCTTCTCATAATTACTGTCCATCAACTGCCTCTCTCCTTCCTTCCCAGCATGGTAATGAGAACTTGTTACAATAATTATTTCTGTCACTTCTCAGAAGTTAGGGCAGGAGAGGGAGGCTGCTGCATATACATTATCTGCTCTCTTGAACTGGTTGTCTAGTTGTTTTTAAAGTTTCTTATTCTCAAATCACCAGCGCAAATCCAACAGAGTCTGTTATTTTGGGGAGGATCATAAAACACAGAGCAGAGATGCTGTGGCATTCACACATCTGTCTCTGTGAAGCAAGCAGGAATTTTTTGGTGGCCAAATATTTTGACAAACGCTTTGCAATTTCCTCCTTGTGCTCTCCCTAAGGAATAGTTTTTCTTAAGCCTGGAGATTCTGTGGATAGTGGTCGGCCTAAAAATGCAAATATTTCTTTGAGTAATGTGGGTTTATCCCGACTCATCCATTTTATACCTGTGCAGCTAGAAGGAAAATTTTTCTTCTCTCATAATTACCAGTAGGCTTAGGAAATATGCCTTTGTGGGGACGATTCCCAGATCATCTTACCTGGGTTAGAAGCTGAGACTCTACAGGTGGAGGCAGAAGATCAATAATGCAGGGGAGGTAAACTTTTCCTCTATACTTTTAGGTTCTGTGATTGGGGTTCTGTAAATTAAGTTGACAAAAGACACATTAGCAAGAGAAGAGAAGAGTTTATTTATGCAAGCCCGAGTGTTCAGTAATGAGTAACTCAAAGTCGTGATTAGAACTTGGGGCTTAAATACCTAACTTAGTAGGGGAAAGGGAGGAGGGAGAAAAGGCTCCTATGGGAAGTACAAATGGGCTTCTTTAGGATATACATTTTTTTCAGGATAACAGGACATTTTTTTAGATGTGTGATGATGTTTTTCCATACAAATATAGGTGGTCTTTCCATCTTCTTCAGGGCCATGAAACTCCCCCAGAGAAGGGATCTATGGTAACTTCATTTACCAGAAGTTGCTCCTTTTAGTCAGACAAGGGAAGCTCTGAGGAGGCTTTTCTCTGCATCTGTTGAACCTCAAATGCCTTCAGTTTAAAATAATCTTTATTCCAACTCTGGGGTTCTGAGTGGGTCCACACAGTAAGCTCATATGAGCTTCAGATGCTGTAAAGAGGGCTGTTGATCCTGAAAAAGAGATGAAGAGAGAGAGGAAAAGAGAGAGGAAGGAGAGAGGAACAGTGAAATGGATGAAGACTCTGGGGAGCCTGGAGAGACCCCTCAAATCTTGAGCAAGTCGCCCACACCTGTGAATCATCTGTTGGGAGCAACCTTAGTGGAGCCTCTGCAGACTGGGTTTTTGTCCAAGATGGCAGGAGGCTGCACCCTCCAATGCTGATGAGAACAGACTGAAGAATTAGGCCATCAGGAATTCTCCAGGGTCATGAGGAAGACCCTGAGCTTTCACAGCCTTTAACTTGGGAGGGTTGAACCAAGCTTACCTAAATTTCCAGGAGGCACAGAAACCCTGTTTGAGGAGAGTAACATGTGAATGTCATACAGACTTCCTCGGGGGTGTGAGCTTTGAGCTGAGTACCCAGTAGATGGGAGTCCAAGTCCCGTCTTTTCTGTGTCCCAGTCTCCCTGGGAACCTGCTCCTCCAGGAGCAACAGCCCTGATTCCAAATACCTTTCAAATGTCCTGGAAATGTTGTTTTTTTAGTATCTAAACCATATGCCCCAGACTTCTTCTATTCCAACTTTTTTTTTTTTTTTTTGAGACCGAGTCTCGCTCTGTCGCCCATGCTGGAGTCCAGTGGCGTAATCTCGACTCACCGCAAGATCTTGGCTCACCACAACCTCCACCTCCCGGGTTCAAGCAATTCTCCTGGCTCAGCCTCCTGAGTAGCTGGGACTACAGGCACACGCCACCATGCCAGGCTAATTTTTGCATTTTTAGTAGAGATGGGGTTTCACTATGTTGGCCAGGCTGGTCTTGAACTTCTGACCTTGTGATCCACCCACCTCAACCTCCTAAAGTGCTGGGATTACAGGTGTGAGCCACTGCTCCTGGCCTATTCCAACTCTTTCTATTACTATTTAGGACAAAAGCCTTTGTCAAACCAGGTTTCAGTTTGGGAAGGTAAAAAAGTCCTGGAGATGGATGGTGGTGATGGTTGCACAACTATATAAATCTGCTAATGCTACTGAACTATATCCTTTAAAATGGTTAAAATGGATCTTTAACACACACACACACACACAAATGATAAATGCTTGAGATAACGGGTACCCTTATTTATCCTGATGTAATTATTACGCATTGTATGCCCATATCAAAATATTTCATGTAGCCCGTAAATATACTAGCCAATAAATATACAAGGTAGGCCAGGCGCAGTGGCTCACGCCTGTAATCCCAACACTTTGGGAGACCCAGGCGGGTGGATTGCTTGAGGCCAGGAGTTCGAGACCAGCCTAGCCAACATGGTGAAACCCTGGCTCTAGGAAAAATACAAAAACTAGCCAGGTGTGACAGCTAATTTAGCCAGCTTGTAATCCCAGCTACTTGGGAGGCTGAGGCAGGAGAACTGCTTGAACCCAGGAGGCAGAGGTTGTAGTGAGCCAGGACTGTGCCACTGAACTCCAGCCTAAGCAACAGAGTGAGACTCTCTCAAAAAAAAAAAAAGTATATATGTATATATATATATATATGTACCCATAAAAGTTGAAAATTAAAATCAAACAAAATGATTAAAATGGTAAATGTTATGTTTTATATTTTTTACCACAATAAAAAAAAATCCATCACATTTTATTTTATTTATTTATTTATTTATTTATTT
>NW_016814433.1:1139547-1149028 GCF_001698545.2 Rhinopithecus bieti | reverse complement strand
TTTATTTTATTTATTTATTTATTTATTTATTTATTTATTTATTTATTTTTTGCGACAGAGTCTTGCTCTGTCTGCCGGGCTGGAGTGCAGTGGCATGACCTCAGCTCACTGCAAGCTCCGCCTCCCGGGTTCATGCCATTTTCCTGCCTCAGCCTCCTGAGTAGCTGGGACTACAGGTGCCCGCCACCTCGCCCGGTGAATTTTTTGTATTTTTAGTAGAGACAAGGTTTCACCATGTTAGCCAGGCTGATCTCCATCTCCTGACCTCATGATCCGCCTGCCTCGGCCTCCCAAAATGCAGGGATTACAGGCGTGAGTCACCACGCCCGGCAGAACCATCACATTTTTAGACAGTTTTTAGAGGCTCAATTGACGTACGGTAAATCACATATACTTAAGGTATCTATAATTTGACATATGTATGTACGGTACACACCCAGGAAACTGTCACCACAATCAACATGTCAACAAATTCATCAATCCCAAAAGTTTTCTCATGCCTCTTTATAATTTCTCCCTCCAGCCACTCCCTGACACCCCTCTCTTCAGACAACTACAGGTCCACTTTCTGTCATTATCAAATAGCTTTTGTTTCTTATAATTTTTTATGAATGGATTTTAAAGTATTTGCATTTTTCTTGTCTGTCTCCTTTTACTCAATGTGAGACTGATCCCTGTTGTTGCTTGTATCAATAGTTCATTCCTTTTTATTATTGAGTAGTATTCCATTACATGGATGTACCACAGTGTGTACCTGTTCATCTGTTGATGGGCATTTGGACTATTACCAGGTGTTTGGGTTTTTTTGGTTTTTTTTTTTTTGTTTTTTTTTTGCTATTACCAATAAAGCTGCTAGGAACATTTATGTGCAAGTCTCTGTATAGACATATGCTTTCATTTTGCTTGGATAAATATCTAGGAGTTGAATTAATAAATTGCCAAATTATTTTCCAAAGTATTTGTACCATTTGACGTCCCACCAGCAGCGTATGCTATTTAGTTCCTAAATATGTGAGGATTTTTTTCAGAGAGCTTCTTGTCATTGATTTATAATTTAATTCATTGGGGTCAAATTTAATCCATTGGGGTCCGTTTGGCATGAACCAAATCCCTTTAAATTTATTGTGTCTTGTTTTAAAAGCCAGAGTGTGGCATATCTTGACAAAAGTATATGCTGTGCTTGTTTTCTGTTTGTTTTGTTTTTATAGCAAATGTCTAGTTGGTTCCATCAGCAACACCAGCATAAGCTTTCCTGGAAGAGGAGCAGAATCAAGCTATCCCAAGGGTTCATAAAGTATGGTTTTCACTGAGGAGACCCCCCAGTCCACACGGTTGGTGGCCCTAGAGGATAAGGATTGACCTGACAGAATGTCAAGTAGGGGAGAAGGAATCAGGATGAAGGAAACACTGGTCTATACTTCTGCCTGCAGGAAGGAGGGAGGGCAGGAGAGACTCCCTGCAAAGGACTAGAACTACACATTCATGTCCTCAACCCCAACATGTAGGGAAAAGCAGACAAGTAACTCTCCATCTGTCTAGTATTAAGGACCCTTCCCCAAATGGTTTTCTGTCACCTCTGGTTTTTTTGTTTGTTTTTTTGTTTTTTGAGACAGAGTCTCTCTATGTTGCCCAGGCTGGAGTGCAGTGGCACGATCTCGGTTCACTGCAACCTCCGCCTCCCAGGTTCAAGCGATTCTCCTGCCTCAGCCTCCTGAGTAGCTGCGATTACAGGCACGCACCACCAGGCCCGGCTAATTTTTGTGTTTTTAGTGGAGACAGAGTTTCACCATGTTGGCCAGGCTGGTCTCAAACTCCTGACCTCGTGATCTGCCCACCTCAGCCTCCCAAATTGCTGGGATTACAGGAGTAAGCCACCGCGCCCAGCCTGTCATCTCTGTTCTATCTTCCAATTCTGTATTTCAAATCCCAAATTCTGCAGTTCAAACCCAAGTTCTGAATTCTCTAAGTTGTGCCTTCTGGGTTCTGTTACATGTCTGTCTCCTGCCCCTAAATCCTTCCTGGTTCCCATCCTTTTTCCCTGTCTTTTTGGGTGGAATGTCTGGGTATCTTCCTTACCTTGCTGATTTGAAGGGGATTTTTTTAGCAGTTCCAGGATTTTCCCCATCAGGAGGCACTTGGCTTAGACTGAACAGCAAGTGGGTGGCAGTGGCCCAGTGGAGATCAGGGAATTCCTGAGGACCTGGCCTGGCCTGGCCTGACCTCCTTCCCTCCCATTCCACCTCTAACCACTAGACATACTTCCTTTTGTGCAATTCAGCTAAACCGAGGGTTTCTGTGGTAATAGCTGGGGACTGAGAAATCTTAGGAAAAGATGTAAGCAGGCCTAGAAGATTGTTATGCTTCATTCAGAGAAATTAGGAACTACTTCCAGCAGGGGGAATGAGGGAGGAGGGGAAGGCAGGAAGGAGCTGAGCTGAGCTGTAAGTCCTCAGAATTTGTCATCCTTCTGTTCCCCCTTGTCTGAGCTAAACACAGACCCTCAGACTCCTCTCAGAGCCAAAAGAAAACCATGACAGCAGGACTGGGGTGCTCCTCCATCCAGGGTTGCCCCGAGGGAGAACGGGAAGAAGGTAGAAGTGTTGGCAGCATGACTGGAGAGGTGAGGTCTTCAAGAAGACCCTGATGCAAGACTCCATGTGTTGCACCAGGAGAACTTTATAATAGACATTTCATCCCAGCCCCTCTTCCTGCAGGCAGCACTGTGGGTCTCCTGCCAAGACTGTGGGTCTTTATTGGCCCAGAGATGATGCACAAGGTGGAGCTCTCCTATATGGGAGAAGCCACCGTCACCTCCTGGTTCTCCTGCTGGGACTGGCTGCTGGTACCTGCTGGCAGGAGCCCAGTTGTTCCCCTACTCCATCATGGTTCCTGGCTTGAGTTTGCAGGTCCTCAGCTCTGAAGATGTTGGAGCCCGCTCTGGGCTGTGGCTCATTCCAGAAGTTGAACTCAAGGAGCAATTGGTGTCTCCTGGACAACAGCATCCGACTGCACTCCCGGACCTCCAGGTACTCCTTGTCATGCAGTCCATAAGGGCTGGGTAGCAACCTGAGAACCTCCACAGGTGCAGTGCCTAGTCCTGCTCCCCACAGCGCATGTTCCAGTTGCCCATGAGGACCAGAGGTGGTCCTCATCCTGGTGCAGCATGAGCAGTGCTGCCTCCATCGGTGCCTACTATAGGCATCTGGGCACTCGGGCTTCTCACTGTGAAACTGGATCTTGTAGAGGTTGCTGGTCTCCTTCTTGGACAGCAGGGTGGAGTGAGCATCCTTCCAGGGATCCACTTTGTGAACAGAGAGGGAGCAGAACCAGTAGCCTTCATTGCCCTTGAATGGAAAAGCACCACAGCCGCAGCCACAGCTGCAACATCCCCAGGACAGGCCTTGGCCTTCCGGTAGCCACTGTGACACTGCAGAGATGCTGTGCAGCCACGAAGCCGTGTTGGATCAGGGAAGTTTGCAGGAAGACCTCATGGTGTGTTTGAAGAAAATGTATATTCTGCTCTCACTAGGTGGAGTTGCACTAGGTTGGTACCAAAGTCATTGCGGCTTTGGTCCATGAACTTAAAATCGTTATAACTAGGTTCAAACACATTTTTTTTTAACTTTTAATTTTTTATTTCAATAGGTTTTGGGGGAACCAGTGGTGTTTGGTTACATGAATAAGTTATTTAGTGGTGATTTCTGAGATTTTGGTGCACCCATCACCCAAGCAGTGTACACTGTACCTAATGTGTAGTCTTTTGTCCCTCACCACCCTCCACCCTTTCACCTGAGTCCCCAGAGTCCAATGTATCATTCTTATGCCTTTGTGTCCTCCTAGCTTAGCTCCCACATATCAGTGAGAACACACAATGTTTGGTTTTCCATTCCTGAGTTACTTCACTTAAAATAATAGTCTCCAATTCCATTCAGGTTGCTGTGAATGCCATTAATTCATTCGTTTTTATGGCTAAGTAGTATTCCTAGTATTCCATTGTATATATATATCACAGTTTGTTTATCCACTTGTTGACTGATGGGCATTTGAGTTGGTTCCACATTTTTGCAATTGCAAATTGTGCCGCTATAAACATGTGTGTGCAAGTTTCTTTTTCATATAATGACTTTTTTTCCTCTGGGTAGATACCCAGTAGTGGGATGGCTGGATCAAATGGTGGGTCTACTTTCAGTTCTTTAAGGAATCTCCACACTGTTTTTCATAGTGGTTGTACTAGTTTACATTCCCACCAACAATGTAAAAGTCCCCCCTTTTCACAACATCCACACCAACATCTATTACTTTTTAAATTTTTTATTATGGCCATCCTTGCAGGAATGAGGTGGTATCACATTGTGGTTTTGACTTGCACTTCCATTATAATTAGTGATGTTGAGAATTTTTCCATATGCTTGTTGGCCATTTGTGTATCTTCTTTTGAGAATTGTCTATTCATGTCCCTAGCCCACTTTTTGATGCAATTGTTCGTTTTTTTCTTGCTGATTTGTTTGAGTTCATTGTAGATTCTGAATATTAGTCCTTTGCCAGATGTATAGATTGTGAAGATTTTCTCCCACTCTGTGAGTTGTCTGTTAACTCTGGTGATTATTCCTTTTGCTGTGCAGAAGCTTTTTAATTTAATTAAGCCCCATCTATTTATCTTTGTTTTTGTTGCATTTGCTTTTGGGTTATTGGTCATGAAGTCTTTGCCTAAGTCAATGTCTAGAAGAGCTTTTCTGATGTTATCTTCTAAAATCTTTATGGTTTCAGGTCTTAGATGTAAGCCCTTAATCCATCTCGAGTTGATTTTTGTATAAGGTGAGAGATGAGGATCCAGTTTCATTCTTCTACATGTGGCTTGCCAATTATCCCAGCACCATTTGTTGCATAAGGTGTCCTTTCCCCACTGTATATTTTTGTTTGCTTTGTCAAAGATCATTTGGCTTTTTTTCTGGGTTCTGTATTCTGTTCCATTGGTCTATGTGCCTATTTTCATACCAGTACCATGCTGTTTTGGTGACTATGGCCTTATAGTATAGTTTGAAGTCAGGTAATGTGATGCCTCCAGATTTGTTCTTTTTGCTTAGTCTTGCTTTGGTTATGTGGGCTCTTTTTTGGTTCCATATGAATATTAGGATTTTTTTTTCTAGTTTTGTGAAGAATGATGATGGTATTTTGTTGGGAATTGCATGGAATTTGTAGATTGCTTTTGACAGTATGGTTGTTTTCACAATATTGATTCTACCCATCTATGAGCATGAGATGTTTCCATTTGTTTGTGTCATCTATGATTTCTTTCAGCAATGTTTTGTAGTTTGCCTTGTAGAAGTCTTTCATGTCTTTCATTAAGTATATTCCTAAGTATTTTCTTTTTTGCAACTATTGTGAAAGGGGTTGAGTTCTTTATTTGATTCTCAGCTTGGTCACTGTTGGAATATAGCAGAGCTATATTTGTGTACAATGTGTACACGATTTGTGTATAATGATTTGTTTACATTGATTTTGTAGCCTGAAACTTTGCTGAATTCATTTACTAGTTCTAGGAGCTTTTTGATGAGTCTTTAGGGTTTTTCTAGGTATACGATCGTATCATCAGCAAACAGCAACAGTTTGACTTCCTCTTTATCAATTTGGATGTCTTTTATTTTTCTCTCCTGTCTGATTGCTCTGGCTTGGACTTCCATTACTATGTTGAATGGAAGTTGTAAAAGTGAACATTCTTGTCTTCCTCCAGTTCTCAGGAGGAATGCTTTCAACTTTTCCTTATTTAGTGTAATGTTGACTGTGAGTTTGCCATAGATGGCTTTTATTACCTTAAGGTATGTCTCTTCTATGCTGATTTTGCTAAGGATGTCAATCATAAAGTGGTGCTGGATTTTGTCAAACGCTTTTTCTGCATCTATTGAGATGATCATGTGATTTTTTGTTTTAAATTCTGTTTGTGTGATGTATCACATTTACTGACTTGTGGATGTTGGATCAGTCAGGGTTCTCTAGAGGGGCAGAACTAGTAAGACAGATGTATATATAAAGGGAAGTTTATTAAGGAGTATTGGCTCACACAATCATAAGGTGAGGTCCCACAATAGGCCATCTGCAAGGTGAGGAGCAAGGAAGCCAGTTCGAGTCCCAAAACCTCAAAAGTAGGGAAACCGACAGTGCAGCCTTCAGTCTCAGCAAAGGTCCAAGAGTCTCAAAGCTGAAGAACTTGGAGTCTGATATTAGCGGGCAGGAAGCATCCAGCACGGGAGAAAGATGTAGGCCAGAAGACTCAATCCTTTCACATTTCTCTGCCTGCTTTTATCCTAGCTGCACTGGCATCTGATTAGATGATGCTCACCCAAATTGAGGGTAAGTCTACCTCTCCCAGTCCACTGACTCAAATGTTAATCTCCTTTGGCAACACCTTCACAGGCACACCCAGGAACAATACTTTGCATCCTTCAATCCAATCAAGTTGACACTCAATATTAACCATCACGGATGTTAAACCATCCCTCCATCCCTGGTATGAAACCCACATGAAACACATCTTTGTTAGTCAAAATAGGAACCATTACAAGCAACTCGTTTTTGTCAATGAGAAATAAGCTTGTTTATTCCTGTAGTGTAAAAATCCTTGCTTCAGGATTGAAACGAACTCGTGGAAAGCATTTTCTGCATCCTGCTGGTTGTGGAAGCCTTTTCCCTGCAAAAAGTTGTCAAGATGCTTGAAAAGGTGGTGGTCAATTGGCAAGAGGTCAGGTGAATTTGACAGATGAGGTAAAACTCTGCAGCCCAATTTTTTCAACTTTTGAAATGTTGTTCGTGTAACGAGTAGTCAGATGTTGTCATAGAGAAGAATTGGGCACTTTCTGCTGACCAGTGCTGGCTACAGGCCTTGCAGTTTTCGGTGCATCTCACCGATATGTTGAACATTCTTCTCAGATGTAATGGTTTTGCTGGTATTCAGAAAGCTGTGGTGGCTCAGACTGGCAACAGACCATCAAACAGTGACCATGACTTTTTTTGTGTGCAGGTTTGGCTTTTCGAAGTGCTTTGGAGCTTCTTCTAAGTCCAACCACTGAGCTGGTCATTGCCAGTTGTCATATAAAATCCACTTTTAATCACACATCACAATCTGACCGAGAAACGGTTCATTGTTGTTGCACAGAATAAGAGAAGATGACACTTCAAAATCATGATTTTTTTTTAAATTTTTGCTCAGCTCACGAGCTGATCGAGCTTTTTCACCTTTCCAATGTGCTTCAAATGCCAAACGACCATAGAATGGTCAACGTTGAGTTCTTTGGCAACTTTTTGTGTAGCTGTGAGAGGATCAGCTTCGATGATTGCCCTCAACTGGTTGTTGTCGACTTCTGATGGCAAGCCACTACACTCTTCATCTTCAAGGCTCTTGTCTCCTTTGCAAAACTTCTTGATCCACCACCGCACTGCACATTTGTTAGCAGTTCCTGGGCCAAATGTATTATTGATGTTGCGAGTTGGCTCCGCTGCTTTACTACCCATTTTGAACTCAAATAAGAAAATCGCTTGAAGTTCCTTTTTGTCTAACGTCATTTCCATAGTCTAAAATAAGCATAAAATAAACAGAATAAACAGCAAGTAATAAGTCATTAGAAAAAAAACAAGAAATGCCCATTAAAGTGATGTATAACATAACCACATTTATTTAAAAATGTATTCCAATAACAAACAGCAAATTCCAAAAATGCAAAAGCCACAACTACTTTTGCACTCACAAAAGTAATTCACTAAATGTGAATTTCGTCAAATTGGCTCATAGTGTTCAAAACTTCTATATCTTTATTGATTTACTTAATTTTTCTATCAGTTATTGAGAAGTGAGAATTGAAATACCTAAGATTGTGGATTTGTCTATTTTTTCCATGAAATTACCTCAGTTTTTGCTTCGAGTATTTTGAGACTCTTATTAGATTCATAAAATTTTAGGATTATTATGTTCTCTTGATGAATTGATCCTTTTCCCATTACAAAATCATCTTCTTAAAAAAAAAACCCTAGTAATTTGTTTTGGGTCTGAAATTTAATATAAACACATAAGTTTTCATTTAATTAGTGTTAGCATGGTGTATATTTTTCCATTCTTTTATTTTAAATCTACTTGTGTATTTTATTTTTAAGTTGTGTTTTTTGTGGGCTGTGTGTAATTAGGCCATGTTTTTTATTCAGTCTGAAATGTTTTTATAATTCGGATGTTTAGCCCATTTACATTTAATGTGATTATTATTATGGCCAGCTTTGAACCTGTCATCTTACTATTTGTTTTCCATTTGTCCCTTTTTTTTTCTCTTTTTCTCCCTTCATTTGGATTAAGCAAGTATGTTTTATGATGTTGTCTCCTTTATTGGTTTATAAATCGTCACTTTTTGTTTTGTTAATCATTGCATTAGGGTTTATAATATATATATGTTTAACCTGTCATAGTCTACTTACAAGTGATATGATACCATTTTAAGTATGGTATGGGAACCTTACGATAGCATACTTCCATTTATCCCCACACAACTTTTGTGTTCCGTTTGCATATGTTACAAACCGTGCAGTACATTGTTATTATTTTCAATTACACAGACATTATCTTTAAGATTTAAATGATATGAAAATGTCCTATACTTGTATATGTAGTTACTATTTCTAGTGCTCTTTATTCTTTCATGCAGATACAGATTTTCATGTGATATCATTTTCCTTCTGTCCAGAAGACTTCTTCTAACATTTCTTAGCATATGGGTCTGTTGGTGATGATTTTTTTTAGACTTTGATTTTGAAAGACATGTCTGTTGAGTATAGAATTCTAGTAGACAGTATTTTTCAGTATTTTAAAGATATTTCTCTATTGTCCCCTTGTTTGCATTGTTTCTGGCAAGTCTACTGACATCCTTATCTTTGTTCTGGTATAGTAACATCTTTCTCTGTAGTTGCTTTTAAGATTCTATCTTTATCACTGATTTTTAGCAATTCAATTATGATGTACCTTGGTGTAGTGTTCTTTAGGCTTCTTGCTCTTAGGATTTATTGAGGTTCTTGGATGTGAGTTTATAGTCTTTTTGTTTGTTTGTTTTGTGTTTTTTGTTTTTTTTTGTTTTTTTTTTTTTTTGTTTTGTTTTGTTTTGTTTTGTTTTGAGACGGAGTCTCGCTCTGTCACCCAGGCTGGAGTGCAGTGGCCAGATCTCAGCTCACTGCAAGCTCCGCCTCCCGGGTTTACGCCATTCTCCTGCCTCAGCCTCCAGAGTAGCTGGGACTACAGGCGCCGCCACCTCGCCCGGCTAGTTTTTTGTATTTTTTAGTAGAGACGGGGTTTCGCCGTGTTAGCCAGGATGGTCTCGATCTCCTGACCTCGCGATCCGCCTGTCTCAGCCTCCCAAAGTGCTGGGATTACAGGCCGGGCGTGGTGAGTTTATAGTCTTCATCAAATTTGGGCATTTTGTGACCATTATTCCTTTAAATATTTTTTGTGTGC
>NW_016814433.1:1065513-1139202 GCF_001698545.2 Rhinopithecus bieti | reverse complement strand
CCCCCCCCCCCCCCCACCACCCAACTCTGCCTGTCCTTTTTCTGAAAGTTTGACTTTGGCCTTTTAGAGATTAAACCTATAATGGTTGAAGCGAAAAATACATTGGATGGGATTAATGGCAGATTAGACATCGTAGAAGAAAAAATTACTGAACTTGAAGACATAGTAATGGAAACTATCAAAAATGAAACACGCAGAAGAAAAAAATTGAAAAAAAAATGAAGATAGCATTAGTGAGCTATGGGACAATCTCAGGTGGCTTTACATCCATGTAACTGGAGTCACTGGAAGAAAAAAGACAGGCAGAGTTCAGTGGTGGTGGGGGGGGCACAGAAAAAATATTTAAAGACATAATGGTCACAAAATGCCCAAATTTGATGAAGACGATAAACTCACATAATTCATATATTGAAACCAATGTGATTATATTGGGGATGGGGCCTTTGAGAGGTGTTTAGGCATTGAGGGTAGAGCCCCCATGATGGGATTAGTGCCCACATAAGGAGAGATGTAAGAGGGCTTGCTTCCTCTCTGTGTTCTGTATCCACCATGTGAGGACACCATGAGAATTCAGCCATGTGTGAACCAGGAAGAGGGCCTTCACCAGAACCCAACCATGCTGGCACCCTGGTCTCAGCCTTCCAGACTTCAAAACGATAAGAAATAAATTCTCATTGTTCAAGCCACCCAGTCTATAGTATTCTGTTATAGCAGATTGAACTAAGACATCAGATCCCCACTCCTTGTGCTACATCCTAGAAACCTGAGTTTCTATCCACATGGATGGAATTAAAAGGGGGGAAATTCCACAACTTACAGATATTTCAAAACTTCATGTCATACACCATAAATATGTACAAAAATAAGGTAGAAAAAATACTGGGGCAGACAAGAGGTAGAGATGGGGGTGAGGGATGAGCTCCAGGATATCAGGATATGGTGCTAGAGAGATGGTCAGAGCCAGATTCAAAGGCCTATAAGGAACTTGGATTTAATTCCAGAAGCAATGAGGAGCCATCAGAAGACTTTGAGCAGAATAGGCATCATCTGTTCTGCTTAAATAGTAATCACATTGGCTAATAGGTATTGAGTGTCTATTATGAGTCAAATCCATTTCCACATGCTATATCTGTATCATGTTCTATAATTCACACAAACCCGACCAGGAAGGTTATGTTATCTTCATTTCACTTACAGGGAAGAGGAGACACAGAAAGGTTAAGGGACTTGCCGTGGGTGACAGCACATCACAGGTTCAGAGCCCATGCCCCCTGCAACCACCACTCCAGCTATAGTATGGAGCTGGGGAGGGCAACACTAAAAGCAAGCAACCATCTGAGAGGAGGCATGAGGCCTGAACCAAGGCAGTGGTGTGGGAGTGGAGTAAGGGAACCATTGGAAGGAAAGACAGGATGCAGTCACCAAGTTGTTACTTACATGCTTGAGAGAGGAAAGGATTTGAAACAAAGGCTCTTAGAGGGTGCTGTTCACTGAAATGGGGACCATTAGGAAGGGCAGGAGAAAGTGATGATTTCATCTGGCCGTGCTGGGTTCACATTCGCAGAGTCATCTGGAAAGAGTTGTCTAGGAGGTAAACAGGTAAAGGTCTGCAGCCCAGGGGAAGGGCACAGGTAGGATTAGCATGTCATCTATGTACAGGTGTTAGTAATTGCCATGGGATAGATTAGGCCTCTTAAGAAAAGGTGGATGAGATGATTGGCTCTGGTTAAGGATCCAGCTGGGGAAAGGAGTCAGAATTAGGGCTGGAGCCTCAGGACGTCATCCCTTCTTCCTGATGCCTAATCTCAGAAACAAACTCCTAAGAACAACCTACAACAGGCACCTTGTAACAGTCCACCATGCTCCGAGACTGGATATACACCACACCACAGAAGAAGCAGCAAAGTAAGATGAAAAGTGTCAGGGCTGGGCATGGTGGCTCACACTTGTAATCCCAGCACTTTGGGAAGCCAAGGCAGGTGGATCACCTGAGGTCAGGAGTTCGAGACCAGCCTGGCCAACAGGATGAAACCAGGTCTCTACTAAAAATACAAAAATTATCCAGGCATGATGGCGTGTGCCTGTAACCCCAGCTACTCGGGAGGCTGAGGCAGGAAGCAGGAGAATTGCTTGAACCCGGTAGGCAGAGGTTGCAGTGAGCCAAGACTACGCCATTGCACTCCAGCCTGGGTGACAAGAGAAAAACTCTATCTCAAAATAAATAATTAATAAATAAATAAATAAGAAAAGAAAAGAAAGCAAAGAAAAGAAAAGAAGTCAGACTTCAGAGTCAGACAGACCTGAGCATGAATCACAGCTCCATCATTTACCAGTTGTGTGACCATGAACAGATCATTTAGCTTCCCTAAGTCTTCATTTCCTTAACAACAACAAAATGATGCAGCTGATAATGCCTACCTTGAAGACTATATGTGAGGATTAAATGAGAAAACGTATGGAAAGCACTATGTAGACACATAGTAGATATTCAGTAAGTGACCACGTAGCCATCTTTCCTGCAGTCCCAGCCACTCTCTTCTTCAGAGGACATTTGATGTCATTCTGGCCTTGGCAGAACTCCCATCTAGACTTTCTCCAGCTCCTTCATTTGTGCCGATGGGAAGCAGGAAGGCTACAAACCCCTTGGCAAAGAAGTCATCCTTACAGAATTTAGCATGTTTAGTGGGAAATGTTTTAATCAGACAGTTGTGAGTTCCAAAACAGACTCCAACACTTACTGGGTACTTGATCTCAAGCAAGTCATCCAACCTCTCTGAGCCTCAGTTTCCTCATCTGTAAAGGGGGTGATAACACTACCTCATAGGACTGGCCTAAGGATTGAATGAGATCCCAGATGCAAAACACCTGCCACAGAGTCTGGCATACAGCAGGTGTCCAGTCAATGTTAGTTACTATTACTTTCAGCTTTCTTTTTTTTTTTTTTTCTCTGTCTCTCTCTATGTCGCCAGGCTGGAGTGCAGTGGTGCGATCTCAGCTCACTGCAATCTCTACCTTCCAAGTTCAAGCAATTCTCCTGCCTCAGCCTCCCGAGTAGCTGGGACTACAGGCGCGTGCCACCATGCCCAGCTAATTTTTGTTTTTTTAGTAGAGGCGGGGTTTTACCCTGTCAGCCAGGATGGTCTTGATCTCTTGACCTCATGATCCACCTGCCTCAGCCTCCCAAAGTGCTGGGATTACAGGCATGAGCCGCTGCACCCGGCTACTTTCAGCTTGCTTTCTATTCTTTCTTCACTGAGACAAAGTCAGGAGTTACCTCCCCCTCCTCCTAAATCTGAAAGTCCAAATCACTATAAATCTCCTTCTAATGGAATGATCACAGTCTGCCTCCTGTGACCTTTATTTCTGAGAAAATCCTGCCTTCCCTCTAGACAGGGAGCTGCCTGGGAAGCAGAGACCCACCTCTGCCCTCCCCACAGTGCCAGGTTCAACATGAGGTTCGTAGTAAATGTGCACTGAATCGAGGGATGAATGAATGACTAAATGGATGACATTGCAGTTACATCAGAAGCTGTGAGTGAGAGAAAATTAATTTGCAGATGAAATTATTACATTGTGTACCCAATCTTGCAAAACAATGAGGCACCGCTTGTAGGAGTTTCAAACACTTTTTCAGAAATTTAATTGCCAGTTAATTTTCCTGCAAAACACAATAACCTCTATGCGCTAAAGGAAATAAGACACAGCTCTGAAAACCTCATTAGTCTGTGCCTGAAACCACAGTGGCTTTTTCCAAGTTAAGAACCTGAGAATGTGAGCTGCCATAATTGGCACTGTCTTTGTTCAGATGCAGGATGCCTTTACTCTGATGTCCCCACTCCTCATATCCCACTGAGAGGGCATGGCTCCCACCTGCGACTGCGGAAGTGAGGGTGGGCTGAACTGAGTCATCCTCAATCTCTTTCTCACTGTGTTCTCTTATGATCAGAGCTTAGTCTGTAGAGCTCAGTCTGTGACCAGAATCAAGGCTCTCTCTGTGACCAGGAGGAAGGCTCAGTCCGTGACTGTGATCAGAGCTCAGCCTGTGACCAAAATGAGGGCTCAGTCTGTGACCACGACTACAACACGGTCTGAGGCCAGGATCCAGGCTCAGCCTCCATCCATAGCCACAGCTGTGGTCGCACATGTCACGTGCACACAGCTTCAACTGAAATTAGAAGTGGGCCAACAGGACAGACATAACGTAAACAGCACAGGTTTCTGCTACACCACTCAACAAGTTATTGAATTGAATTCAATAAATATTAGATGAATCCTCAGAGTTCCAAGATGTGGTAGGACGTGGGTAGAAGGGGAAGAATGGGAAGGAGATGTCATCAGCCCTGGTGAGAAAGGGCCCAGAACTCAGGTGTGCCAGAGTTCAATCCTGCCCTGACCCATTTAAGCGACTCTTGGCCAGGAAGCTGGATGTCTCACCTTTAGCTTCACAGTAACCCACATAGAACTCAGAGAGCTCCAGACGGCCTGCCTGGAGATATGTGCCCTCCGGCCAGATGCTGTCAGCTCCAGTAGCCATCACCTGCTTGGGTATCACTGCTAAGTGGGTCAGCATTTGCCAGCCATTCTGCCGATTAATGGTGTGTCAAGTGGCTGTCTCATGGTGGCTGGGGCACTGTGACTCAAGCTTGGGAAACGCTGTAGAACCAGCAGAGAGCTCATCTCGCGGGCAGAGGGGGACTCTGAGAGCGTTAAATCTCAGTTGCTACTGTTTGGGGTGCCCATGAACTCTTCGCAGCAGGATGTCCATTGCTCGGTCTCCCCTCTCTGCTTCCTCCAGTGTCCCCTATGAAGGACACCTTTGAAGTGAGGGATGAGATGTAATGAAGCTAGATACAAAATTAATCAAATATGACACGAGAATTGATGTGGAATGCAATCCCATCAGCAGATGATTCACCTCCTTGGAGTGGAGTTGTTTGCAGCATTTCTGAAGGACTCACACTATGAGCAACATCAAGGATTATTTTTCAGAAAGAGGACTGCAGACACAGAACACAGTTACTAAGGGCCAGGTGCAGTGGCTCACATCTGTAATCCCAGCACTTCGGGAGGCCAAGGTGGGTGGATCACTTGAGGTTAGGAGTTCAAAACCAGGCTGGCCAACGTGGTGAAACCCCATCTTTACTAAAAGTACAAAATAAGCCAGGCTTGGTGGTGCATGCCTGAAATCCCAGCTACTCCAGAGGCGGAGGCAGGAGAATCACTTGAACCCGGGAGGTGGAGGTTGCAGCGAGCTGAGATCGAACCACTGGACTCCAGCCTGGGCAACAGGAGTGAAACTCTTTCTCGAAAAAAAAAAAAAGAAAAGAAAAAAAATCACTCAGGAGGGTGCGTCTAATATTGAAATGCACTGAGATTCTTACATGTTGATTTTTCTTGTTTTGATCTAATTATAAGAAACGTCTAGGCCAGGGACAGTAGCTCACGCCTGTAATCCCAGCACTTTGGGAGGCCAAGGCAGGTGGATCATCTGAAGTTGGAAGTTCGAGACCAGCCTGATCAACATAGAGAAACCCCGTCTCTACTAAAAATACAAAAAATTAGTCAGGCATGGTGGCACATGCCTGTAATCCCAGCTACTCAGGAGGCTGAGGCAGGAGAATCACTTGAACCCAGGAGGTGGTGGTTGCAGTGAGCTGAGATTGCACCACTGCACTCCAGCCTAGGCAACGAAAGCAAAACTCCATCACAAAATAATAATAATAATAATAATAATAATAATAAATAAATAAGAAGAAATGTCTAAAGATGACTTCAAAGAATTTGATTGCTATGTATTAGAGCAGAAGTCATTCATTTATTTGTTCATTCATTCAGCACTAAAACTAAGCACCTACTGTGTGCCTGACCCTGTACTATGCACAGAAGCAAGCCAACCAAAACAGTAATAGTCTGGGTTGGGCATGGTGGCTCATGCCCATAATCCTAGCACTTTGGGAGGCTGAGACGGGTGGATTACCTGAGGTCAAGAGTTCGAGACTAGCCTGACCAACATGGTGAAACTCCTCCACTAAAAATACAAAATTAGTCAGGTGTAGTGGCATGCACCTGTAATCCCAGCTACTCGGGAGGCCGAGGCAGGAGAATTGCTTGAACCCAGGAAGCAGAGGTTGCAGTAAGCCAAGATTATACCACTGCACTCCAGCCTGGGCGAGAGAGTGAGACACCATCTCAAATAATAATAATAATAATAACAGTAGTTGCAATGACAGTAGCAGTTGTTGTTATTGTTGCAGTTGTTAGCTAATATTAACTGAAGATTTACCATGTGCTAGACTTTGGGCTAAGCACTTTGTAAGCGGCGTCTTATTTAAGTCTCACATAACCTATGAAGTAGCCGCTATGAGTGTCCCCATTTTACAGATGAGGAAACTGAGTCACAAAGCAGTGAAGTAACCTTCCCAGAGTCAAGCAAGTAGTAAGTGGTAAAGTTCGTAGCACAGGGCCATTCAGATCTTCTCGCCTTGTGATTTAAATTTTGAACAGAATGACTACAAGTTTCAAATATGCTTTGGAATTTATCCCCCAAGCGTGACTGAACAAGACTTCTTCTGGCACTGCCCTGGTCGTTTTTCATGCCAAGCCTGGATCTTCAGCCTTCCCTTCCATCCTTCAACACCCCCTACCTTCTGTCAGTGCATCCTGCATTGCTTAAGTTAGCCAGAGTGGGCTTCTGTTGCTTACACTCAGAGAAAATTAACCAGGACAGCTGGGCGCGGTGGCTCACTCCTGTAATCCCAGCACTTTGGGAGGCTGAGGTGGGCAGATCACGAAGTCAGGAGATCGAGACCATCCTGGCTAACATGGTGAAACCCCATCTCTATAAAAATACAAAAAATTAGCCAGGCGTGGTGGCGGGCGCCTATAGTCCCAGCTACTCGGGAGGCTGAGGCAGGAGAATGGCATGAACCTGGGAGGAGGAGCTTGCAGTGAGCCGAGATTGTGCCACTGCACTCCAGCCTGGGCAACAGAGCAAGACTCCTCTCAAAAAAAAAGAAAAAGAAAAAGAAAATTAACCAGGACAAGTAGTGAACTCCCCATGATAGGAATATAGGAGAGCAGAAGCTGCGGGAGTATGCGGTGGGCTACAAGGAAGGGATTCACGTGAAATGGTGTATCAGTTACATTCTCCAACGATGGCTGCAAAAATGTCTCTTGTTCCACGTCCTCTTCTAACCTTGCCACTTCCCCACTGAGTGGTGAGATCAGTATCCTCTTCCCTTGAACCTAGAAAGACTTGTGACTGCCTCAGCCAAAGCAGCATGACAGAGGTAACATTATGTAACCTACAATGCTATATCGCAAAGCACCATACCCTCTGCCCTGCCTTTTTGGGATGCTCTCTCTCTCTCTCTCTTTTTTGAGACGGCGTTTTGCTCTTGTTGCCCAGGCTGGAGTACAATGGCGGGATCTTGGCTCACTGCAACCTCCACCTTCTGGGTTCAAGTGATTCTCCTGCCTCAGCCTCCCAAGTAGCTGGGATTACAGGTGAATGCCACCACTCCCAGCTAATTTTTGTATTTTTAGTAGAGATGGCGTTTTACCATGTTGGCCAGGCTGGTCTCAAACTCCTGACTTCAGGTGATACGCCCACCTTGGCCTCCCAAAGTGCTGGGATTACAGGTGTGAGCCACTGACCCTGGCCGGGATGCTTACTCTTAAAACCCCATCGCCATGCTGTGTACCATCCCAAACTAGCCCATGCAGAGCAATCACATGGGGAAGCCAAGTAGAGGCACTCTGTCCATCTGGCTCTGTCTGATGGTCAGCTTTAGATATTATATATCAACCTCCAGATGTAAGTGAAGACATTTCCAAATGAGTCCAGCCCAAAGCTATCAAATGACACCCCCTGCCCAACACCTGCCTTCAAATCTTTCCAGTGGAGGCCCCAGACACTATGGGGCAGAGACACACCATCCCCACTGGGTCCTGTCCAAATTCCTAACCTAAGAATCTGTAAACATAATAAAAATGGCTGCATGACACCGCTCAGTTTTGCAGCAATAGCGACTAGAACTGATGGATGAAGAGACCAGCCCATCCTAGAAACTGTTATCCCAGGAACTTCCCACAGGAACTACTCCCCACACCCACAAATATGCCAAAGCAGGGGTTCTCATTGCTGTTGACTTTTCCACTTTGGGCAGCCTAAGGCTTCAGAGGCCAGAGTCTGGGTGACACTTCAAGCCCAGGATCTGAAAAACTAAGCCCATGTGCTCAGCAGACAACCCATTTGCTGGGACAAAGTTTCAGGTGTCAACTGGGAAAAAGCACCTTCTGGGGAAGTATCTCATTTAGAAACTAGAGGAACAAGAGGTGAATCATAAATCCCTCTGAAGGGTGCATCCTATTTGTTATTCAGGGAAGGATCATTTGTATCTAAGGAACATCAAACAAACCAACAGAGCCTCCCGTTTGGGCCATGGAGAGACAGAGCAGGTAAAATAAACAGGGTATGCAAAAATGATAGCATCAGGAAGTTATCTAGAGAGAAACAAAATGTCCTGAGCCAGCTGAGAATTTCATTAAAGTAAGTCTTCGGTAACGGTAATGCTCTGTTCCTGTCACCACTGCAATCTGGCCATCTCTCTCCTGAAAATGGAATGGTGTTTATGCTGAGGACAAGGACAATCCAGACACTCTCTGTCTCTGTCGTGTATGTGTGTGTGTCCATCCCCAGACCTCTGTCACCGTGCCCTTGTCTGTGAGTTGTGGCTAAGAGGACAGACTCCTGAGTCAGGATACCCGGGTCTAAATCCTATGTGGCCTCGGGAACGTTACCCATCCCCTCTTGAACTCAGTTTTCCCATCTGTTAAAAAGAGAGAGGGAGAAAGAGAGAGAGAGAGAGAAGAGGGAGGAGAAGCAAGCCCTGGCAACGTAGAAAGATCCCATCTCTACAAAAATAAAATTCACAAAACAGCCAGGCATGGTAGCATGCATCAATAGTCCCAGCTACTCAGGAGGCAGAAGTGGGAGGATCACTTGAGCCCAGGAGGTCAAGGCTGCAGTGAGCTGTGATTGCACCACTGCACTACAGCCTGAGCAACAGGGCAAGGTCCTGTCTCAAAATTTAAAAAGAGAGAGAGAGAGAGAATTATAATAATATCTACTTTGTTGGGTTGTTGTGGGATTTAATCTACTATTAGCACAGACCATGACATTCAAGGAATTTCAGTTTTATTGTTTTCTCATTATACTGAGTGATTTTCTGGGCCTGTATGGGTATCTTGGTTGAGGGGTCCCACGTACCTGCGTGTATATATAATTTCTGTTTCTGTGTGACGGCCTTTCCTTCCTTCTCCACACCCAACAATTCCTCTTCTCTGGATGAACAGAGAGTTAGAAACCACCAAAGTGCCATGAAAGAACCAAGAAAAATGTGAGCCCAACTGGTTTGTGGTAAGTCTGGTAAGAAATGCCAGTTTCTATAATTACCAACCTCAAAATTTCAATGATTGAACACGGGGTGGTTTCTTGTTCCTGTCACAACTTGGAACAAGATAAGACATTGTCCCTGAGGGCTCTCCTCCAAGCGGGGACTCGGGGATTTAAGTTCCAGCTGTCTTAGAAAACCACCATTCTGGAAGCCTGGAGGGTTGAGTGGGATGTTTTTAGCTCAATCCTAGAAAAGACTTACATCACTTCTGCCCATACTCCGCTGGTTAGTACTCAATGTGTGATAGACAATAACATTGACTTTGCCACACAGAAATGTCACTTTCTGTTGGTAAAGAAAGGTAGCGCCTATTAGGACTCAGAACCATTGTATTTTCCATGCTGTTACTCCTGGGGTGGGAGGTGTTACTAAAAACTCTGGTCTTCATCCACTTCCTCCTCTCTATCCTGCCCTAGACCAGGACACTATCCGCTCTTTCTAGAACTGCACAATATCTGCCCATTGTTCTCCCTGCCCCGAGGCCATTTCTTTTCCAATGCGGCCGATATCATTTGAATGTTGTGTCCTCTCCACATCTCATGTTGAAAGGTGACCTCCAGTGTTGGAGGTGGGCATGGTGGGTGTTCGGATCATGGGGGCAGATACCTCATGAATGGTTTTGTGCTGTTCTTGCAGTTGTGAGTGAGTTCTCACTCTATGAATTCACATTAGATCTGGTTGTTGAAAAGAGCCCAACACCTCCTCCCTCTCTCTTGCTCCCTCTCTCACCATGTGACACATTGGCTCCCATTCACCTTCCACCATGACTGTAAGCTTCCCCAGGCCCTCACCAGGAGCATTTGACTGTAAGCTTCCCGATGCCCTCACCAGGAGCATTTGCCAGCACTATGCTTCGTGTACAGCCTGCAGACCTGTGAGCCAAATAAACCTCTTTTCTTTATACAATTTTTTTAAGATGGAGTTTTGCTCTCGTTGCCCAAGCTGAAGTGCAATGGCATGATCTCAGCTCACTGCAACCTTTGCCTCCTGGGTTCAAGCGATTCTCCTGCCTCAGTGTCCTGAGTAGCTGGGATTACAGGTGCCCACCAACCCGTCCAGCTAATTTTTTGTATGTTTAGTGGGGTTTCACCATTTCTTTATAAATTACCCAGTCTCAGGTATTCCTGTATAGCAATGCAAAGGGATTATAACACAGCAGCCGAGTCAACTAAAATGGAGATTCGAGCCCTCCCTCTCATATACAATAGTTGACTCTTAGAAGTAGAGTCAAACCTGGCCTAGCACGGTGGCTCACACCTGTAATCCCAGCACTTTGGGAGGCCAAGGCAGGCGGATCATGAGGTCAGGAGATCAAGACCATCCTGGCTAACACAGTGAAACCCCGTCTCTACTAAAAATACAAAAAATTAGCCGGGCATGGTGGTGGGTGCCTGTAGTCCCAGTTACTCAGAAGACTGAGGCAGGAGAATGGCATGAACCCAGGAGGCGGAGCTTGCAGTGAGCTGAGATCGCACCGCTGCACTCCAGCCTGGATGACAGAGCAAGACTCCGTCTCAAAAAAAAAAGAGAAGTGAAGTCAAACCCTTGAGCTTACAAGGCCTTCCCTGCCAACCCTCCTCCTGCTCATCTCTCTCTACTCTTCTCTTTGAACTCTGGGTTCCAATTCGACTTCAACAGTTCCTCAACTTCACTGTATTGTTCTAATCTCTGTGCCACATTTGGTGCCTCTGCCCGAGACACACCTTCCCTTCCCACCCACCTCTGGCTCCTCTAGCTGCATAATTCCTGCCCATTGTTCAAACCTCACCTTGAAATTGGCTCCACAACCCCAAACTGGATTAGGTCTCCACTTCTTCCCTCCCATGGCACTTTATCCTATACCTCATTCCTCTTCATCGTTAAGCTACCTTGGATTCCCACTAAATTCTAAATTCCAAGCTCCAAGAGGACAAGCGATGTGTCTATAGCCCATTCACTGCTGTCTCCCCAGCAGCAATAACAGTGCCTACCACGTAGTGTCTCCCATGTATTTTTGGTACCTAAACCAGGACTTTGCACACAGAAGAGGAAAAAGGAGGAATTGACTCATATTAACGAGTAAAATAAAAAAATTATTTTTCATCTTCATCCACCAACTTCAACAGTACATGAAACCAGTCAGTATGTGAGTCAGAAATGAGCCAGAGGTGATGCTGGGATCCAGATGCAGTTGTGAGTTGTGTGATGGGATCTGTTTCAGGCCCTGGGATTATCAAAGGCATCCCTGCGGAGTCATGGGCTCATTAAGCAGACCCTAGGGAGAGTCACGCATTTTCTTCAGAAATCCCACCCTCTGTGGTAGTTAATTAGTCTTAGCTTAAGGTAATTGGCTTTTCTCCTCAGGGCAATATTATCTGAGACCTAAACCAGCATCAGCTGCCCAGGAGCCAGCAGCTGTCCAAGACTCCAGTGTCTTTCCAGAGGTAGGTGGGGAAGAAGCCAAAAGAGAGTGTTTCTTCAGATCACAGAGGGAAGAGAGATTGGGAATTCACAGGACATTTTCCTGAACATGAAGGGAAAGAAAGTCAAACAAAGCGATAGCTTGGCAACAGATGGTGAGCAAAATCAGTTGGGAAAATCTCTTTTGGGGTTGAAAGGAAAAACTGCAGAGATGCCTCTATTGAGGGTGTCACTGACTCCCACCTGCCTGGGACATCTTTATTTTCTAGCCTAAAATGTTTCATCTGAGGGAAGATCAAATCCAAAGAGCTGTCTCGCACCTTTCATCTGAACCAGCATGAACATGTCTCAGAAGGCACAGAAATAAAAGCTCCATAGAGTCTTAGCTCAGTCACCATTCGGGACCAACCTTAGAAGCAGGGTGCTGGGGATGGGGGTGCTGGTTTCCATCATAGATACTTCAGAGCTGCACCATGAGTTATGACATGGGCAGAAGGTGGTCAGTCTCCTCATGGCAGGCCAGGATTGGGAGGACTATTGCCCAGACACAGATCCACATCACAAAAGTTACCAGAAGACAACCACAAACTGTCTCCATCTATGCAAGGGCTTCCCAAACCTCTGCCAAACATGGGTCACCTAAGCCATATGACATCATGTACTTCTTTATAAGATGCATTGAGAATGGCAAAACATCATTTCTGTGGTATGCATGAGAAAATATCAGACAAACCCAAGTTAAGTGACGATCTACAAAAAAACTGGCCATTTCTCTTCAAACTTACCAAGATCATGAAAGATAAAGATGTAAGAATTGTCACAGTGTGGAGGAAATTAAATAGCTAGGACTACTGCAGTAGTCCATTCTCACATTGTTACAAAGAAATACCTGAGACTGGGTGATTTATAAAGAAAAGAGGTTTCATTGGCTCATGGTTCTGCAGGCTGTACAGGAAGCATGGCTGGTGGGGAGCAGGTCTCAAGAAACTTACAATCATAGTGGAAGGTGAAGCAGAAGCAGGCACGTCATCACATGGCTGGAGGAGGAGGAAGAGAGGAGCAGGAGGTACTGCACAGTTTTAAACAACCAGATCTCATGAGAACTCTATCACAAGAACAGCACCAAAGGGGGAAATCTCTGGTACCACCTAAAATCACATACAACTCTGGGAAAACACTGCTTTTTGAAACCTCATGGTGAGGTTTGAAGACTGTGGGGCTATAGAACAAGAATCAGAACTTCTGCTGCAGTAAAGAGTCATCCTCAAAGTAATATCCCTGTTGTGGGGAGACAGCAGTTGTCATATAGTGAAGGTGAGAGTGTAAATTGGTTCAACATTTTGAACATACTCTTTGACCCAGTAATTTTTCCTTCCAGGTACTTGTCCTACAATATAATTACGAGTCATTACAATGTTGTTGTACAGGTTGAGCATCCCAAATCCAAAATCATCATTTAATGCTTCAAAATTCAAAACTTTTTGAGTACCAACATGACACTCAAAGGTAAATGCTCATTGAAATATTTCAGATTTCAGATTTCTGGATTTGGGATGCTCAACTAGTAAGTGTATAATGCAAATATGCCAAAATCCAAAAAAAAATCTGAACTCCAAAACATTTCTGGTCCCAAGCACCAGATAAGGGATATTCAACCTATAATAGGAAAAGACAGAAGCAACCTAACCATCCATCAGTAAGGAACATCCTATAAGATGGAATATTATACAGCCATTAAAATTGAGAGACATGTACATGTACCAATACAGAGCAATTTCCAACACACATTATGTGAAGAAAGCAAGGTGCACAATATTGTATATATATTCCTACACAGTTTAGAAAAAAGTAAACATATATATTGTATCAGTTAGCAATTGCTACATGACAAACATCCCCAAAACTCAATGACATGCAACAAGAAGTATTATTTTCAGGCTCAAAGGTGTGCCATCAGTTGGGACAGTTTTCTTTTTCTTCTACTCTCCCATAGATAGGCTGGAGTGGCTCCAATCCACAACTCTCATTCTTCTGGGACCAGCTAGCTAGCTAGGGCTTGTTCCTCTCATGGTCATGGCAGAAGCACAGATTTCTACTGTGCTATAAGGATGTACTGTATTCTTGAAAATTATGCTGAGAGAGTACATTTTAAGTGTTCTTACCATAAAAAATGGTAAGGATGTGAAGTAATGCATATGTTAAATAACTCAATTTAGTCATTCCACAAGTATAGTGAAATATACTATATTTCAAATCTTTGTTCGTGTCACACCTGTTCATATCCCATTAGCCAGAGTAAGTCATGGCCAAGTCCAACACCAATGGGGCCAGGAAGCATATTCCTGGGAGGATGAGAAGGAAAGTGGACATTTGCTGAATGAATGTTTCTAAAAGTCCTAAAAATCATCCGTAAGTGAGATAGATAGATGGATGTATAAATACTTCAGATGTCACTCTTTGCGCATATATATTGGACATATGGAAAGTCTCTAAGGAAGTGCACACAAGGAGTTAATAATGGGTTATATCTAGAGAGATGAAGTGGGAGACAGGTGGGAAGGGATCTTTCATCATCTTTTTGCGACATCTGAATTTTGGTATAATTTGCATTTATCGTGTTTTGCAAAAGAAAATCAAACACCACCTTCTTACCCACAAGGCATTTCCATATCGATTCTTTTCTTTGACATTCACACTGGAGTGAGGCACGAGGCAGGCAGAAGAAGGAGCTGACCCCACTTTGTGGATGAGAAGAAAACCAAGATCCAGCCAGGGAAGGCAACTTGCCCTAGACCAGACAGCTAAAACAGGGCCAGTCCAGGGCTTGGACCCAGATCTGTCTTACACTGCAGACCCAAAGCATCGCACAGCACCGTGCAGCTTGCTGTGTGGGCCACTGGCCAGGGCAGGGCCTTCCCTGTGGACTGCCATAGGGGTAAAATCCCTCAGGCTCAATGTACACCATAAGGGAGAGACTAAATGTGGACAGCCCTCAGAGATTACTTTGTCCAACCAGGTAATTTTTTTTTTTTTTTTTTTTTTTTTTTTTTTTTTTTTTTTTTTTTTTTTTTTTTGAGAGAGGGTCTCACTCTGTTGCCCAGGCTGGAGTACAGTGGTGTGACCTCAGCTCACTGCAACCTCCGCCTCCTGCATTGAAGTGATCCTTCTGCCTCAGCTTCCCTAGGAGCTGGAACCACAGGTGCCCACCACCAAACCTGGCTAATCGTTGTATTTTTTAGTAGAGACGAATTTCACCATGTTGGCCAGGCTGGTCTTGAACTCCTGACCTCAGGTGATCCGCCCGTCTTGGCCTCCCAAAGTACTGGGATTACAGGCAACCAGGTCATTTTACAGATAGGCAAAGAAAGGCCAGAATCACAAGCATGGCCCTTCCTCTCCCTGAATGTCCATCTCCCTATTCACTCAGATAAGACCTTAACACCCACCTGAGAGGGTTGTTTGGGGGGATGAAAGAAGACCACGTATAAGAAAGCACTTTGCAGCCCAGGGAGCAAGAAGCACGATTTCAGGAACTTGCTCGCCCCGCATTCATTCCCCAGAGGAGAACCAGGAGGCAGCACCTTCTCCCTTTCTCTGGCTCAGGAATATGTAAACTGACCAACGCTAGAGTAGCTGGGTTCTCAGAGAGACAAAGCAACTGCTTTCAAGAAAAGCCAAAGGGCTTTGAGCCACTCATGACTCAGAGAGCAGATTGCTCTGCAATCGTGCATGTTAGTTTTGTACAGCAAATATGTTAGAGAACTGTTCTGCAGCGGATTTCATGCCTGAGCTGGGATTGGGTTTATGTGAGCTCCTTTGCAGTTCAACACATGAATCGCTCCCTTACAAAAGCTCTGTCCCTGCGGGAAGGGCCTAGGTGGCTGCAGCACTAAAAACCTCCTCCTCCCTCTCCCACCCCAGATGGGTTTTCCTTGTGAGTCTCCTTCCCTACGGTGTCCTAGGAGGACAGCATCCCCTTTTGTCTGAGTGCCCTCCTCTCCCTTTGTCATATCAGGCCCCACACTTGCTCAGAAGGCAGCAAAGAAGCGGGTGGGAGGAAACAAACCAAGGCACCAGATGCTAGTAAAGTAAGTGGGGCCTGTAGAGTCCCACTTAAGCCATTTTCCACTTTGCAACAAATGGAAATTTCTGCGAGCCGCACTGAAAGCTCCTACAATGACTAATGTCGCCAAGCGAGCTCTAGGAACGAATAGATGCTAATTATTTTGTGGAAGGCAAGACAAGTGGAGAATTTAAACAGAGGGTCCAACTAAGCAGATGGTGGGAAGTCTGAAGGCCCAGAAGGGCAGGCCTGCCCTGACCCCTGATTGCTTAGCTCAGGGGCCAGCTTGAAGTCCCTGGGTCGGCCACGGTACCCCTCTGCACAGCTCCCCATCTGGCCTCCCAGCACTGGGCCCCCACTGGCTTTGCAGCTGGCCAAAGCTGGGCTTCTGGAGCTTCCTTCATAATGCGGGAAGGCCGGGAGGCTGGCGTGAAGGTGAGCAACACCCAGCAGCTCCTCAAGGAACTCCATAACTGACATCCCAGGGCTTTGGGAATAAGGTGTTTAATGCCACTTTTAAGGCCAGCCAGGAAGAAGGGGCACAGACCAGAGGTGTGTTTTCTCTTCCAAGATACACTGAAAAGGGCTTAAAACCAGAGAAGGAGTGGGCTCGGCATTCCACCTTCCTCAGCCCAACCTGACCACAAGGATCGTGGCCGAGGCCTAGGTTCTCCCTCCCAGGAGTTATCCTCCCAGGCTAGGAGGTTGTAATCCGGCCACTTTCCAGCCCAGCCCACTGAACAACTGAACATGGCTAGCTTATTCCTCTGGGGCCTCACCCCAGGCCATTGTCTTCCTGGAATGCTCACCCTTAACCCTCTAATCATCTCTTACTGGGCCTTCAGGATTCCAGGGCCACCTCCTCCCGACCCCCTCCTTGAGCCCCTCCCCTCCAGGCTGGGATCACCCAGTCCCCTGCGCTTGGCCTGAACTGCACTCGCTGCCCTGAAGTGTAAAGTGACTTTGAGTCCCTGGAGGACAGGGCCTGGCCTGGAGTCAGCATTTGAGAAACTACCTCCCTGGAGGTGAGCTGGCACCTGGAGAACAAGGTCAGAGCCAGCCTCCCTCCAGATGGGAGCTAGCACCACCCCACACCCCACAGAGATAGTGACAGTTCATTAAGAAGACGCAGGAGGTGGCAGGGAGCAGGGATGCTCTCAACTTCCCACTCCCTGTCGTCTACTCAAGAGGCTTGTCCCAAAGCAGTTGCAGAAGCAACAGATGAGAGTGCTGCAGGGGCAAACGAACTGCAAAAATCCCCAACAACATGGAACCCACCCATCCTGCCCCCCGCAGGAGAGTTAGGGAAGGACAGCCAAAGGCAGAGCCAGACCAGAGCCATGTCCCCCGATTCTAGTGCCAGGCCCTCTTGCCCACTCACAGACAAACTGACAATATTAATGGCAGAGGCACTCGCTTTAGGGCTCACTGTGTGCTTTACATGGATTAACTCATCTAATCCTCTCATATATATGGCAGTATATATATGCAGAATGTCATGACTGTTACAAAGACAGGTTGAGGCCAGATGGACCACCCCCCTACCACCCCATATTCATATTTGTAACCCAAATGATACATATGAGGTCACAGCATCAATCCTCTCAACACCTCAAGAGGCTAGGAACTATCGCCATGAGTTCGTTATAAATAAAGAAACTGAGGCACAGAAGGGTTAGCTCATTTATCCAGGGTCACACAGCTCATAAGTAGCAGAGCTGGGATTTGAACTGTGGCTGCAGAGCCCACATGACTAAACACGCATTCTTCCGTCCACTCCCTGACATGGAACAATGCCAGTGTACTCAACTGATGCTTTGGGAGTCCTTACCCAACAGGGCCTTCCTCGATCCAGAAGAGGATGCCCAAGAGAGGAAGTCAACTTTCTGGGGAAAGGACTCACTCAGATGTGTTTTCTGAATAGCACCCACTCAGTCATCTCTGTGGAGTACATGTACTGATATATATCTCATATATATATTACATAGATAGATATATAAGCCATATCCATTATTTGTCATCACTAATCTATTGCCTGGTTCATTTCAAATGATTAAAGCATCCTGGATTTTCCCCGCAAGTTGTGATACCTGGTGCAGAGAAAGCCCAGTGGACACTTGAAGGAAGAAGACCTGAATTCTGGTACTAACTCTGCTTATCTCATTAGCTGTGTGACCCTGGACAGCATCGTGAACCTCTCTGAGCCTGTGACTGATTACTCAGCAGTGTATGGAGATATAATACCTTCCCTCCTATAGCACCATGCTAGGCACCAAAAACTGGGAGATGAGCAGAGCGTAGGCCCCATGCTGCTCCAAGGCTAGCAGCCAAGGGAGACAGGACAAAAGCCATCACAGTGTCTGGCCAAAGTGAGGACACAAAGATTGGAGTGCTCAGACTGCATCAGAGAAGACCAGGAAAAGACATCATGTAGCTGGAGAACCCTGAGTGGAGACTTGGAAGACAAGTTGGAGGTCTCCAGAGTGGAAGGGCTTGCAGGCAGGTAGGGCAGCCTAAGCAAGGCAGGCGTGAGACAAATGTGCATGGAGAAGGGGGAGTGGTTCTCAGGGGAGCTCTGGATATGAGGGGGTGGGATGAGGGATGGCAAGTGAGACAAGGGCTGCAAACAGGAGAGCTAGAAAGGCCCTTGGAGGACATCCACCCAGGGGCTGCAAACTCACATGACTCCAGGGCTTAGGAAAGTGATAGCAGTAAGTGAACTGGGCCAGGTGTGAGAGAGTAGGAAGGGGTGGGGTGCGTGGCAATTAGAAGGTAGGACCTGCCTAAAGGTACCCAATTTTTGACCTCCGTGAAACATGTCTGCAAGATGAATTTGAGCTTATAAACTCCTGCTCCATTCTGATCTTTTCACTATGCAGAATGTCATGACTGTTACAAAGACAGGTTGAGGCCAGCTGGACCATCCCCCTACTATCCCATATTCATATTTGCAACCCAAATGATACATATGAAGTCACAGCATCAAACCCCAAGACTGTTTCCCCTAGTTCCCTCCCTCTGTCTTCCTCTCTCAGTCTCAATTTCCACTGGGATCCTGGTCTCCAGCACAACACCCTGTTCTTCCCACACTTTCTGCTATTGCCACTGAGCCAAGTCTGCTGCCCACTTCTCCACTGCCCCAGGTGCAGATCCCCCAGGATGCTCCCCTGTTCTTGCTTCATTATCGCCACTGCAGAGTGGCTACAGACACGCTCCCTCACCACTAACTTCATACACCTAGATGGGTTCTTCCAAAGGTTGCTTGGGCCCTTGGGAGTTATAGCTCTCTTTTTGACAATAGCATCTTCCCAGAGTAAACACAAGTTGCCATGGTGATTGGGTCAACAGGTAGGGAGGGAGGACTTTCAAGCAGCAGCCATTATGTTGTTTCTCAGAACAAGCCCTTCTCTGACTCCCAGGCCCCCTTGCTGAGCATTGTTTGCTCTGCTCCCTTTGTCCTGGGTGCCTTGCCATTTACATGGATAGAAGGAGTTGGGGCCCCAACCCAGGCTTGCTAAGCTCATCCATAAATGCCTGTGTGCCCATTGTCTTAGTCTGTTTTCTGTTGCTATTGCTATAACAGAATACCACAGACTGGGTGATTTATTTTTCTCAAAAAGAAGTTTATTTAGCTCTCGGTTCTGGAGGCTGGGAAGTCCAGATGCATGGCACCAGCATCTTGTAGGGACCTTCATGCTTTGTCATAATAAGGCTAAAGTTATCACATGGCAAGAGGGCAAGAGCGTGCCAGCTCAGGTCTCCATTCCTTTTTTCTTTTTTTTTTTTTTTGAGACGGAGTCTCGCTCTGTCGCCCAGGCTGGAGTGCAGTGGCCGGATCTCAGCTCACTGCAAGCTCCGCCTCCCGGGTTCACGCCATTCTCCTGCCTCAGCCTCCCGAGCAGCTGGGACTACAGGCGCCCGCCACCTCGCCCAGCTACTTTTTTGTATTTTTTAGTAGAGACGGGGTTTCACTGTGTTAGCCAGGATGGTCTCGATCCCCTGACCTCGTGATCTGCCTGTCTCGGCCTCCCAAAGTGCTGGGATTACAGGCTTGAGCCACCACACCCGGCCCATTCCTTTTCTTATAAAGCCTCCAGTCCCATCCCGGGGGCTTCACTCTAACTCCCTTATCTAATCCTAATTACCTCCCAAAGCTCCCATTCCTAATCAGCATATGAATTTGGGGATTAAGTTTCCAACACATGAAATCTGGGGCACATATTCAAATCACAGCACCAGTCAAGGACAGTCTGCAGGCCCCTAGAGATCAATGGAGGTAAACATATGTGAGAGAGAGAGGTTGTCACCTCCACCCATTAGAGATACCCAAATCTCAGCTCCAGCCCAGATAAAACGTCTGCTATGTGTGTGCAATCCTAAACACACACACACACACACACACACACATGTATAAAAAATTGAGGAAGGTGTTTAAAAATCACCCAAGTCACCTCCTTCGAGAGGGAAAACACTATACATATTTTCCATGGTTTTTTTCTTGCCCGTCTTTCTAAGATTATGTGGAGAAAGAGAAATAAACGTATAGATTTAACGGTTGAAAAGTATGTATATGCAGTTGTATAGTCGACTTTTTTGTTTGACATTATATCATAAGCATTTTCTTACTTCATTAGAATTCTTTACATCATTTTTGAATGATTCATAATAATTTACCAAATGGATATACTACACTCTAACATTGTCTTAATGGTGGGATATTAAGATTAGATCTAATTTAATGCTGCAACAAACATTATTGTATCTATCTCTGATTATTTTCCTAGGCTGTATTTCTAGAAATGGAATTCCTAAGATAAAGAGTATACATATTTTAAAGCTTTGATAATGCTTGCCAAATGCTCCCTAAAAAATTATTCTTCTATCACCTCCATTTGAAAACTCCTGTCTTAGAACATCCTGTATACTATGCTGTTTAAAAAATTAAATATATGTCTATGTATACACACATGAAATTGCAAGACTTCCATTTGCAATTAACATAAATTCAGAAACACTGATTTTATGTGCAATTTATATTAAAAGGATGTTCTTCACCTGGCCCTGGCCTTTAGGACGACAGATTTCACGTTTGAAGTACTGGTCAGCCCTGGATGGCAGTCCCTGCCAGTAATGAGTTGGGGAACCCATAGCCTTTACACCCACCTGTTCTCTCTAACTTCTCCATGGCTGGCCGTGTCACTGGGAGGTGGATAAACGGCTCTGTTGGCTGCCCTTGTTCCCAGAACCCACTTCCTAGCAATACAAGGGGCCCATTTGTCATTCTGCCACACAGCTCAGCTCTGCCAGACATCTCATTCTGCCTCCCCTGCCAAGGACATGGTTCAGAAGGCCTGACTCAAATCTCAGGCTTTATGGAGCACTGGACAGAGCACCTGAGTCAGTACCAGGAGGTCCAGGGTCTAACTCGCTGTATGACCTTGGACCAGCTATTGAGTCTCTCTGGGCCGGAGGGTCTTCAGCTGGACTCTACCATCTCCAATGCACCCCACCCCCATCTCTCTGGGTTCCAGATGAGAAAATGGCCACTTTGGTCCGACTGATGGCCAGAGCCTGGCCACCTAAATGGCCACCCCCTAAAGCCATCAATGAACAGAGCCAAAATAATATTCCAGGTCATGTCGAGGTAGGCAGTACCGCATGGAGTTAGAGCAGAGACTGGAGACACTGGAAACAATCAAGGAAGCTCCAAGACCATTCTCTATGTCCTGGCAGGATAAAGCCAGGTCTGGAGGAAAGTCAGCATGTAGAAGAGTGCAGCAAAAAAGGAAAGAGCTAGAAGGCAGAGGCAGCTCCCAGCGCTGCCATGACCCGCTGGGCTCTGAGCTCCAGCCTGCGGTGGCTGACAGTGGCTTCCTGCTGCCATGTGAAAGGCACATCTCCATCAGCTGCAGGTGAGAAAAAACCCAGCCTGCTGTCTTTTCCATGGAAACTTGTGTTGCCAGATGTTCAATTCCTGTGAAATATATCCTGAGAAAAAGTAGGGAAAAGGTTCAGAGGATGGGAAGGGAGGTCCACAGATTTAAGAAATAGGAACAGTTGGTTTCAGACTCCAGGAAGGAGAAAAGGGGCTTTTGCTCTCTGTCTTTTCCCCTGTGTCCCTGAGTTTAAATGAAAGCAGCTGATGGATCAGCAGCCCCTCTTTAAAAGGAAGCAAACAAGGTGCTTTCACGTTGTGCGTGGGTGTGTCTCCACCATCTTGACACCAAGTGAAAAATGCAATTCTATTTGTTTCATTGCTTTTACATCTGACTAGGCATTTTATTTTGTTCTAGAAAATTGCCACTTGCAAGAGCCTCGGGTGTCAATGGAGTTCCTGGAAATGAGGGATAAGATTGAGCACAGAAGACTCAAAAATTAACCAGGCTCTCCTCAGAGGGATCTGTGTCTTGGCGAGGAGGAAAATCACCCCAGTGCTGCCTGGGATTCCAGACCCAGGGCTGGCCAGTGGGACCCGAGGCTGCAAATCCTACCCACACTGCAGAAGATGAGGAGCAAGGGGCCTGGGTTTCTAGTCACCATGCTATCCAAGAGCTGCTCTGTAGACGTTTCAGGCCATTAGTACAAAAATAAATAAATAATGCAGAAGTCCCCAGTAGCTGGATGTTGGTGGAATGTTAAATATATTCGTGCTAACCTCAGGAGTTCAGCCGTGCTCAAACTGTGACCCTCACGCAGCTCCCAAGGAGAGAATATTGTGCCTCGCTGCCCAAAGAGGATGCACCCAGGACTTCTCGGCAAGGAAACCCCACCCCCTCTTCTGAGGCTGCCTCAGTCTCTTGCCTTGCCTGGCGCCCCTATGAATATTTTACCATATGGGTTGGGCAATTGTTCGGAGGCTTTGTGAGTGTTGAGGGCAGGGGCAGCTGGAGAGGAGGAGAGGGAAGGGGCTCCTATTGTTGTAGACTCCGGGATGTTGACCTGCACAGCTGCTAAATCCTGCCTTTGTGCTAATCCTCCAGGGCCCCTCTTCCTTCCTTTCTTGCAGCTATTCCTTTCCCCCATCCCACTTGGGGGGTGTCCACCCCCTTCCCTTTTCCCCCAGGAGGTGATACCCCTCCCTGAAGGAATAATCCAATCTCAGCCCCCATCACTCTCAGCTGGTGTCTTGCCAATTTTGCAGCCTCAGAGCTTGAAGGTTAGCGGCAGCGAATTCTCCCTGGAGGAAGCAGAGAGGCCTCATTCACCTGAGTGCTTCTTCAGCTCACCATGTCCCCGGCTGTGGTTGCACATCTCCAGGGATGGATCACATGGCCCCTAAAGGTAGCCCTGCCCAGAGAAGCTGGTGAGAAAATATATTCATTAAACCCCCAAATGTTTCCTGCTGCCAGGCACTGTGCTGGGAGCTAAGGGTACAGCAGTGAGTAAGGCAAGGATTGTTTCTGGTACCATTAGAAGTAGACATTAAATAATTATATGAAAAAAGTATGACTGTGGTAACCGCTACAGAGAATAGGATACTATGAGGCTATGTAAGGAGGAGGACTAGACTCACTTAGAAGATCTGGAAAGGTTCCTCTAAGGAAATGATACTTAAGTTGAAAATTGAAGGGTTGGCAGAGATTGGCCAGGAGGAAGATAGAAGATTGTCCTGGGCAGAAAAAAACTGCATGTGCAAAGGCCCTGAGGCTAGAGGCAGGGGACATTGTGCATACAAGAAATTTCAAAGGATGACAGATGGAGTCCAGTGAGCAAGGGACCAAGGGGTGCAAGATAAGCCTGTTATAACCCGCCCAGGGGGTTCACCTTGCCTGCTGCCTGGACAGAGCCAATTCATCAAGACAGGGGAACTGCAATAAAGAGTAATTCACGCAGAGCCGGCTGTGCAGGAGACTAGAGTTCTATTATTACTCAAATCAGTCTCCTGAGCATTCAGGGAGCAGAGTTTTTAAGGATAAGTTGGTGGGTGGGGAGAAGGAAGTGAGCCAGGAGTGTTGATTGGTCAGAGGTGAAATCATAGGGCGTTGGAGCTGTCTTCTTGTGCTCAGTCAGTTCCCGGGTGGGGGCCACAAGATCAGATGAGCCAGTTTATTGATCTGGGTGGGGCCAGCTGATCCATCAAGGGCAGGGTCTGCAAAATATCTCAAGCATTGATCTTAGGAGCAGTTTAGGGAGGGTCAGGATCTTGTAGCCTCCAGATGCATGACTCCAAAACCATAATTTCTCATCTTTGCTTATGTTTCTAATCTTGGCACATTTCTTGGCTTATGTTTCTAATCTCGGCTCATTTCTAATGTGGCACATGTTAGTCCTACAAAGGCAATCTAGTCCCCAGGCAAGAAAGGGATCTGCTTTGGGAAAGGCTGTTACTGTCTTTGTTTAAACTGTAAACTATAAACTATAAAGTTTCTCCCAAAGTGAGTTCAGCCTACACCCAGGAATGAACAAGGACAGCTTGGAGATTAGAAGCAAAATGGAATCAGTTAAGTTAGATCTCTTTCACATCTCAGTGATAATTTTGCACAGGCGGTTTCAGTGTTACAAGGGCCACATGAGAAGGACCGTGGAGGTCACGTTAAAGATTTCTGCCTTTCTCCTAAGGTAATGAAGTGGAATTGAAAAGTTTCAGCAGAGCAGTGATGCAAAAAGTTCTCGTCTACACAAATAAAAACCCCACTATCTGTAAGTTACAGCGTTCAGCTCCATTTTACCTTTAGGGGCCACAGTACGATAACGACAACAAAGGAAATTTGTCATAGTACGTGTTGGGTGCTGGATACCACTGTGAGTGCTTTCTAGTGACAATCCTGTGAGATGGGTGCTGTTGTTGTATCCATTTTACAGGACAGGCACTGAGAGAGGATGTAGCTTGCCCGCGATCTTGCAACTAGTATGTAGTGGAACCAGGAAAGGAACCAGGGCAGTCAGCCCCTTATAAAACCATCCAATCTCTTGAGAATTCACTATCATGAGAACAGCACAGGGGAAACCACTCCCATGATCCAATTACCTCCACCTGGTCTCTCCCTTGATACATGGGGATTATGGGAATTGTGGGGATTGTAGTTCAAGATGAGATTTGGGTGGGTACATGAAGCCTAACCATATCATAGGGTAAATGGCAAAACTAGCCTGCTTATTACAGCCGTATAGCATAAAATTTATGAGCCCTGTTGCTGGGTCAGACTGTCTGGGTCCACAGGCCAATTCCTCCAGTCACTGGTTGTATGAAAGTGGGAAAGTTAATATCTCTGTGCCTCTGTTTCCTCATCTATAATATGGAAAACATAACAATACTAGGGTTATTGTGAGGATTAAATGGAGTCAATAAATGCAATGTGCTTAGGACAGCAGCCGGCCTAAGGTAGGCTCATGAAGGCGCTGGCTGTTCTTATTATACAAGAGTCTTGGCGATGCCTTGGAGTGCAATTTGGTTCTCCTGTTTTTACTGGGCCAAGCTTGACTACATCTAGACCACGCTTTGCTGGTGTTACATTCTGAGTGTTCCTACTTACAAGATCGCATGGGATGCAGCTACAGAAACTGTGCTTGGCACAGCCATGATTCCTGCTCTCAGGGAGGTCCCAGGCCAAAGAAAAACAAAACTGCCTCCTCTCGTATTTATCTGAAGAACCAGAGTAAGCATGTATCATTATTTGTTTTACAGTCGAGTTGAGTCAGAGAAGACAATACACATATATTTATTCTGAAAAAGGAACAGACTTCATTGAAGAGTCCACCAGAGCCAGTAAAAAAGACTGATGCGTTAGGTATTTGGAAGAAGAAAAGAAAGGAAGCTGGAGATTAAGTGCAGCAAGAGGCATTTTAATGTTCCTGGTAACTGATTTATAAATTCCGTGTTAAGGCTCTGCTCATTTGATTCTTTGCCGTGAATATAGCATCTCCATTTTTCCATTTTATAGTCTTGGCGGGAAATGGCCTTTTTCGGAGCTGCCACTTAAAGCACTTAACTGTGCCGTGGGGCATCTTGGGACAAGGCTGATGATAAGAGCCTGTTGTTGGCCCCAGGGGAAGAGCTGTCCCCAGTGCAGTATGGGCTTAGCCAGGCCTGTCCTTCTCTTGGTGGGCTCCAGCCCCTTCTCCTCCCCTGCTCTTCCCTCCCTGCCCCTCCACCTCTTCAGAGCTTACCTGCACTCTGGGAGTCTGGAAACTGCTCCTGCAAACCCCCAGCCCTTGGCTTCTTCCCTGAATAACCAGAATTTCATTCCCATCTTTGGGAAATAGCATTTCAGGCTGCTTAGGTTATGATTTAAAGCAGGATAAACCCAAGCCAATGACAAATTTTGGAGGGTTTTTCATTGATCATTTCTTCTGTTGCTCTTTTAGCCTGAGTGATGGCAAATGAATAGTTCTCCAGGATCCTTTTCTACAAGCAGCGCCTCCCTAAGCAAGCTTCTCCTTGGAATGGAGAGTAGAAGTTCAACTTCGAGGTCAGACAGACCTGGCTCCAACACTTACTCACACATGGGAGCTGCTCCAAGACTCAGCATCCTCACCGGTAAGATGGGGACATGATTAACACCTGCCTCAAAAAGCTCTGCTGTTATTCAATAACTTCTTGCAAGGAAGGCGAGGCTGGCAAGCCAGCTGTTACCATCGTGGCTCACCTGGCTGAGTCCATACAGGGTGCGTTAGTGCAAGCCCTTGGCAGAGACCCAGGTATCAGATCTGTAGCTCAGCGTGGCTCCTGGTCAGGGTAGCAAGAGCCCCTGGGGGGTCCACCCACCTTGTGCTGGGCACTGGGTCAGTGACTGACCCCAGGCTGAGCAAACAGAGGGCCTGCTTCTCCCACCCGAAGGCCAGCTAGTAAAGCAGGAAGCACATGGATATATGAGCCAAAAAGACCTGGGCTCTTATTAAAAACAAAAATAAATATAATAAAATCAAAATTAGAGAGTTGTCTTGGTGTGGTAGCCTGTAATCTCAGCATTTTTGGAGGCTGAGGCAGGAGAATTGCTTGAGTCCAGGAGTTCAAGACTACCCTGGCCAACATAGCAAGACCCCATCTCTACTTTTGAAAAAATGAAAAATAAAATAAAATAAAAGCCAGTCTCAGCATTTCAGCATTACTTTTACCCCTCCCTTCCCCTTTCATTTCCTCTTTTCTCCCTCCTCCCTTTCCCTCCTACCTCTCTCCTCCACTCTCACTCCCCTCAGCGCCCCAGCAGTAAAAGGGTCATAATATTATTGGGGTCATCAAATAAGATAATGGATATAAAGGGACTCCATCAACTCTAAAGCACTTTACGAATATTCACTCTGATGGAAGAGTCCCCTGGGGATTTCTATGGTAGGGGGAGCCTGGTTGGCACTAAACAAGAAGAGAAAACCTCTCTCTTCCCACTCTCGAGATGACAGCACTAGGGCCTCATCATATTAGAAAACAAAGCCCAGGCTGAGAGGTGAGAACCAAATCCCGGTCACCATGGCAATTGGGCTGCTCAGGTGAGGTCACCCTGTCCTTTCACATTGGAATAAGATTGGCCCAAGCACTGAATCCTAAGATGTCTCCGAGTTCTCAGGGGCTCAAAATCTGGGGATCACTTTCAACTCTGCATTGTAGCTACAAATTCTGGCTGGTGTTCATCTCGAAAGTAACAGCTAACATTTATGAAGCTGTTCAGAGTGCTTTGTGCATATTAGACCATCCACTCCTCACAGCCCCCTGGCAGGTAGAAACTATTAGCCCCATTTTACAGATGATGGGAATGGGGCACAGACAGGCTAAGTAACTTGCCCAAGGACACAGAGCTAGGACACTAACTATGGAAGTTACCAGCGCCCAAGCTCCTAACCTCCAGTGCCTCCATCTCATCAGAATTTTGTTTTTTTTATTTTTTGAGACAGAGTTTCACTCTTGTCACTCAGGCTGGAGTGCAATGGTGTGATCTCGGCTCACTGCAACCTCTGCCTCCTGGGTTCAAGCGATTCTCCTGCCTCAGCCTCCTGAGTAGCTGGAATTACAGGCGCCCGCCACCACGCCTGGCTAATTTTGTATTTTTAGTAGAGATGGAGTTTTACCATGTTGGCCAGGCTGGTCTTGAACTCCTAACCCTAGGTGATCCACCTGCCTCAGCCTCCCAAAGTGCTGGGATTACAGGTGTGAGGCACCATGCCCGGCCTCATCACATTTTATCTCCCGCGTGCTACTCCGCTCCAGCCTGGGCAACAGAGTGAGACTAGGTCTCAAAAAATAATAATAATAATAATGAAAGATAGAAGCAACTCAACTGTCCATCTTTGTCCAATGAACGGATAAAGAAAATGTGGTTTATACATATAATGGGCTATTATTGGATGGAATTAATTACTTAATACTAATGGAATATTATTCACCCCCCATTCCGTGTGCCTCCTCTCACTTTATTATGCCAATCAGTCAGTCCTAGCCCCATCAGGATCCAGCGCTTGCCCTTCCAGGCCAAAGAGGCAAAAAACTGGCATGACTATGGTCTCTGCAGGCATCCTCCATCAACACAGATCCTGGCCTCGAGATTTCATTCTTCCCCTTCTCCCTCCCTGACCTGTCTTGTAAGTGAAAGATACGATTTATTTTCCCACTGAGGTAGACTGTGCCAACCCCATCAGCAGTTCCTACAGTGGGATTTGGTGCAAAATGACACATTTTTTCAACCCTTTTTCACAAGATATCATGTCTGTCTACAAAACGGTCTCTGGACTGGGGCAAAATGGATTAAATCAGTGGGGTGTGAGAAAATCAGTAAATAGTGTGGGAGGAAAATATTAGAACATTTATATTTCTATATAAAAATAAGCAATTAAACTATGTGTTCAATATTAACATATAGTTCAGGAATGTACCACTATTCTGCAGATTGGTAATAGTATGACTTATAAATAAATGTGCCTGTCTTAAGACAGGGTGCTCAAAAAGTATAAGCATTCTCTCATACAAAGTTGGGTGAGCAACTAAAACACTTGGTGACCATGGAACCAGGTGACAGTCCAGTTAGGTGACCATCAAGCTGCCAAACAGGTAATCTCAGAGAGAACTGACCAACCAGAAACCCAGTCTTTAGTGATCTGCCACAGAGCTCTACCTGCTGCCCTGAGCTGTTGTGCATAAGCTAATATTTTGGAGAATAGAAAAGTAAAATAGGTATTGCATTATTCTAAATTTTCTGTTTTCTTTCTTTCTTTTTTTTTTTTTTTTTTTCTTTTGAGACAGGGTCTTGCTCTGTCATGCAGGCTGGAATGCAGTGGTGCAGTCTCAGCTCACTGCAACCTTCACCTCCTGAGCTCAAAAGATCCTCCCATCTCAGCTTTCTGAGTAGCTAGAACTACAGGCACATGCCGCCATGCCCAGCTACGTGTTTTATTTTTTTGTAGTGACAGGGTCTCCTTGTGTCGCCCAGGCTGATCTTGAACTCCTTGGCTCAAGTGATCCTCCTACCTCAGCCTCCCAAAGTCCTGGAATTACAGGAATGAGCCACCATGCATGGCCTAGCCTCTGTTTTCTTGTCACATAATAACGTTATATAATTGTCTATATATTCCAAAATCTCTGAGTTCTTTATTTTCTGCTGCACACAACTGAAACACCCTCTCCTTTTGAAAAAGAGTAAACAAAAACATTCCAAAATACTAAGTGCTTATATTTAAATGGTAACTATGTGAGAAATTTCTCTTCTTTTCTCTATTTTTCATATTTTCAGTATGCAGATATATTATTTTTACAAAGAGCAAACACAGGTATTTCTTTTGTTTTCAGTATTTTTTCCTCCCTAAGTAAGTTGCGTTTTCATATACTCTGCCAAGAATCACGCAGGAAACTGAGGCCCACAGGCCTTTATTTTTAAGGATATCAGCAAAAGAGGGCCAGGTGCGGTGGCTCACACCTGTAATCCCAACACTTTGGGAGGCTGAGATGGGAGGATCACTTAAGCCTGGGAGTTCAAGACCAACCTGGGCAACATAGTGAGAATCCATCTCTACAAAAAGTCAAAAAACTTAGCCAGGCATGGTGGCACATGCCTGTGATCCCAGCTACTCTGGAGGCTGAGGTAGGAAGATCTCTTGAGCCCAGGAGGTAGAGGCTGCAGTGACTGCACCACTGCACTCCAGCCTGGGTAACAGAGCAAGACTCTGTCTCAAAAAAAAAAAAAGAAGAATAAGAAGAAAGAATATTGGCAGAAGTGGACAGTATGCCACTGGTTTGAGATATTTCCTTCACATTCCGAAGAAAATGTCAGTGACAACATTTCACGTTTGACTTGCACTCTGCAATCTGCACCCACCATCCCCCATGGTAAAACCGGTTTGGGACTCAGCTCGTCCTGCCCTGCCTGTCTGGGATATGGTGAGGGTGGTTAGGATTGTGGCTGTGCAGGCCACGCCATGAGGTTCAAATCCTGAGACCTGGCCAAGCCACCTAACTCCGTGCCTCCGTTTTGCCACCTGTAATGGGGTATAATGATAATGGTGCTTGGTTCTCAGGGTGTTCGAGGGTGGAATGGGTTAATCCAGGCAAAGTGTTTACAGCACTTCCTGTACTTGGTACATCTACCAAGTACATTATCGCTGTAATGTTTATTTCCCATGAATCCCACACAGCTCACTCCCCCTTGTCATTAGTTCAAATGTGCCCTCCTCTGAGAAGCCTTCCCCGACCATCCCATCCAATCCCCAACCCCACTGTACCCTGCCACCCTCTGGCCCCTACTCTGCTTGATTTTTCTTCGTTGCCCTTATGAGGTGTCCCTTGCTAAAGTGTAAGCCCCATGAGGGCAGGGACTTGATCTTCCCCATATTCTGAATAATCCCCAGTGCTTTTAACAGTACCTGGCCCATAGCAGCCACCCAGTAAATTTCTGCTTGGATGAAGGAGTACATTCCATCTCTGTCCTCACGTGAAACCTAATTTATAGGGAAGGAACAGATGCAGAGAGGTAAAGCAAAGTGTCTAAGGCACACAGCCAAGAAGTGACCCAGTGCAGCCTTGAAGCCAGGTCTTCTGACTCCAGGAGGACTCACCTTTCCCAATTAGTGCTTGAGTCTCTCTGCTAGACTCACTCACTCTTCCCTGGTCTTGGAACACTGTCTTCTCTGTGCTCCTGGCTGTGGCCACACTGAACACCTGGCAGTGTCTCAATCCTATGACGCTTCACTCACCTCCAGATCTTACCCATGCCATCTCCTCATCTGGAGCCCTCACCCTGCTCCTCTTCACCTGGATACCAACTTCTAGTCATCCTGTGAATCTCAGCCTCTCAGAAGGCCCCTTCTTCCAGGAAGTCTGCCTGATTGACTGCCAGGCAGCCACCCCTCCTCTGTGTTCCCACAGACCACGTATCAATCTGTGTTTAATCCTCTCTTTACCTGCACTGCACCCCCATGTTCTAAGCTCCATAAGCACAGAGAGAGACATTTAACTCACAAAACACCCCTGAGCGATGGGTATCATTACCCCCATTGTGGGAGGCTCAGCTTATCAGGCTCAGCCTATCAGGCTCAGCCTGGGCTTTGGGTTCAAGCTAGTCTTACTCTAGAGCTATGAGAGGCCCCTCACTCATGCCATGCAGGGGCCCAGCTGCCCACTTCTCATCTGCAGTCTTCACCCTCCACTGGGCACCCAGCAGGGGGGTGCTGGTGTGAGCCCTTCAGAACCACCCATCCTCTTGTCTAAGGTCTCTCTTCTGCAGACCCCATGACTTGGGCCACACCTCCTCTGACTGACCCCATGGGACCTCCCCCTCAGCCCCCCGGCTTCCAGTGCATAACTCTACCCTTAGGGTAGGGTCTCTCTCAGGACCACCCAGTCAGGCTTCCTCCCTAGGGTCAGACCAGGTCCACGAAATCCACACTTTGCATCCCTGAACGCTGCAAGTACAGGTCAGAGCATCAGCCCCTCACCCTGACATTCAGGTCCTTGCCCACCTTTTCCTTCTTCCTATTCTTTTCTACTCAAGCCTCAGCAAAATGAGAACAGGTCACAGCTACTAAGCATTTTTGGCACACCAGGCACTGCTCTGGCCTCCTTACGCATTTCAACCCAACAACTCTTCACAATACCCTGTGAAGGAGTTACAGCTTCTCTCCCCATTTTATAGATGGTCGCATAGCAAGGAAGGGACAAGGCTGGGATTTGAACCCAGAGCCCAGAGGCTTATCTTCTCTACTACACGACCTACCTGGTGAAGCCCAACTACACTGCACCCTCGCCCACCTCCCCGCATCTGATGATGCTGTTCCTTCTGTCCGAATCTTGCCTCTTTGTCCTCCTCACCTGGCTGGTTCCTCCTTGTCCTTCCAGGTTAAGGTCCTTCATGCTCCTTGACAAAGCTCCCCCTTCCTGCTCAGTACCCCACACCCTTTCTACAGGTCTCTGAAATATCCCCTGTAGATTGCAAACTCCTTGAGGACAGGGAAGGTTCCCTCTGACATGGACTCTGCACCCCCAGCTCCTGAAGCCAGGCCTGGAAGGCAAGAGGTGCTCAGTAAATATTTAGTGAACAAGCCACTAAGTGAATGAGGAAAGGGGCCTGACTCTTGATTTTCCAATTTGGAAAGCTTGCTGCTCTCCAGGACAAAGACTTCACATCACTCATGGATATAAATGGACAGTTTCAAAGGCTTAATCCTTCCACACTTACTGCAAACCCATACACACATGGAAATAAATAAGTTTCTTTTTTAGGAGGAAAAGAAAGCTTTTCATGGCATCATAAAACAACGGTTTATTTTCATCTCCCAGAGTCTGCCTGGGTTTAGTTATGCTCCAGAGCCTGCGAAAGACTCTGAGCGAACACTGACTTGAAAAATCACCATCTCCACAGCTGCCCAAGGCGCGTGGAAAGAGTAGAAATTTCTCTGTGTGTCCATCTGTGTGTGTCCAAGGGTTATCAATCACCCTCAGAATGGGGCCTGTGTGGGTGGGGTGACTCTGTCATCCACAGCAAATGGCAAACAGATTTGGTGAAAGAGAGGACATGTAAGCAGGGGAGCTGGAAACGATGGAGAGGAAAAGAACACGCATACATTTTCAAGATGCTTAAACCTATTATTAGGACCCAAGGAGTTCCAATGCCCTTGATATTGGGCAGTTACAAGTCTATGCTGTCTTTTCCTGGGTCCGTCAATAACCTCCAAACTCAGATGGAGATTCTACTTGCATTCATTCTGAGATGGGCATTAACACTGCCCCCATAATACTTGCCCCCTCTGCCTGCTGGGCACACCTAGGGCGAATATTCTAGCCCCCTGTGCATTTGGCTGGGGATCTAGAATAACTAGACTAACTCTGTCCAGTGACTAACTCCGGCCAATGAATTTGAGTGGAAATGATGAACGTCACTTCTGGGTTGGGGCATTGAATTGCCAGTGTGAGACCCTCCGGAGACCCATCCATATTGGAGTTGGTGGCCGCTCTGCTGGCCTGGACTCGGAGTGAAGAGATAAGGGGCAGCAGCACCAGCCACTAGGACGGATGTGGCATGAGTGAGAAAAAGTTGTGTCGCTGTAAGACAACAAAAGATCTAAGTTTTGTTGTTGCTTGTTCTGCAGCTTAATCTAGCCTATCCAGACTAATACCATGCAATCAACAGACCCCAAATCCAGAGGCCTTCAGCTTCGGTCCTGGGTCCTATGACATATTAGGAAAGCATTGTTGAGTAAGTCTCTGAGCTTGAGTTCCCCCAGCTGTAAAATGGGGATCACAGCAAAACCTTCCTCTCTGAGCATCTGCACCAAATGGAAAGCACTTCTGCCATCCCTTTCCTGTACCTGGGTCCCTACCCCATCCTCTCCTTTCTACTCTGGAGGCTTCACAACAAGAGCAGTTCACAGTCCTGGGGCATGAGACAAACAAGAAAAAGAAACATTGACTTCCTTCACCAAATACCAGCCCCAGAGCAGATACATGGCTACTACATGTTTCCCACTGGAGGAACCCATCATCCAGCCCAGCCCCAGAACTGATGCCTGCCGAACAGTCAGCCCTTTAGGAATCTGAATTTTTTGAGTGTATAGGCCATGTATGTCTATGAAGCTTTGCAAAGAGAAAGAGGGGTGTCATGCTGTCTTCATCAGCTCAAGCTGCCATGCCAAAATACCAAAGGCTAGGTGGCTTCAACAACAGACATTTATTTTGCACAATTCTAGAGGCTGGAAAGTCCAAGATTAAGGTGCCAGCCAATTCCATCCTGGTGAAGGCTCTCTTCCTGGCTTGCAGACATCCATTCTCTCATTGTATGCCCCCAAGGCAAGAGAGAGCCAGCTCTCTGGTGTCTCTTCTTATGAGGACATTAATCCTATCAGAGCAGATCTCCACTCTCATGATCTCATCTAACCCTAATTATCTTCCAAAAGTCCCATCTCCAAATACCATCACATTAGGGGTTAGATTGTTGACATACAAATTGGGGTGGGAGGACACAATTCGGCCCATGCTAAATGCATAGCATGACTCATGAAATCTCTGAAACGATTACCATCTGACCAGCACATTACAGTCTACAGTGCACCTTCCATACACCATCACATTGGATATCCAGAATCAGCCCGTGAGGAAGGCCTTGTAGATGAGGAGATAGAGACATACAAAATCTAAGCAGTGGGGCCCACATTTACTCAGCAGGAGGCCAAGAACCCAGGATTCAAGCCCAGATCTTCTGCCTCCCAAGCACACTCTCCCTTCTTTACACTAAACTGCAAAACCTAATACGGCCATTATTCAAATAAGCAGGGGGTGGGAGTGGGCCATGAATGACCTAATAGAAGGGTGAGGCAGGCATGAGGGTTCAGTTCAAGGGCTCTGGACAGGCAGCCCTGAGTTCCAGTCTTGGCTCAGGCCACTGCCTGTGTTCTGACCCTGGACAAGTCATTTGCCTCCAAGCTCAGTCCTCCACCTGTAATATGGAGGTCACGATTGTTCCTACCCTATAGGGTTGATATGGGGATTCAGTCAGATGAAGCATGAGCTAAGCACAGGGCCTGACACAAAGAAAGTCCTTGTATTAGTCTGCTAGGGCTGCCATGACAAAATACCACAGACAGTGTGGCTGAAGCAACAGAAGTTTATTTTTCACAGTTCTGGAGGCTGGAAGTCCAAGGTGGAGGTGTCAGCAGGGTTATTTCTTCTGAAGGCCTCTCCCCTTGGCTTACAGATGACTGCCCTTCAGCCTCCTTTTCACTGTGTCCTCACAGGTCTTTCCCCTATGCATTCTCACACCTTCTGTCCTTCCTCTTTTTTTTTTTTTTTTTGAGATAGAGTCTTGCTCTGTCACCCAGACTGGAGGGCAGTGGTACGATCTCGGCTCACTGCAACCTCCACCTCCCAGGTTCAAGCGATTCTCCTACCTCAGCCTCCCGAGTAGCTGGGATTACAGGTATGCACCACCACACCAAGCTAATTTTGTATTTTAGTAGAGACAGGGTTTTGCCATGTTGGCCAGGCTGGTCTCGAACTCCTGACCTCAGGTGATCTACCCACCTCAGCCTCTGAAAGTGCTGAGATTACAGGAATCTCCTCTTCTTATAAGGACACCAGTTGGATTGGATCAGGGACCACCCTCGTGGCCTCATTTTAACTTACTTAACTCTTAGAAGAAAGCCCTGTCTCCAAATGCAGTCACGTTCTGAGGTACTGGCGGTGAGGGCTTCAATGTATGAATACTTGGGGGAGACACAATTCATCTCATAAAGTATTCAGTGCCTATCCGCTCTTAGAGGGAGAACTAGAGCAGAATTCTCTCTCTCTCCCATAAACACTGCCAGTGGCATTGCAAATTTGTCTACCCGCTTTGGGTAGACTGCGCTGCTGTGCAGTATTTACTCAAGGTGAACATGCACATACCTTAGGACCCGGCAGCTCCACCCCCACCAGAAATGCATCCATGTGTTCACCCAAAGACAGCCACCTGAATGAATGTTCATTGCAGCCCTATCCATAACAGCCCCAAACTAGAAGACATCCAAACACCCAGAAACTGTTAAATGGATAAATAATGTGTGGTGTCATCACACAGTGGAATATTCCACCCTGCCATGAGACTGAAGAGACCACAGCAACCTGGGTGAACCTCACAAGCAGAAGGTTGAGCAAACGAAGCTGCACACTGGCCGGGCATGGTGGCTCACGCCTGTAATCCCAACACTTTGGGAGGCCAAGGAGGGTGGATCACCTGAGGTCAGGAGTTCGAGACCAGCCTGATCAACATGGAGAAACCCCGTCTCTACTAAAAATACACAATTAGCTGGGCGTGGTGGTGCATGCCTGTAATCCCAGCTACTCGGGAGGCTGAGGCAGGAGAATCGCTTGAACCCGGGAGGCGGCAGTTGCAGCGAGCCAAGATTGTGCCGTTGCACTCCAGCCTAGGCAACAAGAGAGAAACTCTCGGGAAAGCTGCACACAGAAGAGCAAATGCTTCTGAGTCCATCTATATAAAGTTAAACAAGCAAAACTAAGGAGTGCCTGGTGTTGAAATCAAGGCAGTGTTTACCCTTGTGGAGTGGGGAGTGGACAGTGGTACAAGAGGCCTTCTGGGGTGCTGGAAATGCTCCGTCTCTCCCTTTTTTTCTCTTTCTGAGACGGAGTCTTGCTCTGTTGCCCAGATTGGAGTGTAATGGCACAATCTTGGCTCACTGCAAACTCCACCTCCCAGGTTCCAGCGATTCTCCTACCTCAGCCTCCCGAGTAGCTGGGACTACAGGCACGCGTTACCACGCCCAGATAATTTTTGTATTTTTAATAGAGATGGGGTTTCACCATGTTTCCCAGGCTGGTCTCGAACTCCTGATCTCAGATGATCCGCCTGCCTCAGCCTCCCAAAGTGCTGAGATTACAGACATGAGCCACCGCGCCCAGCCAGTACTCCATCTCTTGATCTAGAACCTGGTTAAACTTGCGTAAACTCTGTGAAAAAACTCTGTGAAAATGCATGGCGCTATACACTAAGGATTTGTGCAGAACTTTCTGCAAGTTATACTGGAATTAAAAGTGTTTCCAGGAGCAGGTGGTGGGAAGAGAGTAATACTTTCTTGGGGGGAGAAATGTCTTACTCTGAGAGACTCCTCAGTCCACCCAGGTAAAATCCACGGCTCTCCCCACTTCTGCCTTCTGACAGCTCCACGCAGGCTTCTACTCTGTCTAGCCCCAGTCCTCAGGCAGCCCAGCCCTGATCTGTGCTTGGTTTCCTGCAGTCGCCCACCCCCTGCCCTCCATGGCCCCAGGATGCAAATCTTCCACTTCCAGGAGCACGGACCTTTTGCCTGTTCTCAATCAGTTCTCACCTGCCTGACCTGCTCGCCCTGGACAGAGTGGTTTGCTAGAGCAGGTTTGTGAATGGGAGCACCTTCTCAGTCCCAAGCCAGGAGGCAGATGGTGTGTCTCTGCCCCTCTCCGACCTCCTTTCTAATTTGTCGGACTGACACCTGTTCCTTGACCCCACTCCTCAGGAAAAAAAAAAAAAAAAAAGCATTTTCTGCTGACCCAGATTGTATGCCTTTGACAGTGAATAAGAAGTTGGACTTTTGCCCCCAGAGAACGAAGCTTTGCAAAATGCTAGCTCAAATCAGGTTAGAAAAAGAAAACAGGTCGGTTCAGGGTCTGAGGCTTCTCTTTGTGGAAAGAGCGCTGGCCAGAGGGACAGGAGGGAGAGGGTCTGGTTCCTGGGCAGCCTCAATAGGTAAGAACAGGAAAGACCCTTCAGTTCTTCTTGACCAGAGGTATCAAGGTGTTTTTCTATTTTGTTTTAAAAGCTTTATGGAGCTATAATTTAACCACCATAAAATTCACCTTTCTTTTTTTTTTTTTTTTTTTTTTTGAGACAGAGTTTCGCTCTTGTTGCCCAGGCTGGAGTGCAATGGCGCAATCTAGGCTCACTGCAACCACCGCCTCCCGGGTTCAAGCGATTCTTCTGCCTCAGCCTCCTGAGTAGCTGGGATTATAGGCATGTGCCACCACACCCGGCTAATTTTTTTGTATTTTTAATAGAGACGGGGTTTCTCCATGTTGGTCAGGCTGGTCTCGAACTCCTGTCCTCAGATGATCCGCCCACGTCAGCCTCCCAAAATGCTGGGATTACAGGCATGAGCCACAATGCCCAGCCTAAAATTCACCTTTCTAAAGGTTCGATTCGGTGATCATTGGTTTATTTACAGAGTTACACAGCCATCACACAATCTCATGTCAGAACCCCTCCATCACTCCCAAAAGCAGCTCTGCCTACTGACTGGGCTGCTTTGGGAAAAACCCCTGCACACGAACACTTTGCATCATTCAGCACTTTACAGTTGGCAAAGTGCTTTCACATGGACTGTCTTACTTAAACCTCATTTCTAATATGATTACCCCCATTTTACAGATGAGGAAACCGAGGCTCTGAGAGGTTCAGTGACTTGCCCAAAGTAACGGAGCTAATAGGTAACAGAGCTGGGTTTCAGCTCAGGTCTGTCTGAAATCAAAGCTGTTGTTCTTAACTGCTCTGCTTTTACTTCCACAGCCTGAGAGTTACAGCATAAGCGCTCTCACACTGTATCATTCGGAATGAGATTTAGAGAATAATGAAGGTTCGTAAGACACTGTTCTAAACACTTTACAGAGAGTAACTCGTGTAATCCCTATAACTAACAACGTGTGGGGCTCTATTATTGACCTATTTTCTCAAGCTCAGGGACGTCCAATATCTTGTTCAAGGTCACTCAGCAGAGCCCGTAATCAAACCAGGGAGTCTGGTTCCAGAACCCGAGATCTTATCCCTCCCACTCTCGGTTTCATCATATAAACAGTTCCAGCGCAGAAGCTTATTTTTATCTTCATTAAATTAAATAGAGTTGTGTTCCCCGTTCTCTATCTCCCACACCCCAGTTCTGAATTCATATTTCACCCCTTCCTATGAGAAAACAAGCTCTTCCTTACAATCAGAACAAACTCGAATTACAAGGAAATGTGGTCTGGATGGAGCTTCCCTCAGGTCAGGCGGCCTAAGTCCTAAGACCATGAGTCATGTCTTCAGTGCTGCTTTGCATTACCAGGGAACTGGGTAGAAATGCATCATCTTGGCTTTGCTCCACACCTGCTAAGTGGGGATCTGTAGTTTGACAAGATCCCCAGATGATCTATGTGCTCACTAAAGTTGGAGAAACACAGCCCCAGGAGTTTATGCCTACAACAGCGTCTCCAGCCCTCTCCTTGTACCCTCACTACCACTTGGGCACACCTTCCTGGGGAAGCTTGCCTGCTGAGCGACCACACCCCACCTGCACGTGAGCACCTCCCAGGTCCTTCCTCGTGTGTCCCGTGTCCAGGCTTATCCCAGGGTTCCTCTCTTTTGCTTCTGGGAAAGTGCCATTCCCAAAGGTCTCAGCAGCCATGAGTCCAATTTTTTAATTTGCATTCGGATGCCCAGTTCAAACAGGAGGACATAGACCACAGTTTCCCCCAGTTCTCACGCCTCCCTATCGCTGACTCCATTTGCTTTCATCATCAGCACTACTTGCCTGGCTCCTGAGGGCATTTGACATTGTAAGTTCCGGTTTAACATTCCCTTTTACATTCACCAAATAATTTACATTCCACAAAAAACAAAAAAACAGATTCCCACAAGATGCTTTAAGGAAAAGATACTCCAAGGTTAAGAGCATTTTGGGAAATAGTATTATTTCCTCTCTAGTAGATATTTCCTCAGGCATTTTAAAGGCCCTGAGAAGCCCTCAGTAAGAAAAAAAAAATCCTAATTTACCCAGCTTCCCTAAATTTATTGGTTTACAAAATCCCTATTCTCAAGTAATCACTATAAATATTCAATGAATATAGTGTTGCTCGGAACTCATCTTAGGAAAAAGTGCTGTGGGTAGAGTCATATTATCACTGTGTAAGGCTAGTGGGCCCCAGGAAATCTACACTTCATCACATTATCTACCTTTACCAGGTAATTCTGATGCAGAGGCACAGTGCATCAGAGCATGTATGACTCATTAAGTCTCTGATGATTACCATTTGCCCAGTAGTTTACCATTTACAAGACACATTCCCATACATCATCACATTTAAGATGTTATCTTATTCAGTTTGGGCTGCCATCATGAAATACCATGGCTTAAACTACAGACATTTAGTTCCACAGTTCTGGAGACTGGGAAGTCTAAGTTCAAGGTGTTGGCAGGTACACTGTCTGGGAAGGACCCACTTCCTAGCTTGCAGATGACCATCTTTTCACTGTGTCCTCAAATGGCAGAGAAAGAGATAGTTCTGATGCTGCTTCCTCCTCCTAAGAGGACACTAATCCCATCCTGGGGGCTCCACCTTGATTACCTCATCTAAACCTAATAACCTCCCTAAGACTCCCACCACCAAGTATCATCACATTAGAGTTAGGTTTTCAATATATGGATTTGGTGGGGACACAATTCAGCCCATAACAGATGTGCAATTAACACCATAGAGAGTCTTCGTAGATGTATGCCCTTCCTTGGACCAAAGGAACAGGCCAGGCATTACATGTTTCTCTGCTGTCTTTTCATCATGGCTAAGCCAAGGCTTCTTCCTCTTTGCTCCATCCTCAACCAATATGGCAGCAGAGCCCATAGGGATGTAAGGCCCCTAACTGGCACCAGGCTGATAGGCTCCATTAGAGGGGTGCAAAGCCAGGCTTAAGAGTCTCAATGGCCTGTTCTTCTTGGAATAAGGGGCCCTCAAGAGAAAAATGGAATATGCCCCCTTATACTTACCCCCAAAAATAGGTCAAGTCTGCCTACAGTTGAACATAGTAGTTAGGAGAAATAACCTTGGGCTGACTGTGTAACTCTCCAAGGCTTCATTTTCTCATCTATCTAAATGATAGAGAGCTATGGTGAGGGCTAAATAAACCAACTGGATTAACAGCACTTATCATAGATCTTGGCACATAGTGAATGCTTAATAAATGTTAAATAAAGATTACATTTTCCCATCAGGACTGTCTTAGTCCATTTGAACTGCTATAACAAACTACCATGGACTGGGTGGCTTATAAAAACAGATACTTATTTCTCACAGTTTGGAGGCTAAAAAGTTCAAGATCAAGGTGTCAGCCAATTCGGTGTCTGGTGAGGGCCCATTTCTTGGTTCACAGATAGCCATCTTTTCTCTATGTCCTCACATGGTGGAAGGGGTTAACAAGCTCTCTTGTGTTTCCTTCACAAGAGCACTAATCCCATACATGGGGGTTCTGACCTAATTACCTCCCAAAGTCACCACTTCCTAACACCATCACCTTAGGGGGGTTGTAATTTCAACATTTTAATTTTGAGGGGATAAAAACATTCAAACCATTGCATTATGCTTCTGGACCCCCAAAATTCATGTCCTTCTTACATGCAAAATATATTCATTCCATCCCAATAACCCTAAAAGTTTTAACTCATACCAACATCATCTCCAAAACCTAAAGTCCAAAGTCTCATTTGAATATCATCTAAATTAGATATGGGTGAAACTCAAAGTCCAATTCATCCTGAGGCAAATTCCCTTCCTTCTCTGAGTCTATGAAATCAAAGTTAAATGCTTACAAAATACAATGGTGGGTTGGGCACAGGACAAACATTCCCATTCCAAAAGGGAGAAACGGTGAAGAAGGCCAGAGTGACAGGTCCCAAGCAAGTCCAAAACCTTAAGTCTTGAGCATAATCTTCTTTGGCTCAATGCTCTGCCCTCCAGGCCCGCTGGAGTGGAAGTCTCATCCTTAAAGGCTTGCAGGGTAGAAGGTGGGCACCCAAGGCTCCAGGTAGCCCTGCCCTCACAGCTTTGCCGGTTACAATCCCTGCCACAGCTCTCACAGGTTGGAGTTGCACGCCTGTGGCTTTCCAGGACTAGAATCACACACTGATGCCTCTACTCTTCTGGGGTCTCAGGGTAACCTTTCCATCTTGGTACCACTAGGCATTGCCCTACCAGTGGCCCTCTATAGTTTTCTGCCTGGATGGCACACCCATGGCCTCAGGTGGCTCCAATGTTAGAAATCTACGTGAAGGTAGGCTTGCCCCACAGCTTGCACACTCTGAGCACTACACAGACACAGCCAAAGTCTGCTGCCTGTGCCTTCTGGATGGGAAGCCAAGGAGCAAAACCCTGGAATGCAGTGGAGTGGAGCCTGTGATATGAGGGATGCTGCACAAAGCCTGCAGGGGTCCAGCAGGCATCTACAGCCCCTCCTATGAAGTTGTTCTGATGATCTCTGGAGCACCTTGCTATGCAAGGGGTTCATTCTTCCATTGTCTTGAACAATAGCCCCGGCTTCTGTTCAGACAGCTGACAAAACTCCATGTAAGATTTGGCCATTGGGCCACACCTTTAAAGTTCTTTAGGAACAGACCTTTTCATTCTTTATAATACAGAAAGGCTGAGAAGTTTCCAAATCTTTAAGTTTGGCTTTCTTTCTGATTAAGAATTCCATCTTAAAGTCATTTCTCTCTTTTTTCCTTTTTACTATAAGAAGTCAAGAGAAGTCAAGCTGCTCTTTCAACACTTTACTTAGATATTTCCTCAGCCAAATATCCAATTTCACTACTCACAAGTTCTATCTTCCACAAACTATTAAGACACAAACACAATTCAACTAACTTCCTTGCCACTTTGTAACAAGGATGACCTTTCCTCCATTGTTCAATAACATCTCTCATTTCCATCTGATGCCTCATCAGAATGGCCTTTACCATCTGCTATGGTTTGAAAGTGCTCCCCAAAGTTGACGTGTTGAAAAATTTGATCTTCAATGCAGTAGTGCTGGGAAGTGGGGGCTAATGGGAGGTGTTTGGGCTATGGGGCCACTGCCTTCATGAATGGATTAGAGGACTTTTATTATCCTGGAAGTGAGTTCCTCATAAAAGGATGAATTTGGCCCTTTCTTTCTCTCTCTCTCTCTCTCTCTCTCTCTCTCTCTCATCTTTCACCATGGGATGACACAGCAAGAAGGCCCTTGCCAGATGTCAGCACCTTGATATTGAACTTCCCAGCTTCCAGAACTATGAGAAATTCTCTTTTCTTTATAAGTTACTCTGGCATTTTATTGTAGCAGCACAAAATGGGCTTAGACACCATCCATATTTCCACCAGCATTCTTGATTACTTAGGTATTCTCTAAGAAGACTGAGACTTTCCCTACAGCTCCCCTCTTTTCTTTCTAAGCTTCTCCAGAATCACTCTTAACAGTCTCTTCATAGCAATGTAGGCTTTTTCTACCATGCATCTCAAAACTCTTCTAGCGTCTCCACATTACCCTGTTCCAAAGCTGCTTCCACACTTTCAGGTATTTGATACAGCAGCACCCCCACTTCTCCATACCAATTTCCTGTCTCAGTCTGTATAGGCTTCTATAATATGAACTAAAAACTCCATTAAAGCAAAGTCTGTGGGTATTTTGCTGACCCCAGTGTCCTAGAACCCAGCAAAGCCTGGCACATAGTAGACACTCAAATAAATACCTGTGAGTGAATGAATGAAGGTGTTCTCACAGCTCTCTCCCTTTGCCCATTCATAGAATGGCTCACCCTGTACTGAAATTTACTGTGGATCTCTCAGCCCCAGGAAGCCCAAGACTGTGTCTGTAATGTTCACAAAATGTCTGAGGGACACAGCTCATGGCTAAAGGACAGAAAGGCCCTCATCATATTGACTGACTGAATGAACGAAGAGGGAGTATAACTCTGCATATAAGCTTTAGAGTTAGATATGGGTGTTCTGGGAGTGACCTTGAGCAAGTTACTTAATCTCCCTATGCCCCAGTTTCTCATCTGCAAATTGGGAATGATAAGACAGCTTTTACCCGTCTAGTTGTTTTATGGATTATATGAACTAGCAGATGTGAAACCCTTAACACAATGCCTGGCACACAGTCATCACGTAACTGATGCCTAATAGTAACAGTTGTTGTTATTATTAGGCTCATTAATACTCATCAAGAACAGGTGCTCAGAACAGGCTAGCATCCCTTTAGGCAATGAAGAGCATCAACTTCTGTGGAAGCGCTTGTTGAAGCATGAAATTTCCTTCCTTCCCTTTATACAAAAAGACAAAAGCATGTTCAATTTAGGCTCGAGCAAAGAGCTCTATATGAGACTACAGGAAGGTGAAAATGACTTCATTTTCATTCATCTTCCCTGGGCTCTTTCCTCTGACACCGGCAGCAGAGCTTTAAGCATTTGATATTGGCTTGTCCTGATTCATTACCCCGGCCTCTTCCTGCACACCCACCTCTGCTGGCTAAGTTGTAAAGCACGGCTCTAGATGGTCCCTATCAGAACTTGAGGGCTCACCACACAAATGGAAAGCACCTGAGTTGCCTCTCTGCTACTTCTTGCCTTGCAAAGCTATTTCCTTCCCTGATAGGCGTTTTTGTCTGCCATCTCCAAGAAACACTACCAGCCCTCCATCGTCATGTGGAAATGACCGCCAGGTAATGACTTTTAAAACACCAAATTGCATCAAGTACAAGGGCTGCTGAGAGTCCCATATTCAGCAAGGAATTTTCCCCTGTTTGGTTTGGCCATCCAGTGGAGCATTAGACAGCAGTTTAATCATTATTACCGGTGCTGCACTGAGACTCTCTGGAGAAGCACTAAACTGGAATGAAAAGGAACTGACATAATTAGTCTGACACAGTTCAATAGGGAACTATTACACCAAAGGTAATGAGCTCCAATGATATGTTAATGTTATTGTAGGAAATTATGCCAGTGCAACAAAGTGGCTTTGAGTTGGGGGCGGGGAGGAGGAGACAAGCTATTCCCAGGCAATACCCTAATGCAAAATAAAAATTGAGAAGGCTTATAAAATGCCTTTTCCTTTGACCCTGAGGAGCTGTGGTCTCTTAGGGCTGAGGATCTGTTATCAAGACTACAGGATACTGCAGAGGCCACGCAGGCAATGCTGCTGGTGTCCATATGCATAAGTAGCCGGATATTTCTTCAACCAGGGAAATTTAAAACTCAAGAAAATTGCTCTGAGCACTAATAACAATCCCTTACAGTTGTTCAACACTGCACAGTTCACGAAGTGTTTTCATGTCCCTTATTAGAAGCAAAGGGATACAGTCAAAGGGCAAGAACCTTGCCACTTAAAAAATTGTGACCCTAGTCAAGTAATTTAACATCTATGGGCCTCAGTTTTCTTATTGCTATAGTGGAAACAGTAGTGTCTACCTTCCAAGTTGAAATCATGCCCATAAAGCTTCCATTCTGCAGCAGGTGTGCAATAAGACATAGCTGGATTATGCTTATTAATTGTCTTTGCATTGGGGCGATATTGACAAAGACCAACTCTGTGGGATATCAACATTCACTAGAACCTCTTGATTAACGTTCAGCCTCAGAAGAAGGAGTGTGGGCAACATTGTGATGATCCCAAGCCAGCAAATGTCAACATTTCCAAAATACGATTGACCATTTCCCAAACCCAAATAATCAACTAACCCCCATCTTTCATGTGAGTGGGTGCCCTGGCTAAAGCTGGTATGACAGCTGAAGTGTGGACTTTTGTCTCATGTCATTTTTAATCTGAGTTTTCTGAACGTAAGGGGAAAAAGAGAGGAAACGAATGCCTGGGTCCCGATGGAAAATAGTGGCTCTCTTTACGACTGTTCCATTTCTCCCTTCTCCCTTGGTTCCCTTGCAAACTTAAAACAGTGTTAGAATTCACATAGGTACACAATTTATAGCTCACATATCAATTTCCCATCCACTGCCTCATCCTCCCAAAACCATCCCAGTGAGCAGTGGGACAGACATTTTCATTGTTCCTGTTTTACAGATGAGAAAATCAGGGCTCACTAGGTTAAGTTCTCCCAGGGTCACACAGCAGAGGAAAGTGAGGCGGGATGTGAGTTTGAGCTTTGATGTCAATGCAAGGAGCAAAAAGATTCTGTCACGGGGCTGCCCTCCATTCCAACCCACTTCCGCTTCCGCAAACCTCACCCCATGCATATAAGGCACTCTTGAGTAACTATCATAGCAGGGGCCCTTCTTTCCATCCTAGAAAGGGGTGTCCTTTGTCACCTGGGGGAGTGGGTAAATCAGAGGAATTGGCCATATGGCCTCAAGCTATAGAGCGGCCTCTAGTCTCTTATCCCCAGGAAAGGAAAAATCAGTGCCCAGCCCCATGATCTGGGGGATCCTACCCCACCCCACCCCCTGCCAGTACTCTTCATCTTCTCAGACCAAACACACACTGAACCTGAGGGAGGTGTAGGCAGCTCCCTGGCTGAGGAATTCGAGTAAGTACCAAAAAATTGTACAATAGAAGCCGGCCTCAAAGTGTGGTCCTCTGACCAGCAGGATCAGTGATACCAGGAGGCTCTTAGAAATGCCAGTTATCAGGTCCAATCCCAGACCTACCGAATTAGGAGCTCTGGGGTGGGGCCCAGTAGTCCGTGTTTTTGCAAGCCCTCCCAGTGATTCTGATGCGTGCTGATGTGTGAGGACCACTGTTCTGGCATCTCATCCTCACATGTCACCAGGTGGAGAAAGAGGAAATAGGTCTCACTAGGGATCCCCCTTCCTTCCCACTTTCTAGCTCACAGCTCCTCGCCTCTTCCACCTGCAGGCACCCTGGCCCCTACCTGGGTACCCCCACCCTTCCCTGGAGACTTTACACCTTTCTAAACAGTATTGGAATCTTGCCTCTTGCCCTGCGCTCCGCCCCCTCCATCTTCAGCCTGATATCATGGGACTTCCCCTGCCCTGTCCCAGAATGACTGGGACCCGTGGGCCAGGGTGGACCAGGCTTCAATTCCACGTCAGGTTCTCCCTGACTAACCACAGCCATGGCCAGTGTTTTCTCCTGATGACTTGAGGACAAACTCACCTTTCAACCAAAGAATCAAGTTACTCCCTGAAGACATCATATTTTAGTTTACAAGAGAAATGTGAGCTCTTCCTGGTCCTATGACTACTCCTACACCTTGTGAAATAATGGCCGGCTCGTATTACATCAGAGCAGCATCTGCTGACTCCCTGTTCCTATTTTCACACCAAGAGGCCGGTACTTAACTGAAAGTGCCTCTGAGTCACCCAGGATGGCCCTGACTCCCCATTTCTCCCCTGGTAGAGGAGGGGCGCAATGCATCCCATAAATGGGTCATTCGCAGCATAAGGAGCAGGACCGGGAAGAGCAGCAACAGGGATGCTAAGACCACTTGACAGCAACAGGGATGCTAAGACCACTCAACCTCACTGCCTCGAGGGGTGGAGGCCACGCTTCATTCCTGCCCCCATCAGCACCCACTGGGGCTGGACCTTGTTGGACTGCCCCTGTCACCAGGAAGAGCTTGGTAAGCAGAAACAAGGACCCCAGGAGGTTGCTGGGTTCTACTTCCCTGAGTTTTCCTTAGGTAATCCACAGCACAAGGAATGCCTAGACTCATGGCCCCTAATTTCTGCTCATCATTCCCACACAATGATAGCATAGCTCAAGCTCCAGTGCCTCTGGGAGGAGGAGGCCTCCAGCCAGGATACAGCCCCTCTGGCAGACACAGCTCACAGAATTCCTGCCCAGAACTGCTCCCTCACACAGTTGCCAACTGTACACACGGCAGGGGCCTCCCCCAACCCCTGGCAGCCACCCATAAGCCCCAGGTGGAGCTGGTCCCTCATCAGTAGAGGTGGGGAAACCCTGGCCACGTGCCGATGCCACCTGTGTGGGCGGCAGCTTCACTCGTATGAGGAGCATTGAGGTCAGGCCCTCCTTCCCACCTGTGGGCTGCTTGTCTGGGCCCTGCTCAACAGTCAGGCAATCCCATAGGCTCTCAAGGGACCCACCAGAGGTTTTCTTCCCAACAGGCTCCCCAGTGGCCACCAGCAGGGGCACCTCCCAGGAAGACCAGAGCTTGGACACAGGCAGATTGAGTGGGGCCCCCAGATACCACCTTGTCCGATGGCAGCTCTGACATTTCCCCACAGGCCCCCCTCCCACCGTAAGGCTCCTGATACTATCTCTTTTAAGCAGCAAATAACACAAGAGTTAGTAGCCAAGGCGTCAGACTTATTTGACCCATGATCAAATCCCAGTCCCACCACTCCTATTTGAGCCTCTGGGAGGCTACTTTAGCTCTCTAGATCTCTGTTTCCTCATTTGTTTGATAGGAATAACAGTAGTACCTACTTCATTGTCAATAGCTCACAGTACCTACTCACTTCAAACATTGAAATAAGGTTTTTATTTTTATTTTACTATTGGCAGCAGCCACAGGATGGGAAGTTACCCAAGAAGGGAACCTCACCCTTTAAACAGTCTAACCTGCATCCTGAACTGTGTCCAGCAATGGAGAAACGATGAGCTGAACAACACTCTTGCCAGCACCCTAACCTCGCCAGCCAAGGAGGATTTTTCATGACAGAATCTGAGGCCTAAGCCACCGCAGGGTTTGATTTCTGCACCAATGATTCTTCTGTAGCCACCAGAGCAGGGCCACCTCACATCGGGGGCACTGGGACCTTGTATTTCCTTCAAAGGGCAAAAAGACTTTCTTGTGCCCAGTACATGACCAGGAGCCCTCATGCACAGAGACCTCCACACTGAATTTCAGGCTGTGTCTACACAGCTGAAGCTAGACCAGTCCACAGCAGCCCCCTTGCTCTGGGCTTTGTAAAGCCTTAGAGCAGCCCCTTACCCGCCCTAACCTCTCCAGGCTCTTGCCTTTAACCTTATGCACTGTTTGACTTAACACTCTTTAGGGGCAAGTGATCAAGCTGGCTTAAGTAAAAGAAGGAGTTCAGAGAGAGTTAGCTCCAGGAATGGCCGGATCCAGGTCTTAAATATGTGTTATTCAACAAATATCTATCAATACTTCTATGTTCCAGGTACTGTACTTGGCATACAAACAAAACCCCTGCCCTCATAAAGACTAAGACTGCATAAGAATGTGCATTTTTACCTATGTCTTCCGGTGCGCACAGCCAGATGGCCCCTCATGGCCACAAGTGGCTGTAGCAGCAGCTCTTGAGATACTATCCTTCCAGGTTCAAATCCACCACAAAAGAGTGAGTCCCAACAAAAGTCCTTAAAACACTAATTAGACATCTAAGGGTCAAGCTCCTGCTCCTGAAGCAATCACTGTGGCCAGAGAAATGGGATGTGGTGATTGGCTGGGGCCCTAGTCTCATGATCCATTCAGACAATTGAAATGAGGCTGGAGGACGATGTGGCCAAGGAAGGCAGTAAGTGCGGGGGAGCAACAGCAAATGTCTTCTCCATTCCCTTTGCCCAGGGTCTCCTTGCGTGAGGCTCACTCTCCTTTCCAAGATGCAAATGAGCTCCTCTGACAAGCTGAGCAGGCTGCATTGTCCTCTCCTTTCTTCTCTGGTTTCCTCCCAAAATAATAATAAAATGGATACAGGCGCACAAGCTACAGTTACATATTAATTTCACATCCATTGTTTCACTCTCTCCAAATGATCCCTGTGAAATTGTAGGTGCTATAAACTGAAGGCTTGTGCCCCCCTAAAACTTATATGTTGGAGCCCTAACCCCCAATAGATGGTATTTGGTGGGGGGGCCTTTGGAAAGTGATTAGGGTTAAATGAGGTGATGAAGCTGGCACCCTCATGATGGGATTGGTGTCCCTTTAAGAAGAGAGAGCTTGCTCACTCTCACCTTAACCCTGAATGCACACAGAGGCCAGGTGAGGATGCAGAAGGCAGCCGTCTGCAAGCCTGGAAGAGAGCCCTCACCAGAACCCAGCCATGCTGGCACCTTGATCTCAGCCTTCCAGCCTCCAGAGCTGTGAGAAAATAAGTGTCTATTGTTTAAGCCACACGATCTGTGACATTTTGTTGGAGCAGCCTGAGCTGACTAAGACGATAGGGTAGGCTCTAACCTCTTCCTGTCCCAAGCCCCTCCAGGACTGTCTAGAAAGGCAACAGGGTTTTGAGGAAAGGCTTCTGCACTATGTAACCTGGAGTAGGATGACATGAATGGAATTCCAGGCTGATGGAAGGGAGGCAGGTGAGGGATATGCCCATGTCTCACTCCACACCCTACTGCCTTGCACTCTGGATGCAGGAATAGGGAGGACTTCCCATCCCCCCCCTTTTTTATTTTTGAGATGGAGTCTCACTCTGTGGCCTAGGCTGGAGTGCAGTGGCGCCATCTCAGCTCATTGCAACCTCTACCTCCTGGGTTCAAGCAATTCTCCTGCCTCAGTCTCCCAAGTAGCTGGGATTACAGGCATGCGCCACCATGCCCGGCTAATTTTGTGTGTTTTTTGTAGAGAGAGCGTTTCTCTATGTTTTGTGTTTTTAGTAAAGACTGGGTTTCACCATGTTGGCCAGGCTGGTCTTGAACTCCTGACCTCAGGTGATCTGCCTTCCTCGGCCTCCCAAAGGACTGGGATTACTAGCATGTGCCACCATGCGCAGTCCCCATCCTCTTCTCAGGCTCAGCGCAGGAACAAGAGTCAGGACTGGCCACTGACTTGGATGTCAGGACACCTGGTCTCTAGTCTCTGCTTTGTCTCTGACTTGCTGGGTGACCCTGCCGGTGTCTTTCCCTCCCTGAGCCTGTCTCCACATCTGTAAAATGATAAGTTGGGATGTTGTACACACAAGGTCCCTTCCAGCTTGGAGTGCTGGTCTGTCCTCTGGAGTCTCTGAGGAACTGGGACAGCAGAGAGCCATGCAGAGCAGATGGGTGCCCAGGTACCTGACCCTGGCGCACCCCTCCTTTCCTTCACTCAGGGCTCAGGGGAAGGTGCAGCCCAACAGCACCAGCGAGCCCAGCATCCATTTGTCCCCCACAGGTTCACCCAGCCTGACCTGGGTCGAGCTGCTGGTAGAATTTCAGATGCTTAGTCATACCTTTTTGAGTAAATATCATGGTAAAAAGACATGACATTTCCGGGGCCAGTCTTCAGCATTAATAAAAGATTCCAAGAACAGGGTGACCTTTTCACAAAGGATTTGTAAATGCCAAAAACTACATAAAATCTCTCTTTCTGAGGCAGTCAGGATTGTCACAGCTCAGCATTTATTTCCCCACATGTGAGGCTGCCTCTGGTTTCTCCCAGTTCCATGTGCTGGCAGGTGAGAAGTTGTGAGCACTGTTTGAGGGAGGAGGAGGGAAGAGGAGGAGGAGGGAGGGGAGGAAAGAGAAAGAGGGGAGGGGAAGGAGAGGAAAGATAGAGAAGAGAGGAGAGGAAGAAGACAAGGAGAAGAGGAGGGAGAAGGAAGGAAGGAGGAGGGGAGGAGAAGGAGGAAGACAAAGGAAGAAAAGGAAAGGGGGAGGAGAGGAAGAAGAGAAAGGGAATAAGAGGATGAAGGGGAAGGAAGAAAAAGGAAGAAGAGGGCAAAGAAAGAGAAAAGGAAAGAGGAAGAGGAGTAGGCGGAAGAAGAAAAGAAAGAGGAGGAAGGGAGGAGGAGGAGGAGTACGAGGAGAAAGAGAAAGATGAGAAGTAAGAGGAGGAGGAGAAGGAAGAGGAGGGTGAAGACTAGGAGGAGAAAAGAAGGAATAGCAAAGTGTAGGGCAGGGCCAGCCCTGGAAGCGACATGGGTGGGTGAGGGCCTCTCAGCTGCTTAGGAGGCCACTGAGAATGAAGCATCTAAACCGCCATCCTTTAACCCCCACTACAGGCCTGCCTGTCACATCTGAGCTGGTCAAACAAAAGGTGGCTCCTGACAGCAACCAACCAACGCAGTGAGAAATAAAAAATGTGTTTTCCCATGGAAGATGGATGAAGGCTGGGCTCCTCCCGACGTGCATAGGATCCCAAACACCCACTCTGTTGCTAGCCTTCCCCCATCCGTGGTCCACAGAACCTCAGGGGAAGGCAGGCAGCACAATATCTGCAAAGAGCACAGGCTTTGGGGTCACACTCCTCTAATTCTCGGCTGGACTCTTTCCAAGCTTCAGTTTCCTCATCTAGGAAAAGGACCTCCCTCTTAGGAGTAGAGGGATGGTGCCAAAACATTGCCAGGTGCAAAACACCAGAACACTAGGAGGAGCCGTCCCTACTTGGGTGCCCAGCTCCAGCCTTCCTCGTGGTCTTTCTCATTGGCACAAATCTCCAGTGCGTGGGCAGGCATGGAATCCTGAGTACCTTCAGAAGTGGATTTTGTTTCTCAGGCCAGAAAATTATATCAAACCCTCCCCACTCCCCTCTCTGGGGCAGGGACCTGGGAGGAGAAGGAGACTCCTCAGGCAGGGAACCCTCCATGTGGACTACAGCCTGGGCAATGAGCAGCACCAGACAACCACTCCCCATACCGCTCATGGCCTCTGCTTGGCTGGAAGCTTGGCTGCCCCTTTGCTGGGTTCATTGCGTAATGGTGCTTGACGGATCCTAATTTTCTTTTAAAAAGATGTGCATTCTAGCAGAGGACATAATAACACCCATCAGTGACATGAGGCAATTGTCCAGTTAGTGAGGATGGAGTGGGTTTCCCTGCCCGGCTCGAGCGCTTGACTGATGAAGAATTTTAGGAAGGGGTCTGCAAAGAGCTTTTCAATTCAACGATCATATGTTCAGGGCTATGGATGGGCCAGGCCCTGTGCTGAGCAAAGGGGAAGTCCACAGAGAGAACCCTGCCCTTTATAAGCCCTGAAGTAATGAAAGATGAGTCCTTACCACAGCCCTTGCATTAGGTCACATAAAATGAAAGCCCAGAGGCCGGGTGCGGTGTAATCCCAGCCTGTAATCCCAGCACTTTGGGAGGCCCGAGGCCAGTGGATCACAAGGTCAGGAGATCGAGACCATTCTGGCTAACACAGTGAAACCCCGTCTCTACTAAAAATGCAAAAACATTAGCTGGGTGTGGTGGCGGGCGCCTGCAGTCCCAGCTACTCCGGAGGCTGAGGCAGGAGAATGGTGTGAACCCGGGAGACGGAGCTTGCAGTGAGCCGAGATTGCACCACTGCACTCCAGCTTGGGTGACAGAGCAAGATTCTGCTCCCCCACCCAAAAAAAAAAAAGCCCAGAGAAAGTTAGAGATTTGCCCCAAGTCAAACAGTTCCCTAAGGCAGAACGGGGACTAGAGTTCAGATCTTTGCCTGTTGGGCCACCACTCTTTAGCCAGTCCCGTGGGAAGTGAGCTCCGGACTGATTCCCAGTTGTCTTTCAGGTAGGATGGCACAGTGGTTAAGAAAGCTGTGCTCTAGAATCAGACAAACTCAGTGTTGCCTGACCATCGTTATACCAAATCAAGCTCATTTCCTGTTCTGGTGGAATGAATGTCCCTTGATTCAGTGAGGCGGTTGGCAACGTCTCCCACGTCATCTTTGTGGACAAGGTAGAGACATGGAGACTAGGTGTTGCTAGAGTTGAGGAGATTCCTACAATGGATTCCTTGCTTACCCAGCTGATTCACCTTCCATGGGGTGTGGCCAGAGAGAGGCAATTAAAGATGACTCCAGGCCAGACACCGTGGCTCACGTCTGTAATCCCAGTACTTTGGGAGACTGAGGCAGGCGGATTACCTAAGTTCAGGAGTTCAAGACGAGCCTGGCCAACATGACAAAACCCTATATCTACCAAAAATACAAAAATTAGCTGGGCGTGGTAGCGGGTGCCTGTAATCCCAGCTACTTGGGAGGCTGAGGAAGGACAATCGCTTGAACCCGGGAGGCGTAGATTTCAGTGAGCCAAGATTGCACCGTTGCACTCCAGCCTGGACGACAAGAGAGAAATTCCATCTAATTAAAAAAAAAAAATGACTCTGGATGAGCCTGGAGAAAAGTCTCCACCTGAGTGGGCTTTCTCTGCTCTTGGCTTCATCATCACTACCATTCATTCATTCGATATATATTCATCAAGCACTTGCTACTCCCAGCCTTACACCAGGGGGTGGGGGTATAATGGGGTGCAAAACAGACGGAGTTCCTGCCTTGAAGGAGCTTATCGCCTGGTGGGAAAGACAGACAACTCAGTAAGCAGTGATCACTGAGGGAGGCCAGTTAGCCAGTGCCATGACTGGAGGTAGGTCTCATAAGAGCGAGAGCTGGAAGCTATCCTGGGGGTAGTGGGGTGGCAGGGAAGCCGTACTCATATGTGAAAGGTGAGCGAGCCAGAGGAAGGGGATGGGGTAAGAGCAGGTTCCTGCCAAAAAGAATGACGTGCGCAAAAGTCCAAGTTTCAGAGGAAGCAAGCGTGTGGCAAATGGACCAGTATGGCCAGCACATGGACCGGGGGATGGATGCTGGGAACCATGAGGCTGCAGGAGAGAACGGGGGCCAAGTCTCGAAGTGCCTGGAACTCAGGCTTTATCTTGAAATCCGAAACGATGCATTGAAGGATTCTGGACAGAGCTGGCATGGTCAGGTTTGTCCTCTGAAGAGAACTCTCTGGCTGCTGTTGGAGGCGAAAAGCCTGGAGGCAGGGAGCACAGGTCGGAGGCTCTGGGAGAAGCCAGGTGAGGGCTTGGGCTAGACACGCATGGCACTGGGGGTGGAAGAAATGGACAATTTCGAAGATATCAGGAAGTGAAAGAGGCAGACTTTGGTGGCCGAGGAGGGTGCTGCTGGGGCTGGGGAGGGGTCCTGGCCGTCACAGCCCCGACATAGCAAGAAAAAGGGAGAAGCTGTTGGGCCCAGCCAAGGCGCATAGGTCCAGAGGTCAGAAGCAAGATCATGTCCGTTGGAGTGAACCTAAGGAGGGAGAACCAGGAAGACACATCCAAAACAGAGCATCAGTGGGCCTGCCTGTGCTGAGAGAGGGAGCCAAAAAGGGTCAGAACACCAGGGAATGGGATCCTAGCAGGGAAGGCCAAACTGGGGAGCAGGGGAGCATTGCTCTGAGCCTCCTAGCCAAGATCCCGCTGCCCTTTTGTGTAGGGGTTAGGAAAACACCAAGGGGCCAGCGCAGGAGACAGCTGAGGATGCCACTCACAGGAGAGGCTGGCAACTGAAGTGACAGTCCTCACTGACAGGGCCAGAGGGGAAGCCTGAGCTGAAGCTGGACACCCAGGCGTGGAAGTCTTAGCTCGCAGCTGCTCCCACAGGGCGGTCCTGGTGTCTCCATCTGACTGCAAGGTCTGTGTGAGCCACCAGCCGCATGTGGCTGCCAAGAAAGCAATTGCTTTCTCTGACTACATTAATAGGAGTTTAGTGTCTGGATCAATGTGGCTAAGAGTCCCGCTGCACTCAGCACTTGTCAAGTGGAATCTGAGCTCAAGACTATAAGGAACCTGCGTGGTTCAGACACTTCCCTTGGGGGCTCCCCAAACCCAGGTCTAAAAAGCCGATGCTCCTCCTTTTGGGTGACAGTGGCCCCACTCCCACGTCTGCAGGGCCCACCTCGCCTGGGAACATTCCACCTCCAACTGGAATTGCCTGGGAGGCTCTGAAATAGGCAGGATTATCGGTCCAGTTGTTGCCAGATCACCTCATATTTTAAGATCAAAGTCAGAACATCGGATTTATATGTGAAATCCAATGATTTTAAAATATTGGTCCAAATGTCTTTTGCGGTTGTTTTTGTTTTGTTTTGTTTTGTTTTTGAGACAGAGGCTCACTCTGTTGCCCAGGCTGGAGTGCAGTGACGTGATCTCGGCTCACTGCAGCCTCCGCCTCCCAGGTTCAAGTGATTCCCGTGCCTTAGCCTCCCAAGTAGCTGGGACTACAGGTGTGCACCGCCACTCCTGGCTAATTTTTGTATTTTTAGTAGAGACGGGGTTTCACCATATTGGTCAGACAGGTCTCAGACTCCTGACCTCAGGTGATCCACCCACCTCAGCCTCCCAAAGTGCTGGATTACAGACGTGAGCCACCATGCCCGGCCTTGTTTTTGTTTTTGATAGAGACAGGGGCTTACTATGTTGACCAACCTGGTCTCGAACCCCTGACCTCAAGTCATCTTCCCACCTCAACCTCGCAAAGTGCTGGGAGTACAGGCGGGAGTACCTTACCCATCCAAATGCTTTTAGAAACCCAGTACAGGCCAAACGTGTCTGTGAGCTGTATCAAGCCTCCAGCTTCCAGTCTGTGACCTCTGAGCTAGCCAAGACCTTCGTTTTGCAGGTAAGAGAGAGCAAATCTCAGAGCCCACAGCTCAGCACCAAGCTGAGCTTATCAGAAGTAGGCCTTTCCTTTGTTCTTCTCCACAGCCACACCCTATACCCGTCCTCAGGTCTTAGTCCCTAATACCTGAGCCCCTATCTTTGTGCCCAGGATCTTAGCACCTCTGAAACATTGTGGGGTTCCATCCTGCAGAGACCTTTAGCCTTGTTCCGATCCCAGCCGACTTCTGAGACCCTTTCCAGCTCCCAGATCTATCTCCACATTCTGCCTATTGCGTGAGTCTCTTGGTGTGCTCGGAGAGCCCAGGCACCCACCTGCCCCATGCCTGAGCTTTGCTGACTTCTCACGTTAGTTCCTTATCGCTGCTATAACTTAGTGGTTTAAAACAACACAAACAGATGATAGTTCTGGAGGTCAGAAATCCAAAGCAGCTCTTACAAGCTAAAATCAAAGTGTCAGCAGAGCTGCACTCCCTCTGATGGTTCTTGGGGAGAATTCGCCTCCTTACTTCTTCCCCCTTATAGATACTGCCTGAAGTTCTTGGCTCACGGCCCCTGCCTCCACCTTCAAAGCCCATCACTGGAGCCTCTGCCTCCATCACCACATCTCCTCTCTGAGGCTGAACCTTTGCCTCCCTCTGACAAGGACCCTTATGATTACGTTAGGTCCCCCTGGATAAGCCAGGACCTTCTCATCCTCAGGTCCTTAACTCATTCATATCCAGAAAGTCTCTTTTGCCATCCTCATGGGTTCCGAGGGTGAGGATGTGGACATCTTTGGGGGTCATTATTCTGTCTGCCATACTCCCCATCCTTAATGCTTGCCCTTCCCAAAATATCTATGACTCATCTGTGATGGTGGGTGGGTCTGCTCTCTAGATCCTGGTGAGCTGTGGTTCTAACAGGTAGACAGACAGGCAGAAAGACACGTGGACAGACACTTCAGCAGAGGAGGCATTTGTCAGTGTGGAGACAACGCTGACCCTTGTTCCTGTCGTCGTAATGAATAAGCAAACACATGTGCGTCCACGAGTGAGGAAAAAATAAATAAATAAATAAAATAAGTGAACGCCACATTTCACAACTACGAAAAAATACACCAAAACTCACAGGATCACCCTATCTGGTTCTGCACCCCCCAACCCCACCCCACCACAAACAAATGAAATATTGAGCCTTCCCCGTCATTGGCTGACTTTGTAACAAAACAAACTTTATCTCTGACTTTGGCAATGCTGATATCCAAGAGCCAGAAAGGAAAGACAGCACCCACATACATGCAAGTGGGAGTGTTTGCACATGGGTGCATGTGTGTGAGACTTTGTCACACGGGGAGGGGACAGGAAACCCTGACCCACAGGTAGGTTCTCCGGCCCCTTCTCCTGCTCACAGCCCCGCTGCGTGACGCTGCCTACACCCCTTGCTCTGAGTCCATTCTCTGAAGTGTTGGGTCAGCATTTTTCCCCACCCTCAAATCATTTACCAAATTAGATTAACTGTGGACAGAACCCATTAAAGAAATGCACCTCCCAGCCTTGATTTACTGGAAGAAAACAAGAGATGTTTTTCTTTCTGGGAAGGTATCATTCTTATGTGCGCTCACATGCAAAGGCTCCACTCCTGCAAGCCTTCTGGGTCATCTGTCTTATCAGGTGGGGCGCCTGCTCCTTAGAACCAGAGCAGCAGAGCTGAGAAGAGACTGAGAATTCATTCAGTCCAGTGAGGGGCAAGGATTTGAGCAGGCAGCACCACTTGTGAGAAGAATGGGCACAGACAGCCTGGGTCCTAACTCCAGGGAAGCAAGAGCCAGGGCACACTTGGAAGTTGAGACTGTCAGAAAGTGACATCAACAGGTGACAGGTCCTTAGGTGCCTTCCCACCCCACCCCACAACCAACTAGGGGCTCACAGGGGACTATACTGGCCAGGGAGGAACAGTGCTGCAGCCCAATCGTATGAACTGAGCTCACTGAGTCAGGCTGCATATGCATGTGGCTGGGAGAAGAAACTTGGGATTCAGACAAAACTGAGCTCAGCTCCTGCTGCCGTAAACACTCACTACTTCTAGAACTTCAGGCACATCACTTAGCTGCTCTGTTCCTCAGTGTACCCATCCACAAAATAGACATAAAACCACCTGCGATAGTTTGCTGAGAATGATGGTTTCCAGCTGCATCCATGTCCCTACGAAGGACATGAACTCATCCAGAAAACCAAACACCACATGTTCTCACTCATAGGTGGGAATTGAACAATGAGAACACTTGGACACAGGAAGGGGAACACCACACACCGGTGCCTGTTGTGGGGTTGGGGGAGCGGGGAGGGATAGCATTAGGAGAAATACCTACTGTAAATGACGAGTGCAGCACACCAACATGGCACATGTATACATATCTAACAAACCTGCACGTTGTGCACATATACCCTAGAATGTAAAGTATAATAATAATAATAATAATAAATAAATCACAAAACAAAAACAAAACAAAAAAAAACCTGCTCACAGCTGTCAGAGAAATAAATGTTACATTATGTACAAAGTCGCTAGCACGATGCTTGCACCAATCGTCATTATCAGTAGTGGTATTTGTCATCTCAGGCTAAGAGGACAGGGCCAGACTAGCAACCTGGAAAACTTGCCTTGGAGTCCTCGGAGAGACCTGAGAAGTGCCTCTACCCCTCCTGCCTGGGTGTGGGAGGGTCCTTGCGTCTGAGCTGGGACTGAACCTGAACCTGAAGTGGGGCTCGAAAGGCTCTGCCTGTGGGGAGCTAAGCCAAGCTGTGCATTCAGCGTATCACTCCCATGGCAGAATGAACATGATGGTCCCCCAGGACAGGAGACCAAGAACACCCGCAGAGCCCATCTCTCTCTCCGTCTCAGGGGCTAGAACACTGCAGCTCAGTCCCAGGCCTTCTGGTCAGGCCTAAGTGACACAGAAGACACTTGGACCAAGAGAAGGAGGGAAATCCCAGGGGCCCCTGGGTAAGGAACATTCTCCCGTCTGAGCCACTGCTCCCTCGTCTGTAAAACAAAGGAGTTGCACTTAGTGACCCTTGGGGCTTTTTCAGTCCGTTGCAAGCAATAGAATCTGCCATCTGAATTTTATCAGCAGAGGAGGTGTTTATCAGTGTGGAGACAACACTGACCCTTATTTCTGTTGCCATTAAGAATAAGTGGGGGCCGGTGTGGTGGCTCACGCCTGTAATCCCAGAACTTTGGGAGGCCAAGGCGGGCTCATCACCTGAGGTCAGGAGTTCAACATGGAGTTCCAGACCACCCTGGCCAACATGGTGAAACCCCTTCTCTACTAAAAATACAAAAATTAGCCAGGTATGGTGGCACATGCCTGTAGTCCCAGCTACTCAGGAGGCTGAGGCAGGACAATTTCTTGAACCTGGAAGGTGGAGGTTGCAGTGAGCCAAGACCACGCCATTGCACTCCAGCCTGGGCAACAGAGTGAGACTCCATCTCAAAAAAAAAAAAAAGAATAAATGAGGGCCAGGCACAGTGGCTCATGCCTGTAATCCCAGCACTTTGGGAGACTGAGGTCAAGAGTTCGGAATCAGCCTGGCCAACATGGCGAAATCCCATCTCTACTAAAAATGCAAAAATTACTTGGGTGGCATATGCTTGTAATCCCAGCTACTCAGGAGGCGAGGCAGGAGAATGGCTTGAACCCAGGAGGCAGAGGTTGCAGTGAGCCAAGATGGCACCGCTGTACTCAAGCCTGGGCAACAGAGCAAGACTCTGTCTCAAAAAATAAAAAAATTTTAAAAAGTCTGGAACCAGGTGTGGCATCTCATACCTGTAATCCCAGCACTGGGGGAGGGAGGCCAAGGCAAGAGGATCCCTTGAGCCCAGGAGTTTGAGACCAGCTTGGGCCCATAGCAAGACCCTATCTCAAAACAATTTTAAAAATAAAGAATAAGTGAACACACCATGTCTCCCAACTAGAAAAAAAGAAACCAAAAATAAGAAGATCATCCTGTCTAGTTCTGACCCGCCAAAACAAATGAAATCTTGAGCCTTTCCCTTAGTTGGCTAACTTCATAACAAAACAAACTTTATCTCTGACTTGGGCAATGCTGATACCTAAAAATTTGTCACGACTTTTATGGATGTGATAATGTGTGAGAAAATTGCTATTTTCCACCATGAGTGGACTCACAGCGAACTCAGTGATCTTGGTAAGTTTGCCCGTGCTTTTTTCCTTAAATTCCTGTTGTGTTTTATTTGATAAACCAGAGTCTTTATGAAGTCTGACTCTCTTGAGCTTCTTTTTTTTTTTTTTTTTTTGAGGCGGAGTCTCGCTCTGTCGCCCGGACTGGAGCGCAGTGGCCGGATCTCAGCTCATGCAAGCTCCGCCTCCCGGGTTTACGCCATTCTCCTGCCTCAGCCTCCGGAGTAGCTGGGACTACAGGCGCCCGCCACCTCGCCCGGCTAGTTTTGTATTTTAGTAGAGACGGGGTTTCACCGTGTTAGCCAGGATGGTCTCGATCTCCTGGCCTCGTGATCCACCCGTCTCGGCCTCCCAAAGTGCTGGGATTACAGGCTTGAGCCACCGCGCCCGGCCTCTTGAGCTTCTTTACAAGTAAGCTCTTGCTTTTTTTCTAAATGCTATTGTCTCTGAGCCTTACTTTCACATTAAGTAATACACAGAACCATTGAGCGGGACAGAGAAACAGATTCAAGGTTAAGTTTCCATAAGGAACATCTAAAACTTTGTCAGAGAACTGGTCTCAAGTGGAGTCTTGTGGTTGGCCCTGGCATGCACTGAGTGTCTGGCTCTCAGCAAGACAGCACAAACGGGAGGTTCCCTGGACAGGGAATACACCACCCTGGAAACCAGACCCCTGCGGGCGTCAGGCAGGTGGGTGACTGCACCGAGACCCAGCACAGCCTTTGAATCCCTGTGGATGTGGATTGGAATCTTGTCTCTACCATTCATGTTACCTTAGGTAAGTCTCTTAGCCTTTCTGAGCCTCAGTTTCCTACTCTGTACAATGGGAATAATTAGAATCCACTTATTTGATCGACTCTTGGGTTTAAAGGGCCAGAAGCAAAAAAAAAGGCCCTCGACACACAGAACTTTGCTTCCTATCCTGAGCTTAGAGACACCAGTGCTGGGCTGGGGTCCAGGGATGGGCCACTACCTCCTAAGAAGGGGCAGTTAGAAAGGACAAGGGGGGAAAACAGAGCCTTATATCAACTGAAAGAAGTAGAGCTGGGAATGGCCCCAGCTGTTAGAAATGGGAACCCCCGTCAGGCGCGGTGGCTCACGCCTGTAATCCCAGCACTTTGGGAGGCTGAGGCGGGTGGATCACCTGAGGTCAGGAGTTCAAGACCAGCCTGGCCAACATGGTGAAACCCCATCTCTACTAAAAATACAAAAATCAGCTGGGTGTGCTGGCAGCCGCCTGTAATTCCGGCTACTCCGGAGGCTGAGGCAAGAGAATCGCTTGAATCCAGGAGGTGGAGGTTGCAGTGAGCCGAGATCACGCCACTGCACTCCAGCCTGGGCGACAAGAGTGAAACACTTTCTCAAAAAAAAAGAAAAAAAAGAAAAGGAATGGGAACCCTGGCAGTTGTCTGGTTAGCGTAACTCAACCCTGGCATCAGGGCTGACGGGCTGATAGCAGGACTTGATGCTGAGCCCAGAAGGGGAGGCTAGAACTCTTCAACATCTCCAACCTCAAGTGAGGCTTGATCCTGGCACCCGGGCTCCGGCCAAGTCTACTTCCAGGCCTGATGGCCCCTGCTGTGGAAAGAGGAGGGTCTCACAGTGCTGCTGCCGAGGAAGAAAGGGCTGCCTAGGGGTGGGGGTGAAGCCTCCATGGGCTACATCCTCGGCTCCCACTTCTGTCTGTGATGAACGGGATGTGGCTGTTTCCAAACTCGACTCCATTTATTATCTCTGAGCCCTGCTCCCCGAGCAGCTATTACATAAAGCATGACCTGACTCCGCAAATGGACAACCTTGGCCATGGCCAATGGAAGAAGTCAAGTTGCCTTTTAGTTCCAGCCTTCGCGTGCACTGCCACTCCCTCTCTTCATAGCCATACTCTAGTGTGTCCTCTGTGCACCCAATGGCCCGTCTTCCTGCCACTCAGCAGATGTGAGGGGCAAAAGAGGGCAGGTGTGGCAAGGCACCGCCAAGCACGAGCATGGGCCAGCGTATATTCTCTTCCCTAATCCCTGGCTGGCCCCCTAGACCAGAGGCCTCCTTAAAGGAAAAATCACCAACATGGCCCCTGAATGGCTGCAAACTCTGAGCCAGCTCCACCCTCCCCAGCCCCAAACCCACAGCCTCAGAAGAGCAGCCTTGCCTTCTGGGCCTCAAGAATATCAAAGTCACATAGTTCTTGCATGGACACTTGGCTTGACCTTATGGGCTTAGAAAGAGCCTCCATGTTTCCAATCTTACTAAATCCTCACAGCAACCCTGATAAGCAGGCCAAGTAATAATTATCCACTGCATTGCTCAGCCAGAGAGCTAAAGCTCAGAGAGAGCAGGTGGCTTGCACAAGTTCACACAGCTAGTAAGTACCAGAAGTGAGATAAACATCCAGGTCTCTGGTCTCAAGGATCATACTTTCTGTTCTCTGCTTCAGCCATGCCTTTCTAGGGGTAAGCTTCCTGTCGGTCAGATGGGCACGCTGAAAGTGCGGCGGGTCTTTCTCAGGAACGGGCACCTAGAGGATTGCCCAAAGCCCAAGGTCAGATCACGTGCAGATTTGTCATCCGTTCTTTGGGCAACATGAACCACAGACCTAGAAACAGTAGCCACTTTTCCTTCCCCGTCACAAGAAGGAGACACAAAACACTGGGCAAAGGCTTCTTTCAGTTCTGCCTCCACTTAAGCAGTGAAAAGAACACCATGCTGCCTACCGTGCCCTCAGGTGGAGTCCAGGTTCTGCCATGTAAGTCATGTGGCTTTGGGTAAAGCAGCTCATCTCCCTGACTCAGTGTCTTCATCTTTAAAGTGGGGATGATACCCCACCCCCAATCTTGACACAGCCCCGGTTCCCTGCTTCAGACATGGGGACTGTGGACTCTCATGGTTCCCTCTCAGGCCCTCCTGAGAAAGAGATGGCTCACGTGGCATCCCCTCCCTGCCTTCCTGATCCCCAACCTCCACCTCCCAGCCCCAGATCAAACCCAGTTTAGCAGGAGCCAAAACAAGGAGCTCAGTGCAATGGAAAAATCAGCCCAAGCAATTGTCTGATCAAATTGGCTTGTCAGTCACCCTGCCCCAGACAGGGCCTGGGAGAATCAGTTGATCGGCACAGAGGAAAGAATGATTTGTAAGCTTTGAGGCCAGGAGGAAAAACACCCAGGAAAGCCCTGACACAGAGAGAACAACTCAGTCTGGGTGTCCATAGCAATCCCAGAAGGAACAGGAGGAGCTCATGTTAGGATCATTCAAGAGATGGCAGCCAGCAATCACCTTGCTCCTCCATCCACCGCTGGGCCATCCGCCCCACGTCACTCAAGCAACAGGTTCCCTCTGCAAAGCCACCAACTCACCCACCCAATCATCCAGCCCCAGCCACATTTGAAACCCCTCCACCCTCTCTCCAAAGTCTGCTATGGTTTGGGAGAGGAACCCGAGAGCCATGTCCATACAATCATACATGGAAAATATGTGTAATCTTAAGTGAAAACATCACATCAACATATTTGTCCTGAGAGTCTAAGAAGAAACAGCTCAACAGAGCAGAGCTTGCCCCGCTAAAGATTAGCATGTCTTTATGGCAGATCCACACCTCAAAATCAGGACTGTGAAAAGTGAGTTACAAATCTAACATGCGTATTCACCTCCTCTGAGATTTCAGCATTTAAAATGGTTATTTTTCTTACGCACTTTGTCCTGATCTGTCTGTAGCATCTCTTACTTGGCAATAGGTATTTCCTACACCACCTGCTATGGAAATAGTAAGAAATAAACTCCAGGTGTGGCAAAGTCCCTCTGTTCTGTTTCAAATGTGTTTTTAATTGCTTGTGGTAAGGGCTGAGGGCAGGAAGTTTGCTAAAAGTTTGGGAAATTCGGCACCTGTCGCTGCGTCCTGCATCCACGGTTGGGGTCTTCTCTACCCCTTCTCCTCCACCCTTGCTTCTTTCCAGCTTCTATCCCTTCCTTTGGTGACTCCGTTGGGTCCCTCTGTTTTGTTAAGATGGTCCAGCTGGCTCTCCCCAACGCCATCCTTGTTGAGTCACAAAGTAGAAGGTGTGTATAGGAGAAATTGGGTGTGGGGTATACGGGAACTCTCTGTAATATTCTTGTAACTTTCCTATAAATCTAAGACGATTCTCAACCGCAACATTTATTTTAAAATAAAGTAAGCAACCAAAGAGGGGAGTGCAGACTCTGGTCCCAGGAGCGAGGAGAAAGTGTGGCCTGGAATCCTCATTCAGAGCTTACATAAGGTCCAAAGATACCACATCAGTGCAAGTCATAATGTTTCTCACATGAGAAAAGGTTATTCCTCCTGTTAAGATAACATTGACCTTGTCCTTTAAGAGAAGCCATTCCAGTGCCTTGCTGTGCTAAGAAACATTTGACTCTGCATTCCCACTGTGAATGACACCCTCTCCGAAGGCATGGCACCAACTCTGACTGGCGTGTTTGTTGCAAATCTCTCTCTGACACACACACACACACACACACACACACACACACACACACACACACACTCCTACTCATTATAATGGAGGGGGCAATGCATCTTGCCACACCATAAAAATTGAACTCGCATGGGGTTAATAATTATTTGAATAGTGTTACATCACAGTATATTATTATAATTATTTGAATGTCTTGGATATAACAGAAGTGGAGGACCTATCACCTCTCCAAACCTGCACAACATCTCCCTGAAGTAGGCATTGTGACCTCCATTTCACAGCTTGGGAAGTTCATTCAAAGAGGAAGGCCATTTGCCCAAGCTGACTGTAAGGTTAGTCCGTGGTGGAGCTGAGATCCAGCCCCAGGCCTCTCTGCCTCCAGGGCCAGGACGGTTCTCCCTTATTCCACAGCTACTCCAGGCACGGTTTTCTCTTTCAACCAAACAAGACTCAGATTTCAGCAGAGACTTGTGAGAGGTGCTGAGGATTTGGGGGTTCCCTGTGTCCACCATCCCAGAGCCAACGCTCTTCATTCAACCACTTTTAGAAGGAATCCCATGTGCTCAGATACATTTCACCTGAAATTCTAACACAAGACAGTGTGGGCATCTTGTAGATATTGCTGAATCTGGCAGGAGAAAGCTCCTACCTGAAGTAATGTAACAAAAGCCTTGCCTGGTTGGTAGGAAACACATCAGGGTTCAAGGACATGCACTTGCCTGTTCTGACCACCAACTTCTGTGTGGCTCAAGCTTCTCATCATTTAAGCACGAGCTTAAATGTCACCTCTCAGAGAGGCCTGTCCTGAGTCCCTGCTCTCATGCATGTCTTCCTGTGAATCTGAATAGTTTCTAGAGCTTTTTCATAATAATCATTTGTGAATTTATACTTTGTGAATTTATACTTATTGGTGAGCTCATAAGATTTTTTTTTTCTTTTGAGATGGAGTCTCGCTCTGTTGCCCAGGCTGGAGTGCAATGGTGTAATCTTGGCTCACTGCAACCTCCGCCTCCCGAGTTCAAGCGATTCTCCTGCCTCAGCCTCCCGAGAAGCTGGGATTACAGGCATGCGCCACTACACCTGGCTAATTTTTGTATTTTTAGTAGACAGGAGGTTTCACCATGTTGGCCAGGCTGGTCTCAAACTCTTGACCTCAGGTAATCTGCCTGCCTCAGCCTCCCAAAGTGCTGGGATTACAGGTGTGAGCCACCGTACTCAGCCATGTGCTCATAAGATTTAATGTCCTGTCGCCCCATCAGGAAAATGGACTCAGAACCTGTCTTGTTCATCCCTGTATTCCCAGGCATCATTCTTTCCCAAAGTAAGCACTCAATAAATAGTTCAAGAAAGGCAGTTTAGAAAGCTACCTTTCTAACACACATAGGGTGTTCCTAATGCTTTTTAACACAATGGAAGAGCAACGCACTTGAGCACGGGAGAATTTGGAGAGGGACAAAGGACAGAGAACAGGACACTGTTGCCCGGTGAGGTGGAAGATACCTGGCAGAGCTCTGGACACTGACGTGGAGGGGAGCTGTCACGGTAACGGGGACCTTCACCTCAGAGGGAACTCACCCTCCAGGATGCCAAATCTGATAGGTTTTTTAGAGGCCTCCAATCAGATTCTGACCACATGCCACCCCCTCCAGGAACTTTGCAGACTCCAGGGACAATCATCTGTTCCTAGGGTCACTCGGTTCATTTTCTATAGCTGCTGCAACAAGTTATCACAGATTAAGTGGCTTAAAACTACACACACTTATTAGCTTATGATTCTGTAGGTCAGAAGTTTGACATGAGTCTCATTGGGCTAAAATCAAGGTATGGACAGGACTGTACTTCTTCTGGAGGCTGCAGGGGAGTATCCACGTCTTTGCCTCTTCTAGCTTCTAGAGGATACCTGCATTCCTTGGCTCACGGCCCCTTCCACTACCTACAAAGCCAGCAGTGGCTAGTAGAGTCTTTCCCACAACACATCACTCCAACCTTCTTTTCTACCTCTCCTTTCTGTTTTAAGGGCCCTTAGGCCATTGGTTTCACCAAGAACAATCCAGAATAATTTCTTCTTCTTAAGTCATGTGATTAGCCACCTTAATTCCACTAGCAACCTTAATTCCCTTTTGCCATGTAAGCAATCAGATTTAGAGGTTCTGGGGATTAGGTTGTGGACACCTTTGGAGGGACGTTATTCTGCCCGCCATAGTCAAAAAGTTCGGTGGCTATCACGGTCTCTAAAACCCAATGGGCTCCCGTGTACTGTGCTAACATGATGGAGGGCCGTTTCCCTACTCACTGGCCTGACTAGAGCTCTGACTTTCTTGGAAGCTGCCTGGATGGTTCCCTGTGCTTCTCTAGAAACCTCCCAGGGTCCTGAGCAACACCCCCGTGTTTACTGCAAAGCTGTGGTCAGCCCAGTAGCACACATCCTTGTATTGGCTTTGACCCCTTTTCTGCTTCACTTTCCCTTTTTCTCAGACATGATTCCTGAGACATGCACATATCTTCCCGTAAATAAACCATCAACAAGGAAGCTTTTGTCTCCGGTTCTGTTTTCTAGGAAATGCAGACAATTGCTGTCAAGTGGGACCCTAGAAAGCTGGAGCTCAGGAGGGGACTATGGAGTTGGTTTGACCACATGACTTGAGTAGTAGGCACCAGTGGCTGGGGTAAAAGGGCAGTGGTAACCTTTGGCACCTAATGACATCAATGTGTTCACCTGTGGTTCACAAGGATGAGTGTGGCGAGGATGGTGAGGTAGTAGAAGATCCACTCAGCCCTATCTACCCAACCTGGGTCTCTGCTATGTGCCTCATGTCCCAGCCAGGGCAGCCCCAGTGACATCTCATCCTGTTCCTGTGGAAAGTCCTAATGGTTGCTGCTGCCACTACCAACCAAGCATCCACTCACAGTGAACGAAGAGAGCTGGCCACATCAGCACAAGAGCCAGTCTGGACCTTGGTGGCTCCAGCTTCCCAGAGGCTGTCTAGAGTTGCCCCCTCATGGTGTTTGGGGATTAACACCCATGATGTTGATCCGCGGTGAGACGGAGATCCATGGTTGATTCATCAGTGAGAAAGAGATTGTGGGAAAAGTTCGTAAACACCTACCTTGCCCTTCCTCCCTCCCCATATACTGTTCTGAAGAGCAGGAATCTCATACAGCCTTTCTGGAAGTGTTTCTCAAGCTCAACACATCCTCTTGTACGTGCTTTCTCTCCTTTCTCCTTCCCTTGCTTTTTTGTTGCCTCATTTTTCATTCCCTGGAATTAACACCATTCAACAAAGCATTGGATGTAAGTTTTTCCCTCTAGGATCTTGCTTTCTAGGGAAACTGAACTAAGACACACTTCTATTTCTCTTCCCAAGAAACAGATAGAAAAAACAGAGCAGCACCTTCCCCTTGCCTATATGTGACCCAAAAGGAAATGATGGTTGATGGAATGGAAGTGGCAAAAAGGTGAGAGGAAAGGTCTGTGTCTTCTTGAAATCCAAAATGCATAGCAGAAGAGATGTAGCCTTACAAGGTGTTAAACAGGGAGACCACAGGCAATATAGCAAAAATAGAAGGGTAATTTCAAGACCAGACACTCTAAAAGGGAATTTGTCTTAGAATGATAAGAAGTAAAGAGCAAGGTAGATGGTAAGGAAAAGAAGGGTATGAGTTTAGAGGTTTAGAGCCAAATCTCATTTGCATTATTCAGTAAATAAATTGCTTCATCAGGTTACTATACTTTCCTAAGACTTGAGGCCCTAAAGCAAAAATTATAAAAAGGTTCTGTATAGAAAACCATTGTTATGAGGGTTAAATAATACAATACAATGTTTAATAAATATTAACAATTAATTTCCCTCAAATTACACAGAATTTCACAGTTTGCAAAGAGCTTCACATCACTGAATTCTCACAACAACCCTGTAAAGTGGCCAAAGCCATCACCACCTCCATTTGGCTGATGGAAAAAATGGGGCTGAGAGCTTTTTTTTTCCCCCAAGGTCCTGCGGCTAATAGCATGGGTGGGGCTAAATCAATAGCTTAGGTCTTTTTGTTAAGTGGGCTTTCCAAACTGTCATTTAGAAGTTGGGGGGTTGGAATCATTCTGAAGAAGCAAACATGAAAAAGCATGTTAAGAAGGAAGAAAAGACAGTAAGTGAAACCAGTGTGTTCGATGGAGGAGGGGGCATATGCCCAAAGGCAGAGGCAGCCCAAATGAAATTTCCACATTATGGTTCTTCTGGGCTGAACCCAGAGAAAGCAGAAGTGTTACAGTTTTTGGCTGTGCAGGAACAGACCAATATGCTGAGGCAGCAGGGTTTGCAGCAGAGAAAAGAGTTTAATGATGACAAGGCAGCCAAGCAAGGAGATGGGAAGAGACCCTCAATCCATCTCCTCAAAGAGTTCTGGGCTGGGGCTTTTAAGAGGATCATGGAGGGCAAGGGGCTAGGAAATTGGGGTCATTGGTTGGTTAGGGTAAAAGGGGGATGAAATCTTCAGGATGTGGAAACTTCATTCTCTGGGGAGTCAGCTCCTTGTGGAGTCCTTCAGACCAGCTGACATCGATAGTTTTACTGGTGTGCAGGATCTGAAAGATTATCTCAATGGGAAAATGTAATATTCTGTAATGTTCAAGTTGTTACCTACAGAGCAGTTAAGGGAAACTGTAACCTAGGGTCAAGGTGATTCTAACACAACAGGCACCAAACAACTATGAGGAAGTGGGTCAGAGAGTGGCTGATCTCGTGGTTAATGCCAAATGTGCTGCAAGCTGTGTTTATTTCCATTTCTTTCCCTCTCTTCTTCCCTGATTAACTTTATAACGTTTATAGGGACAGTTTCAGAAACATGTGGGGAAACAGTGGACAATGAAAACAATTAAAGTAATAGCCACCTTTTACTGAGCCTCTCTCAATGTAGGACACCACTCAGAATGTTCGCATTGGAAAATCCCACTTCATCCTCAAAACAATCTTATGAGATAAGTACCTCTGTCAGTTAGGATGTTTTACGTTGTAAGTAATAGGGTTTTTTTGTTTGTTTGTTTATTTGTTTGTTTTTGAGACAGAGTCTCGTTCTGTCACCCCGGCTGGAGTGCAGTGGCACAATCTCAGCTAGCTGCAAACTCCGCCTCCTGGGTTCAAGTCATTCTCCTGCCTCAGCCTCCCGAGTAGCTGGGACAACAAGCACATGCCATAAGTCCTGGCTAATTTTTGCATTTTTAGTAGAGACAAGGTTTTGCCATGTTGGCCAGGCTGGTCTCAAACTCCTGACCTCAGGTGATCCACCTGCCTCGGCCACCCAAAGTGCTGGGATTACAGGTGTGAGTCACTGCACATGGCCACAACAATATTATTTTTAACTAAAAATAGTTTAAACACTAATGGAGCCTCCCAGCCAAGATGACACTGTAGGTTCATACTTCGAGCTCTCCCTCTGATCCCAACACATAGCACTCATAGATAAAATACAAACAATGAGAGCTAAGAAGACATAGCCACCTTCAAAAGTAAGATGAGTATCTTTCTGGACTAGAAATGGTAGAAAAGAACAAAGAAAAAAGGCTGACTGAATTGCAGGTCTGCTGGACTGGGACCAAGATGCAGGAAGAGGTGACTGGAGCTCTATCTTGTGGGGTGGCTGGAGCCCTATCTTATGGGGTACAAGGAACTAAAAATGTAGGAATATTGATCCAGACTTACTGGGCCTGGAATAGGATTTCCCTGGTCAGGGAAGGAGTTTGAAACCAACTGCAATGTATCTGGCCCAGGGTTGTGGTTTATATGTAGCTCAGTGATGGCGAAGGTAGGAGTGGTGAGTGTTCCAGCTGGGACCTATAGGCAAACCAGCCAAGTTCTTGGATCTGCATCTTCCTCTGTCTCCTTAAAGAACCAGAGCCCCAACCACCAACATGAGACCAGTCCTTGGATGGAAGCCTGATGACTGGGCTGGAGATGACCACACAAGTTGAATTGGGGGTTGACGGAGTTGAGTGGATTCCCATAGTAATCATATACAATTATCCTACAAAGCTAAGTTTCGAAGCATATGAGGAAATCTCATGCTAAGAAAAACAGCCAACAAAACCATACTCAGAAGGTTGACACACCCTGGGCAAGTAAAATAATAAAGCAACCGGAAAATATTTTTTATTCCTTAGGATCCAAAATGGATAAAGGAAGAAATAACATGACTAATAACAATGAGAAACTGTGAAACAAAAGCAAGCAAAAATACAACAAAGTCGGGTGGACATTCAAAAAACCAGATGTGAATGCTGAACACAAAATAGACATTTCATTCACAATGCTTTTCAATAGAAGGAATCAATGTTAGAGAACAAAGTCAAAGAGAGAATGAGTACCTGGGATGATGGTGCTAATTTAAGCACTAAGAACACAGCTTAAAGAAATAAAGAGGCCGGGCGCGGTGGCTCAAGCCTGTAATCCCAGCACTTTGGGAGGCTGAGACGGGCGGATCACGAGGTCAGGAGATCGAGACCATCCTGGCTAACACGGTGAAACCCCGTCTCTACTAAAAAATACAAAAAACTAGCCAGGCGCGGTGGCGGGCGCCTGTAGTCCCAGCTACTCGGGAGGCTGAGGCAGGAGAATGGCGTAAACCCGGGAGGCGGAGCTTGCAGTGAGCTGAGATCTGGCCACTGCACTCCAGGCTGGGCGACAGAGCGAGACTCCGTCTCAAAAAAAAATAAAAATAAAAATAAAGTGACAAAAAATAACCCATCCTTAGCAAATATTTAAGCAATGCTAATGTGAGCCAAAATTGGAGGCAAAAAGCTATAAGAGAAATAATGAGACATTATTATTAAACATAATGATAAAAAGGAACACAGTCCACCAAAGAGACAGAGCAATCATAAACGCCTGTGAGTCTAAATACCCTGTCTTAAATATATAAAGCAAAAACTGGTAGAGTTCCAAGGAATTATTGACAAATACCCAAACACAGAGAAAGAGTTTAGCGTACCTCCCCAGAGACAAATAAATCAAGCAGTAAGGGTATTGATTATTTGAACCACATAATTAAAAGTCTTGATATAATAGATAAATCTGGAATCTTGCTCCCAATAAGCACGGAATATTAATTCTTTTCAGGCATGCAAAGCACGTTCTAAACATTGACAATGCCCTGGGTCACGAAGACAGTCCCAACAAATTTCAAAGAATCCGTGTCACACTAGTCTGTGAACACAGTCTTGTTCTCCAACCAATTCCCTTGTATTACAATTCAACAATGAAAGTAGTTTGAAATGCATTTGGAAAAGAAAAAATATGCTCCTAAATAACATGGATTAAAAAAGAAATTCACAATGAAAACTTATGAAATATTGAGAGCTAAATGACAATCACTACGCTTGATGTGAAATCTGTGGGACATGATTAAAGCTCTGCTTAGAGGAAAAAATTAGCCTTCAATGTATTTATTAAAAACGAAGAAAGATTAAAAATAAATGAGTTCCTTGTTCAACTGAAGAAGCTAGGAAAAGAAAATCAAGGTAGAATAAAGGAAATAATAAAAAATCAGAGCAGAAATTAACGAAAGGGAGAAAGTATTAAAGAGGATTAACGAAAAACTGACTCTTTAAAAGATTAACAATATAGACAAACCTCAAACAAGGAAAAGGAATACAATAAATACTTGAAACCATACAAGAAAAATATGAACTTCAAGTCAATGAGACATGAACAATTTTCTATAACGACATAAATCCTAAAAACGAACTGAAAGATATATAGAAAACTTAAGTAAACCAATAACGTTAAGAAAATATAATGGGGCCAGGCACAGTGGCTCACACCTGTAATCCCAACACTTGGGGAGGCTGAGGCAGGCGGATCACTTGAGGTTGGGAGTTCAAGACCAGCCTAGCCAACATGACGAAACCCTATCTCTATTAAAAACACAAAAATTAGCCAGACACGTGCCTGTGATTCCAGCTACTCAGGGGACCTGAGGCAGGAGAATCGCTTGAACCCAAGAAGCAGAGGTTGCAGTGAGCCGAGATTGCACCACTGTACTCCAGCCTGGGCAACAGAGTGAGACTCTGTCTCAAAAAAAAAAAAAGAATGAAAGAAAGAAAGAAAAAAAGAAAATATAATGGGCAGTCAAAGATCTCCCTTTCCAAAGACACCGAGCCCAGACGGTTACAGAAGCAAGTCTTACCAAACCCTCAAAAGACAAGTAATTCTTATTTTACAAAAGCTTATTCAGAGAATTGGGAGGTGTAGGGTGGATAACCCTTCTCATTTTATAAGGTTTAGTATGTTCTTGCTACCAAACTGGACAAGGACAGTATAAAACAGTAAAATCAGACTTCTAAGTTATTAATAGAGATACGAAAATCTTAAAGAAAATAGTCACAAATCCTCTCCAGTAGTATACAAAATACAATTGTGTCCAAATAGTGCTTATTCCAGAAATGCGAAGGTAGCTCAAAATTAGGAAATACGTTGACCTAATTCAACATATTAGCAGATTAAGGAGAAAAATTATATGATCATATCAAAAGATACACCAAAAGCACTCAATAACATTTACCACATTCATGACTTTTTAAAAGAGGGAAGAAAACTCTTAGCAACATACAAATAGAATGTCATTTCCACAACCTAATAAAGCATACATACCAAAAAAGTCCAGTAAACATTATAGTTAATAATAAAAATTTAGGCTGCTTCTCATTTAAATCAGGAACAAGACAAGGGTGTCTGCTATTGACAGCACTATTTCAGATTGTACTGGAAGTCTAGCTAGTGTGCTAGAGAGTAAGGACTGGAAAGATGGCACAGGATCTGGATTTTATAAAAATTAATTAATTAAAATTTCAACTTTAAAAAGAACTGGAAAGAAAGCTATTAAACACAAATGTATCCTTCTTTTCAAATGATATGCTCATCTGCATTAAAAACACTTAATAGGGCCAGGCGCGGTGGCTCACGCCTGCAATCCCAGCACTTTGGGAGGCCAAAGCGGTTGGATCACGAGGTCAGGAGTTCGAGACCAGCCTGGCCAAGATGGTGAAACCTCGTCTCTACTAAAAACACAAAAAATAGCCAGGCGCAGTGGCGGGCTCCTGTAACCCCAGCTACTCCGGAGGCTGAGGCAGGAGAATCGTCTGAGCCCGGAAGCCAGAAGTTGCAGTGAATTGAGATCACGCCACTGCAGTCTAGCCTGGGTGACAGAGCGAGACTTCGTTTCAACAAAAAAAGGAACAGG